>NC_135237.1:307376685-307739810 GCF_051348905.1 Ranitomeya variabilis
GCTTGCCCTGCTGCTAGTGTGTTATCAGAAAGAGTCTTCAGTGCTGCTGGTTCAATTCTGACCAAAAAAAGGACTCGTCTGGCTACCCAAAATGTTGATGATCTAACCTTCATTAAAATGAACCAATCATGGATTTCAAATTATTTTGCCCCACCTTCCCCTGCTGACATGTAGCTTGCCTGAAAAATGTCTTGCTTTTGGCCTCCTCTTACTGACTGCTCCAATTCCTCCATTTGCAGCTGCTGAATGTCCACCATAGGCCATTTTTATACCTCCCTAAATGGGCTGACTCCCCCCACAGGGCCTTGGTCACCACTTGGCACAAGCAGCCGTGCGAGTGCCATTTGCCTGGACAGGTGGGTGTGCCCACTCTTGGACGACGGCACTGGCACAGGGTCCCTCATAGTACAAAGAAGTGTCTCTGAAGGTGGTGGTGCACAACCAACGTCAGACACACCGTCATAATATGAGGGGCCCTGTGCCAGTACCACAGCCCACGAGAGAGTGTTCCCCCCAGCTCAAACAGTGCTCCACCACTTGCAATACTTACCTCTCCCTGCTTCACAACTGTGTAGTTTGTGCTGTTAAATCCTTCAATGGCACTGCCAATACAAATTTGTTGAAATGATAGATGAAAGTTAAAATACACAGGGGCCCTGGCCTCCATTTAATACTTTGTGCCTACTAACACTTTATTATTTGGGCCTACTAACGGTGTCTGCCGCTGCTTGTTGTTCTCCTCCACTGAACAAAGCTGAGCCGCCACTTTACTCCTGTTTTGAATATTAAACTGCATTTGGCCTACTTGTTAGGTTGGGCCTACTAACAGTGTCTGCTGCTCCTTGCTTTTCTCCTCCACTGAACAAAGCTGAGCTGCCACTTTACTCCTGTTTTGAATATTAAACTGCATTTGGCCTACTTGTTTGGGTGGGCCTACTAACGGTGTCTGCCATTCCTTGCTTTTCTCCTCCACTGAACAAAGCTGAGCCACCACTTTACTCCTGTTTTGAATATTAAACTGCATTTGGCCTACTTGTTTGGTTGGGCCTACTAACTGTGTCTGCCACTCATTACAGTTTTCCTCCACTGAACAAAGCAAGGCCGAATGTTTAGTCCTGTAACCAATTTTGAACTGTATTGAGCCTACTTTTTTATTTTAGGCCTACTACATGTGTATGTCTGCACCACTCCTTACAATTGTCCTCTGCTGAACAAAGCTATGCTGCCTGTGTACTCCTGTAACCAAATTTGAAATGCATTGAGCCTACTTTTTTATTTTAGGCCTACTACCTGTGTCTGTCTGCGCCACTCCGTACAGTTGTCCTCCGCTGAACAAAGCTATGCCGCCTATTTAGTCCTGTTACCAGTTTTGAACTGCATTTAGCCTATTTTATTATTTGGGCATATATCTGTGTTTCCTCATCATCTTGCCCATTGCCCAGCCACTGCTAGATGAGTCTGCAGGTACATTGACCCAGACCACTACATTCCCCTTGCACTACACAGCCAGAATCTGACCCTGCTGAAAGTCAGGTTCCCCTTCCCGCATACTATACCACCTTACACGGGGACAAAGAGGAAGGTGCAGATGAAAGTGCAGGTTCCTTCATCAGGTGGGGGGCATACTCGTTGGCGACGTCACTGGCACAGGGCCCCTCATCGTACGCAAAATTGTCTCTGCCAGTGGGAGGCGCCCCCGCCGTCAAACACACCGCCATACTTTGAGGGGCCCTGTGCCAGTGCCAATGAGAATGAGTGGGCCCCCCCTGCTTGCTCAGGATCACAGCACTTGTAAAGTTGAAATACTGACCTCTCCCTGCTCCACCACTGTGACGAAGTCCGCATTTCCTGGGCCCACGAAAAACTTGAGCCAGCCCTACCCCCCACAACTTTAGCCAAATGACCCCCAATTTTCAATGCCTAACTATTATTATAAGGTAAATTAAGATTGACAAGCTTAAGTAACAAGAATTGATGTTTTTGGCATTAAAATGGGCACTGTAGGTGTTTTCCTGTCCTCCACTCACTGCCGACTTTGATTCCCCATTGACTTGCATTGGGTTTCGTGTTTCGGTTGGCCCCAGACTTTTCGCAATAATCGGCCAATTTCACCCGACCCGACTTTTGAGAAAGTCGGGTTTCGCGAAACCCGACTCGATCCTAAAAAAGTAAAAGTCGCTCAACTCTACTGCAGACCATTCCATAAAAATCTGCATTCCAAAACATCACTACTTCCCTTCCAAACCCCGACGTGTGCCCAAAGAATGGTCCACCCCACATATGGGAGATCAGCGTACTCAGGACAAATTAGATAACAACTTTTGGGTCCAGTTTCTCCTGTTACCCTTAAGAAAATAAAAAATGCGGGCTAAAAAAATCAGTTTTGTGGAAAAAAATGTTATTTTATTTTCACGACCATGAGTTATAAACTTCTGTGAAGCACTTGGGCGTTCAAAGTGCTCACCACACATCTAGATATGCTCCTTGGGGGGTCTACCTTCCAAAATGGGATTATTTGTGGGGGTTTCTACTGTTTAGGCACATCAAGGGCTCTGCAAACGCAACATGATGCCTGCAGACCATTCTATCAATGTCTGCATTCCAAAATGGTCCTCCTTCCCTTCCGAGCTTTGCCATGTGCTCAAAAAATGGTCCCCTCCATATATGGGGTATGAGCGTACTCCGGACAAATTGCACGACAGCTTTGGTGGTTCAATTTCTCCTGCTACTCTTGTGAAAGTAAAAATTTTGTGGTAAAAAGATCATTTTTTTGTGGAAAAAATATGATTTTTTATTTTCACGGCTCTACTATATAAACTTCTGTGAAGCACTTGGGAGATCATAGTGCTCATCACACATCTAGATAAGTTCCTTGGGGGTCTAGTTTCCAAAATGAGGTCACTTGTGGGGGATTTCTACTGTTTAAGCACATCAGGGGCTCTGCAAACACAGCATTACACCCACGGAGCATTCTATCAGTCTGCATTCCAAAATGGCACCTTCCCTGCAGAGCCCTGCCATGCGCCCAAACAGTGGTCCTCCCCATATATAGGGTATCGGCGTAATCATGGCAAACTGAACAACAACTTTTGGGGTCCAATTTCTCCTGTTACCCTTGTGAAAAAAAAATTGCTGGCTAAAAAATAATTTTTGAGAAAAAAAAGATTTTTTATTTTCACGGCTCTGCGTTATTAACTTCATTTGGGGGTTCAAAGTGCTCACCACACATCTAGATATGTTTCATAAGGGGTCTAGTTTTGAAAATGGTGTCAATTGTGGGGGGTTTCCACTGTTCAGGGACATCAGGGGCTCTCCAAACGAGACATGGCGTCCGATCTCAATTCCAGCTAATTCTGCATTGAAAAAGTCAAACTTTGCTCCTTCCCTTCCGAGATCTATCGTGCACCCAAACAGTGGTTTACCCCCACATTTGGGATATAGGCGTACTCAGGACAAATTGTACAACAACATTCGTGGTCTAATTTATCCTGTTACCCTTGTGAAAAAAACATTTCAGGTCGAAAAATCATTTTTGTGGAAAAATACAACTTTTTATTTTTATGGCTCTACTTCTGTGAAGCACTTGGGGGTTCAAAGTGCTCACCACACATCTAGATAAGTTCCTTAAGGGGTTTTGTTTCCTAAATGGTGTCACTTGTGGGGAGTTTCTACTGTTTAGGCACATCATGGGCACTCCAAACGCGACATGGAATCCGATCTCAATTCCAGCCAATTCTGCATTGAAAACTCAAACAGCGCTCATTATCTTCCAAGCTCCTCCGTGCCCCCAAATATTGGTATACCCACACGTATTAGGTATCAGAGTATTCAGGAGAAATTGCACAACAAATTCTGTGGTTCATTTTCTCTTTTTACACTTGTGAAAATAAAATAAATTGGTTCCGATATAAAATTCTTGTAAAAAAAAGTTAAATCTTAGTTTTTTCCTTCTACATTGCTTCAGTTCCTGTGAAGCACATAAAGGGTTAATACACTTCTTGAATGTGGTTTTGAGCACAATGAGGTGTGCAATTTTTGGAATTGTGTCATTTTTGGGCATTTTCTGTCATGTACACCCCTCAAAGTGATTTCAAATGTGAGATGGTCCCTAAAAAAATGGTTTGTGAATTTTGTGGCAAAAATGAGAAATCGCTGGTCACATTTTAACTCATATATCTTCCTAACAAAAAAAAGTTATCTCCAAAATTGTGCTGATGTAAAGTAGACATGTGGAAAATGTTATTTATTAACTATTTTTTGTGACATTTCTCTGATTTAAGGGCATAAAAATTCAAAATTTGAAAATTGTGAAATTTTAAAATTTTGTGTCATATTTCCATTTTTTTCATAAATTAATGCCAAGTAGTAGCGAAGAAATTTTTACCACTACTATGAAATACAATATGTCACGAAAATTTTTTTTATCAGAATCAGTGGGATTCGTTAAAGCATTCCAGAGTTATAACCTCTTAAATTGACAGTGGTCAGAATTGTAAAAATTGTCCTGGTCATTAAGCTGCAAATTGGCTCCATCACCAAGGGGTTAAACATGTCTGTATGCTTTTATGCATTAACTTGCTGAAACAAAACTGGCTAATTAGATATTTGTATTTAAGGCAAGATACAGAGTAAGTGGATCCTCATGAATAATAGTCTACAAACTGAATTACATCAATCAATACCTGGAAGGGTCTACGTTTATCTAGGAGGATGGACAGTGAGAAGGAATAATGTCTCTATTATTACATTACTACTTGTAAAAACAGTAATAACATTAATAAATAAAAAACTTAATTTGCTTCAAATACAGTATTATTCTTGCACATTTACTGTGTTTAATATATTCAAAATTGATTTTCTTTATATTTTTCTGTATTACACATCAGCAGTTTTTAATTAGATGTATTGTTTCTTGAAAAAAAACAAGTACATACTGAAATTTATGGTAAAAAGTAAATCTTCCTAGAGAATGGATATAAAATATCCGTATTCGCGCTAATAAAAACCCTAATAATAAATATATAAATATATAAATACCAGAAAGTGCCGCCTAAGATAAATTCATATCTATAGATTACACCTCTCAATAAAGGTAGAGGGAATAGCCCGATGATGAATAAGATGTTCTTAAATAATCTAAATAACACCAGCAGTCTTACCTAGGAAAGCGTTCAAAAATCATAGGCAAGGTGCTTGATTGCAGGCTGTGTTTCCCCACGATGGATGAGGTGCTTAGTTGGATAAGGTGCTTGAAGCTACGTTCTCCAGCGGCAGCTGTTGGCGTGACGCTGAAGATGATGGTAGCTGATTCTTGCTCACATACGCCAGCTGCCTCGGCCGATAGCAGCGTGACGTTGAGAGGAGCTCGCGCTTGCAGCGGCATATACTATTCAGTGCAGGCCGGTGTCCTTTCAAGTGCGCAAAGTGAAAACGGCGCCGAGAAAGGACCTGCGTGCCGGTGTGAGTGACGTATCCGCCCACGTGACTGAAAGTGCACTACGGATGGCGATAGGGACCAAAAAAGTCAACGCGTTTCGGAGACGTCTGTCTCCTTCCTCAGGAATGGGCCCTACCCCATAATAGCCGTCCTTATAACCGCCATCCGCCCAATTAAGTCACTGAAATCCAAAGAGTTCCACCCCGCTGTTCAATCCTTTAGGGATGACAGTGTTCAGGGTGAAGATCCATCTTGTCTCAGCTCTTGACATCGCTTTAATGAAATTACCACCCCTCCAATGTGGAGTTATTTTCTCAATCCCTATAGCCTCCGTGCAATGTGTGGATCCATTGTGATATTCGGCAAAGTGTTTTGAGAGGGGGTGACCCAGAAATTTCTTCTTTATATTCTGGATATGCTCACTGATCCTTGTCTTTAATGGTCTTTTAGTACGTCCTATATACACCTTTTTACATGGACAAGTTATAGCGTATATGACCCCTTTAGTAGAGCAAGTTATAAATTCCTTAATAGGGAATTCAGCCCCCTCTTTACAAAACTTGCTTTGCTTGCTCGTTTGGACCTGTTTACACATAGTGCATTTTTGGCATGGAAAAAAACCTTTTAGAAAGTCCCGTGATAAAGTGGTTTGTTTGAAATCCAATTTATTTTGTATTGTGGGGGCTATCAAGTTGCCTAGATTCCGACATTTTTTATATATAAAGCGGGGCTGATTTGACATAGTGTCCCCCAAAACCTTGTCATTTTTTAAAACATGCCAGTGTTTTTTCACTATTTTGCGTAAAATATTGGAATTGGCATTAAATTGAAAAAAAAGCAAGTTTTGTAAAGAGGGGGCTGAATTCACTATTAAGGAATTTATAACTTGCTCTACTAAAGGGGTCATATACGCTATAACTTGTCCATGTAAAAAGGTGTATATAGGACGTACTAAAAGACCATTAAAGACAAGGATCAGTGAGCATATCCAGAATATAAAGAAGAAATTTCTGGGTCACCCCCTCTCAAAACACTTTGCCGAATATCACAATGGATCCACACATTGCACGGAGGCTATAGGGATTGAGAAAATAACTCCACATTGGAGGGGTGGTAATTTCATTAAAGCGATGTCAAGAGCTGAGACAAGATGGATCTTCACCCTGAACACTGTCATCCCTAAAGGATTGAACAGCGGGGTGGAACTCTTTGGATTTCAGTGACTTAATTGGGCGGATGGCGGTTATAAGGACGGCTATTATGGGGTAGGGCCCATTCCTGAGGAAGGAGACAGACGTCTCCGAAACGCGTTGACTTTTTTGGTCCCTATCGCCATCCGTAGTGCACTTTCAGTCACGTGGGCGGATACGTCACTCACACCGGCACGCAGGTCCTTTCTCGGCGCCGTTTTCACTTTGCGCACTTGAAAGGACACCGGCCTGCACTGAATAGTATATGCCGCTGCAAGCGCGAGCTCCTCTCAACGTCACGCTGCTATCGGCCGAGGCAGCTGGCGTATGTGAGCAAGAATCAGCTACCATCATCTTCAGCGTCACGCCAACAGCTGCCGCTGGAGAACGTAGCTTCAAGCACCTTATCCAACTAAGCACCTCATCCATCGTGGGGAAACACAGCCTGCAATCAAGCACCTTGCCTATGATTTTTGAACGCTTTCCTAGGTAAGACTGCTGGTGTTATTTAGATTATTTAAGAACATCTTATTCATCATCGGGCTATTCCCTCTACCTTTATTGAGAGGTGTAATCTATAGATATGAATTTATCTTAGGCGGCACTTTCTGGTATTTATATATTTATATATTTATTATTAGGGTTTTTATTAGCGCGAATACGGATATTTTATATCCATTCTCTAGGTTGTTTTTTCTTCATTATACAGTCAATGGTGGTAACTGTTTTATTCGCAGCAGGAATAATAACCCTTTAATACTAGGCGCCACTCAGGTTGTTTTTACAAAAAGTAAATCTTGTCTTTATTGTATTCTCTTGAGAAGTAAATTTATGGGATGAAAACAAATTTAATTCAATAATTCACTGTATCAAATGACCATATCCAATTTAGGAACTTAAAAGAAACTCCATACCTAAACATCAAATACTATATACACTCGAGTATAAGCAGACCCGAATATAAGCCAAGGCACCCTATTTTACTTAAAAAACTGGGAAAACTTATTGACTCGAGCATAAGCCTGGTATGAAAGGCCTCCTTATCCCTATCCTGCTATGCATGGCCCCCTCATCTCTATCCTGGTATGTATGGCCTCCTCATCCCTATCCTTGTATACATGCACCCTCATCCCTATACTGGTATGCATGGAACCCCCATAACTATACTAATATGCACAACCCCCTCATCCCAAACCAGGTATGCATGGCTTCTCATCCTCATCCTGGTATGCATGGCCTCCTCACTCCCATCCTGTTATGCATAGCCTCCTCATCCCTATCCTAGTATGCATGGCTCCTCATCCCCATGCTGGTATGCATGGCCTCCTTATGCTCATCCTGGTATACATGGCCCCTCATCCTCATCCTTGAATGCATGGCCCCCTCATCCCTATCGTGGTAGGCATGGTCCCCTCATCCCTATCCTGGTATGCATGGCTCCATCATCCCTATACTGGTATGAGCAACCACCTCATTCCTATCCTGGTATGCATTGCCACCACATCTCTATCCTGGTATACATGGCCCCATCATCCCTGTATTGGTATGAATGGCCCCCTCATCTCTAACCTGGTATGCATTGCCCCATCCCTATCCTGCTATGCATGGCTCTTCATCCCCATCCTAGTGTGTACAGCCTCCTTAACCCCATCCTAGTAGGCATAGCCAGCCTCATCCCTATCCTGGTATGCATGGCCCCATCAGAAAAACATTAAAAAAAGAAACCATCCTACTTACCGTCCCTGCGTTCCCTTGCAGCGTCTTGTTGTCATGCCAGTTAATGCAGTGGCGCGGCACGGGTGCCTGCTACTAATAGGAATGAATATTCACTGCACTTCACATTCTCGGGAGTGGTGAGAAGTGAATATTCATTCCCTCTAAGTAGCGGGCAAATGTGATCATCCGGCCGCTACAGGAAGCCGGCAGCTGCGACTACTGTGCCTGCTATTAAAGAGAAATGAATATTCACTGCAAGTGCAGTAAATATTAATTTCTCTTTAGCAGAGTGCACATGAGTTAGACGCAGGAGCTGGCTCCTGCCTCTTGTGACCCGCTGCTCCACCGCTGCTCCACCGCTGCTGCTCCCACTCTGCCTTCAGGGACCCTCATTCGAGTATAAGCCGAGCAGGGCTTTTTCAGAATAAAAAATGTGCTGAAAAACTCAGCTTATGCTCGAGTATATACAGTAATTATCTAGACAGTAAAACTTAAGGCACTTAAAGGGAGCATGCCAAGTTATTCTTGGTGCCTGAACCACAGGCAGCATGAATCAAAGACAGATTGCCTCATTGCAAACATATGTGATTTACTCTGAAGTATCTTTGATTTCTGTTGCTCATGTTTTGAGCAACATGAGTTACCTGACAGATTCCCTTTAAATAGTAAGTCTTTTTTAAAAAAAAAAAAAAAGGATGTAGGCAATATTATTAATAAGAGAACTTTCTGAAATGTGAATTTATGAAGTTCACTGGGACTTCCGAAGATCTCCAGGGACAATGTCAAATGTAAAAGTATGTAAAAAAGTAAGAGAAACACCATCAGCAGGTTGTTTTTGGGAGTGATTAAGCTATCCAAGGTACAAGCAGTGGATGAGCGTCACACTGAAAAATTGATGATGATGACACTATAATAACAAGCCATCATAGAAGATGGTGGAAAGTAAACCAATAAGGATCTCAGTCATGCTGGCTAACTTGGCAAGTGGATTTTACAGAAAATAAATGTTAAGAAACATTTTTTCATGTATAATGACTAGGGATGAGAGAACTTGCTTGGTGCTGCTCCTTTATCATTCTAGTATCAAGGTGCTCGGATGTGCTCATTACTCTTCGAGTAATGGGCGGTGCTAGATGTAAAACTAAAATCCCCACCCCTCATCTTTGGTGCCTATTGTGCAGCCAAAAAGCATGCGGGGACTGCCTGTCAGTCACTGTAATGCTGAAGAAATCTTGATTGTAATAGTACTGTGATTTGCTGGCCTTCTGACATCCGCAGTGATTATAAATGACAGGGGCTGCCCATCTCGATACAGTGATGCCATTGCACATTTCTGTGACACTTCGTATTCGAGGGAGAGAGTGCTTATCTATGCCTGTTAGCACAGTATAATGAATCAGATCAGGCACATCAAAGCACTCACAGAATGCCTGTGTACACAATTGGCAGTGTTCTGGATCACTGCGTTGAGAAACACGTGATGGTGTCTCCGCAATGTTGGATGTTTTGGTCTCCCCGAGGCCAATCATCTGTTCCTTCACAGCCTTTTACTAGGCACTGCTCCTAATAGCCAGATTCCTACTCCACACTGATGAGGGGCAAACACCCCGAAACAGCTGTCTGTGGATGGATACCATGCTTGGCATAGGTGGTTTTCCTGTATTGGATGTATTCCTTTATTGGATGCTGCCCTTCCCGTGGTTGTTCCTTCCCGGGGAAAGGTCTGGCTATTCACTGCTTGCGTTGAGAAACACGTGATGGTGTCTCCGCAGCTATCATACATGCATTTGCATATTTCCCATAAGGGATGGGGGCAGCAGTGTTCTGGATCACTGCATTGAGAAACACGTGATGGTGTCTCCGCGGTGTTGGATGTTTTGGTCTCCCCGAGGCCAATCATCTGTTCCTTCACAGCCTTTTACTAGGCACTGCTCCTAATAGCCAGATTCCTACTCCACACTGATGAGGGGCAAACACCCCGAAACAGCTGTCTGTGGATGGATACCATGCTTGGCATAGGTGGTTTTCCTGTATTGGATGTATTCCTTTATTGGATGCTGCCCTTCCCGTGGTTGTTCCTTCCCGGGGAAAGGTCTGGCTATTCACTGCTTGCGTTGAGAAACACGTGATGGTGTATCCTGTTGTGAATTTGGATTCTGGCTCCCCCGGTGGCTACTGGTGGAATTGAACTGGTGTCTTCATCTTCTCTGTTCACCTGTTCCCATCAAGATGTGGGAGTCGCTATATAACCTTGCTGCTCTGTTAGTTGCTTGCCGGTCAACAATGTTATCAGAAGCCTCTCTGTGCTTGTTCCTGCTCCTAGACAACTACTAGATAAGTTGGACTCTTGTCCATGTTTGTTTTTGCATTTTTGTTCCAGTTCACAGCTGTAGTTTCGTTACTGTGTCTGGAAAGCTCTTGTGAACAGGAATTGCCACTCTGGTGTTATGAGTTAATGCCAGAGTTTTAAAGTAATTTCTGGATGGTGTTTTGATAGGGTTTTCAGCTGACCATGAAAGTGTCCTTTCTGTCTTCTGCTATGTAGTAAGTGGACCTCAAATTTGCTAAACCTATTTTCATACTACGTTTGTTATTTCATCTTAATTCACCGCCAATACATGTGGGGGGCCTCTGTCTCCTTTCGGGGTATTTCTCTAGAGGTGAGCTAGGACTAATATTTTCCTCTGCTAGCTTTATTTAGTCCTCCGGCTGGTGCTGGGCATCTAGAATCAACGTAGGCATGCTACCCGGCCACTGCTAGTTGTGCGTTAGGTTTAGCTCATGGTCAGCTCAGTTCCCATCTTCCAAGAGCTTGTTCCTATATATGCTGATGCTATGTTCTCTTGCCATTGAGATCATGATAGTTTGACCGGCCCACTAAAGGGTTAAAAACCTTGGCTGAGAAAGGAGAGAAATAAGTAGTCTGCTGAAATTTTTTTTTTTTTTTTTTCTCTCCTTCTATTCTTTGAATGGCTCTGTGTCCAACTGTTTGTAATGGATCTTCAGAGTATAACTGCAGGTTTGAATAATCTCGCCACGAAGGTACAAAATTTGCAAGATTTTGTTTTTCATGCACCTGTATCTGAGCCGAGAATTCCTTTGCCGGAATTTTTCTCGGGGAATAGATCCGGGTTTCAGAATTTTCGAAATAATTGCAAATTATTTTTGTCCCTGAAATCTCGCTCTGCCGGAGACCCTGCACAGCAGGTCAGGATTGTGATTTCCTTGCTCCGGGGCGACCCTCAAGACTGGGCTTTTTCATTGACACCAGGGGATCCTGCGTTGCTCAATGTGGATGCGTTTTTTCTGGCCTTGGGGTTGCTTTATGACGAACCTCATTTGGAGCTTCAGGCAGAAAAAACTTTGATGTCCCTATCTCAGGGGCAAGATGAAGCGGAAATTTACTGCCAAAGATTCCGTAAATGGTCTGTGCTTACTCAGTGGAATGAGTGCGCCCTGGCGGCGACTTTCAGAGAGGGTCTCTCTGATGCCATTAAGGATGTTATGGTGGGGTTCCCTGTGCCTGCGGGTCTGAATGAGTCCATGACAATGGCTATTCAGATCGATAGGCGTTTGCGGGAGCGCAAACCAGTGCACCATCTGGCGGTGTCCACTAAGAAGTCGCCAGAGAGTATGCAGTGTGATAGAATTCTGTCCCGAAGCGAGCGGCAGAATTTTAGACGGAAAAATGGGTTGTGTTTCTATTGTGGTGATTCTACTCATGTTATATCAGCATGCTCTAAGCGCACTAAAAAGCTTGATAAATCTGTTTCCATTTGCACCTTACCGTCTAAGTTTATTCTATCTGTGACCCTAATTTGCTCTTTGTCATCTATTACCACGGACGCCTATGTCGACTCTGGCGCCGCTTTGAGTCTTATGGATTGGTCCTTTGCCAAACGCTGTGGGTATGATTTAGAGCCTTTGGAGACTCCTATTCCTCTGAAGGGAATTGACTCCACCCCATTGGCTAATAATAAACCACAATACTGGACACAAGTAACTATGCGTATTAATCCGGATCACCAGGAGATTATTCGCTTTCTGGTGCTGTATAATCTACATGATGATTTGGTGCTAGGATTGCCTTGGCTGCAATCTCACAACCCAGTCCTCGACTGGAGAGCTATGTCTGTGTTGAGCTGGGGATGTAAGGGGGCTCATGGGGATGTACCTGTGGTTTCCATTTCATCATCTATTCCCTCTGAAATTCCTGAGTTCCTGTCTGACTATCGTGACGTCTTTGAAGAATCCAAGCTTGGTTCGTTACCTCCGCACCGAGAGTGCGATTGTGCCATAGATTTAATCCCGGGTAGTAAATACCCAAAGGGTCGTTTATTT
Organism: Ranitomeya variabilis; assembly: GCF_051348905.1. Lineage (NCBI taxonomy): Eukaryota > Metazoa > Chordata > Amphibia > Anura > Dendrobatidae > Ranitomeya > Ranitomeya variabilis. The sequence goes on from NC_135237.1 coordinate 307,389,370, forward strand.
AATCTGTCTGTGCCTGAACATGCTGCTATGCGAGAATATATAAAGGAGTCCTTGGAAAAGGGACATATTCGTCCATCGTCATCTCCCTTAGGAGCCGGGTTTTTCTTTGTTTCGAAAAAAGACGGCTCTTTGAGACCATGTATTGATTATCGGCTTTTGAATAAAATCACTGTTAAATATCAATACCCATTGCCGTTGCTGACTGATTTGTTTGCTCGCATAAAGGGGGCCAAGTGGTTCTCTAAGATTGACCTTCGTGGGGCGTATAATTTGGTGCGAATCAGGCAGGGGGATGAGTGGAAAACCGCATTTAATACGCCCGAGGGCCACTTTGAGTATTTAGTGATGCCTTTTGGTCTTTCTAATGCTCCGTCAGTTTTCCAGTCCTTTATGCATGATATTTTTCGCGATTATTTGGATAAATTTATGATTGTGTATCTGGATGATATTCTGATTTTTTCGGATGACTGGGACTCTCATGTCCAGCAAGTCAGGAGGGTTTTTCAGGTTTTGCGGTCTAATTCTTTGTGTGTGAAGGGTTTTAAGTGTGTTTTTGGGGTACAGAGGATTTCCTTTTTGGGATATATTTTTTCCCCCTCTTCCATTGAAATGGATCCTGTCAAGGTTCAAGCTATTTGTGATTGGACGCAGCCCTCTTCTCTTAAGACTCTTCAGAGATTTTTGGGCTTTGCTAACTTTTATCGTCGATTTATTGCTGGTTTTTCGGATATTGCTAAGCCATTGACCGATTTGACTAAGAAGGGTGCTGATGTTGCTGATTGGTCCCCTGATGCTGTGGAGGCCTTTCGGGAGCTTAAGCGCCGTTTTTCCTCTGCCCCTGTGTTGCGTCAGCCTGATGTTGCTCTACCTTTTCAGGTTGAGGTCGACGCTTCTGAGATCGGAGCTGGGGCAGTGTTGTCGCAGAAAAGTTCTGACTGCTCCGTGATGAGGCCTTGTGCCTTCTTTTCCCGTAAATTTTCGCCCGCAGAGCGGAATTATGATGTTGGGAATCGGGAGCTTTTGGCCATGAAGTGGGCTTTTGAGGAGTGGCGCCATTGGCTTGAGGGGGCCAGACATCAGGTGGTGGTATTGACTGACCACAAAAATTTGATTTATCTTGAGACCGCCAGGCGCCTGAATCCTAGACAGGCGCGCTGGTCATTATTTTTTTCTCGGTTTAATTTTGTGGTGTCATACCTACCGGGTTCTAAGAATGTTAAGGCGGATGCCCTTTCTAGGAGTTTTGAGCCTGACTCGCCTGGTAACTCTGAGCCCACAGGTATCCTTAAGGATGGAGTGGTATTGTCAGCCGTTTCTCCAGACCTGCGGCGGGCCTTGCAGGAGTTTCAGGCGGATAGACCTGATCGTTGCCCACCTGATAAACTGTTTGTTCCTGATGATTGGACCAGTAGAGTCATCTCTGAGGTTCATTCTTCTGCGTTGGCAGGTCATCCTGGCATTTTTGGTACCAGGGATTTGGTGGCAAGGTCCTTCTGGTGGCCTTCCCTGTCACGAGATGTGCGAGGCTTTGTGCAGTCTTGTGACGTTTGTGCTCGGGCCAAGCCTTGTTGTTCTCGGGCTAGTGGATTATTGTTGCCCTTGCCTATTCCTAAGAGGCCTTGGATGCACATCTTGATGGATTTTATTTCAGATCTGCCTGTTTCTCAGAAGATGTCTGTCATCTGGGTGGTGTGTGACTGTTTTTCTAAGATGGTCCATTTGGTTCCTCTGCCCAAGTTGCCTTCTTCTTCCGAGTTGGTTCCTCTGTTTTTTCAAAATGTTGTTCGTTTGCATGGTATTCCTGAGAATATCGTTTCTGACAGAGGGACCCAATTCGTGTCCAGATTTTGGCGGGCATTCTGTGCTAGGATGGGCATAGATTTATCTTTTTCGTCCGCTTTCCATCCTCAGACGAATGGCCAGACCGAGCGGATTAATCAGACCCTGGAGACATATCTGAGGTGTTTTGTGTCTGCTGACCAGGATGATTGGGTTGCTTTTTTGCCATTGGCGGAGTTCGCTCTCAATAATCGGGCCAGCTCTGCCACTTTGGTGTCCCCGTTTTTCTGTAATTCGGGGTTTCATCCTCGATTTTCCTCTGGTCAGGTGGAATCTTCGGATTGTCCTGGAGTGGATGCTGTGGTGGAGAGATTGCATCAGATCTGGGGGCAGGTGGTGGACAATTTGAGGTTGTCCCAGGAGAAGACTCAGCTTTTTGCCAACCGCCACCGTCGTGTTGGTCCTCGGCTTTGTGTTGGGGATTTGGTGTGGTTGTCTTCTCGTTTTGTCCCTATGAGGGTCTCTTCTCCTAAGTTTAAGCCTCGGTTCATCGGCCCGTATAAGATATTGGAGATTCTTAACCCTGTTTCCTTCCGTTTGGACCTCCCTGCATCCTTTTCTATTCATAACGTTTTTCATCGGTCATTGTTGCGCAGGTATGAGGTACCGGTTGTGCCTTCCGTTGAACCTCCTGCTCCGGTGTTGGTTGAGGGTGAGTTGGAGTACGTTGTGGAGAAAGTCTTGGACTCTCGTGTTTCCAGACGGAGACTCCAGTATCTGGTCAAGTGGAAGGGATACGGCCAGGAGGATAATTCTTGGGTGAATGCATCTGATGTTCATGCCTCTGATCTGGTTCGTGCCTTTCATAGGGCCCATCCTGATCGCCCTGGTGGTTCTGGTGAGGGTTCGGTGCCCCCTCCTTGAGGGGGGGGTACTGTTGTGAATTTGGATTCTGGCTCCCCCGGTGGCTACTGGTGGAATTGAACTGGTGTCTTCATCTTCTCTGTTCACCTGTTCCCATCAAGATGTGGGAGTCGCTATATAACCTTGCTGCTCTGTTAGTTGCTTGCCGGTCAACAATGTTATCAGAAGCCTCTCTGTGCTTGTTCCTGCTCCTAGACAACTACTAGATAAGTTGGACTCTTGTCCATGTTTGTTTTTGCATTTTTGTTCCAGTTCACAGCTGTAGTTTCGTTACTGTGTCTGGAAAGCTCTTGTGAACAGGAATTGCCACTCTGGTGTTATGAGTTAATGCCAGAGTTTTAAAGTAATTTCTGGATGGTGTTTTGATAGGGTTTTCAGCTGACCATGAAAGTGTCCTTTCTGTCTTCTGCTATGTAGTAAGTGGACCTCAAATTTGCTAAACCTATTTTCATACTACGTTTGTTATTTCATCTTAATTCACCGCCAATACATGTGGGGGGCCTCTGTCTCCTTTCGGGGTATTTCTCTAGAGGTGAGCTAGGACTAATATTTTCCTCTGCTAGCTTTATTTAGTCCTCCGGCTGGTGCTGGGCATCTAGAATCAACGTAGGCATGCTACCCGGCCACTGCTAGTTGTGCGTTAGGTTTAGCTCATGGTCAGCTCAGTTCCCATCTTCCAAGAGCTTGTTCCTATATATGCTGATGCTATGTTCTCTTGCCATTGAGATCATGACAGTATCCGCAGCTATCATACATGCATTTGCATATTTCCCATAAGGGATGGGGGCAGTGTTCTGGATCACTGCGTTGAGAAACACGTGATGGTGTCTCCGCGGTGTTGGATGTTTTGGTCTCCCCGAGGCCAATCATCTGTTCCTTCACAGCCTTTTACTAGGCACTGCTCCTAATAGCCAGATTCCTACTCCACACTGATGAGGGGCAAACACCCCGAAACAGCTGTCTGTGGATGGATACCATGCTTGGCATAGGTGGTTTTCCTGTATTGGATGTATTCCTTTATTGGATGCTGCCCTTCCCGTGGTTGTTCCTTCCCGGGGAAAGGTCTGGCTATTCACTGCTTGCGTTGAGAAACACGTGATGGTGTCTCCGCAGCTATCATACATGTGTACACAATTGGTGACATCAGTTGACACCACTGCCTATTTATTTTGCTAGGTGTTTCCCAATCTACTGTCTAAAACACTGGTGCAGACGACTATTTCCCTGCACCTATCCTTGCACATTCTGAGTTACCATCATCTGGCACTTCCAAATCATTGTCCATGCCCAGCATTCAACTGTCTTTATGCCAAACTTTGGAAAGAAAATGAAAGTTCTCAGCCACACAAATGCTAAATAGTCAAATTTCCAGAAGCTGGAAGCTCTGTGGCATTGCCTCAGTGAAGCGGTTACAGGCTCTGCTGAAGCTAATTTGCCTAGTAGACAATAACAGACCAGACATATCTGTGGTTTTTGCTGCTGAGCCTCCAACCAGGCATGGTCATGTGTGATAATGGGCATAACCTAATGGTGGCTATGAAGCTTGGAAAGCTCACACAGGTACCATGCTTGACACATATGCTCAACTTGGTAGCTCAGTGATTTTTGAAAACATACCAAGATTTGCAAGAGCTTCTGGTCAACAGACGCTGTGTCAATGCCTATTTCCACTGTCGGGTACAGCTGCCGCCACTCTGGTGGTGCTGCAGCAGAGCATGCAAGTGACAGCCCACTGACTGGTGTGCAACATAGCCAAACGCTGGAATTCCACACTGCACATGCTGGCAAGTTTTTGACAGCAGAAGAAGCCAATGGTTGAGTACCAGCTCCAACACACCTGTCAACATTCCGGCCAGCCTCCGCACATAACAACTGAAGAGTGGGCATGGATGTCTGATATATATTTTTTTCTCCAACACTTTGAGGACTCCACAAAGATGGTGAGCAGCAAAGACACCATAGTCAGTGCAACTATCCTGCTTCTGTGCCTACTTTAACAGTCGCTGCTCACAATGAAGCATTACTCTTTGCATGCGGACCAGGTGGGAATGGAATATGACATAACACAGGAAGTTATACAGCCCAGCCTCATCTCATCTTCTCATTGGGGATTGGGTATCAATGAGGAGGTGGACACTGAGGAGGAGGAAGAAGAGGAACAAGAGCTGGTGACTGAGGATGGGTTGACGATGGGCTGAGGATGGGAATGAGGAGGAAGAGAGGGAGGAGAAGGAAATGGAGAGTCATCATCATGGTCAAGACAGGGAAGTGTTGGCTGTATGGAGCTTGGCACATATGGCCAACTTATGATCTATGCCTTTCCCGTGACCTTTAGGTTACATGCATCTTGGCAAAAAAAGAGTACTGGTTGATCACCCTGCTAGACATATGCTACAAGGAGAACTTTGCATCTCTTCTTCCTGAGGTGGAGAGGTCTTCTAAAATGGTGTTATACCTGAGGGCCATTGTGGAAAATATGTTGAAAAAATTGTCATCAGACAACGGTAGCAACAGGTGGCAAGCTTTCTTGCCCAAACAAGAAGGAGAAGCCAGGGAGACACAAAGCAGAGGCAGGAGTACACGGTCAATGGTGTGGGCCAATTTCATGACACCAGCCCAGGACTTGATTACCAGGTGTTTTTGACAAGAAAGGAAAAGATTTAAAAGATTTGTTGCATTATAGTGGTATTTAAAATGGTAAAAAAGAGTCGAAAAATAGTTCATGATTAGTGATGAGCGAGCACTAAAATGTTCGGGTGCTCATTGCTCAGGTCGAGCAATTTGTAATACTCGGGTACTTGGCAGAACAATGAGCTCAATGTAAGTCTATGTGAAACGTGAGCATTTTTAACGCAATCTCCCCCGGGGTCCTTTTAAGGTCTAAAAACATCTGTAAATGATGGAAACACTTCTCAAATGACATGGGAATATCATGGCAAATGCCCTTGGAAGCATTTCTGACTCCTAGGTCACAGCTGTAAACAATGTTGTCAGAGTTTCACGTAATTTTTGCAGGTGCACCAAAAAACATACAAAACCAAAACAAGAATGGATTTTGCTTGGACATATGTTAAGGAACATCCTTTCCAGGGTAATGAGTTGTATATAAGGCAAAATAATTAACCCCAAACAAAAATGTTCCTCCACCACTTGGGCTATGTTCACACGCATGCGTTTTTCAACTTTAGCATTGCTTTCAACCAATACAAATGCATTCACTGGGAAATGTCATTGTAACATTTAACAACCCTAGCTGGCCATGTGGTGTGTGACACATAAGGAGACACATCTGGTTTCATATATGAAGGAGGGACTCACAGAGCCTATTTTTAGAGGAGCACCAGGCGGCATTAATATTCTTAAAGAGCCATTATTAAATAGTGGGTCTCCTATACTGTTAATGCCTATGCAGTGCGTGGCTGGGCTGCCAAAAATTAGGGTGCACCCTAATAACCCTTTCATGAGACTTACAGGAGGGCCTCCTGAAAAAAGTGTTGCATTGAATGCAAGGCCTGCCCTGCTCCAAAGTTACATGCACCCCAATAACCCTTTCAGCAAAAGTACTTGAGGGTCACATGACAAAATTGTTCCCATTAGAAGAAAATAATTCTCCCATACTGTTTGCTTATACGTTGAATGCAAGGCCTGCCCTGCACCAAATTTACATGCAGCCGAATAATCATTTCAGCAGACGTACTTGAGGGCCACATGACAAAATTGTTCCCATTAGAAGAAAATATGTCTCCCATACTGTTTGCTTATGCATTGAATGCAAGCCATGGCCTGCCCCAAAGTTACATGCACCCCAATAACCCTATGAACCCAGGTAATGGATGGCCACAGGAAAACCCATTTCACATTATTTATTTGTTACTCCCATACTGTTTGCCTATGCAGTGAATGCAAGGCCTGCCAAAAATTAGGAGGCACCACAATGATCTTCGGAAGCAACGTAGAGGTTGGCCTCCTGAAAACAATGCTCCCATTATTAGGAAGTGGGTCTCCCATAGTGTTTGCCTATGCAGTGAATGTAAGGCCTACCAAAAATTGCGTGGTTGTGAAGAGGTGCGTGAGATGTTTCATTATGTTTCGCTGTTACCATTTGGTGGTGTAGAGAAGTTTAGCCCAATCCAGCCCTTGTTCATTTTTATAAGAGTCAGCCTGTCTGCATTTTCACTTGACAGGCGGATGCGCTTATCTGTTATAATTCCACCAGCGACACTAAAAATCCGCTGTCACAAAACGCTAGTGGCAGGGCAGGCCAGGACCCCCAAGGCATAGAGAGCCAGTTCATGCCACGTGTCTAGCTTAGATACCAAATAATTAAAAGGCACAGAGGAATCACGGAGGATGTTCGTATAGTCAGCAAGGTAGTCCCTCAGCATCTTCCCAAAAATTCCATTCCTTGTGACATTACCCCACACCTCAGGGCCAGGGCAATGAGAGGGTCTGAGAAAACTTTCCCAGAGTTTTGCCAGTGTTTCTCTGCCTCTGCTGGATAGGATTAGTGTCTCTCTTGCCTGTACTCCTTGGTTGTTCAACGAACTGTGACGATTGACGCCAGCATTTTCAGATGGGAATTTTTATAATTCAGCAACAATGGCCTTCTGGTTCTGCACCATTTTAGTACACCTGTCTGCCTCTTGAAAAAGAGATTGAAAGTTCTCCTTGTAGCATGGGTGTAGAAGTGTCACCAACCAGTAATGAGTGTCACTGTAAATTTTCATAATGTGAGGGTCACAGGAAAGGCAGCTCAACATAAAGTCAGCCATGCGTGACAGACTGGTAACGGTCAAGCCTTCCATGTCCTCTCCAACAGGACACCTGACCATGCTGTCCTCCTCCTGCCTGTCCTCAGGACATCCACACTGAACAGACGGTATGACAGTTGTGCTTGTACTATCGTCTATAGTGCATGAAAGTAGCTCCTGTTCTTCCTCCTCCTCATCTTCCTCATTGTCAACTAAACCACATTGGGATGACATGAGGCTGGGCTGTCTGTAACCACCCTGTATGGTTCCTTGCTCCATGTCCTCCTGCTCTGCCTGCAATGCATCCCCTTTCACTGTGAGCAGAGAAGTTTTCAGAATGTAAAGAAGTGGGATGGTGATGCTAATTAGTGCATCATTGCCGCTCACCATCTTGGTGGATTCCTCAAAGTTTTGCAGGATGCTACATATGTCTGACATCCATGTCCACTTCTGAGATCTTGTGTGGAGTCTGAACTAAATAACAATGGCCTTGTTTATCCTGGTAGTCAAAAACTGTCCTCTTCTGCTCACAAATTCTTTCCAACGTATGCAATGTAGAGTTCTACTACGTGATGACATCGCACACCAGTCGGTGAGCCAGAAGCTGCAAATGCTGCTGAAGCATGGCAAGGGCTGTTGAAGCTGCAGCTGACTTAATAAAATGGGCACACAGGAGGCATACTTTTACATGCAGATCTGGCAGCTCCGGGAAGGTTTTGAGAAACCGCTGAACCATGAGGTTAAGCACATGGGCCATGCAGGGCACATGTGTGAGCTCACCTTGCCCCAGAGCTGCCACCAGGTTCCAGCCATTGTCACACATGACCATGCCTGGCTGTAAGTTCAATGGTGTCAGCCACAGGTCAGCCTGCTCTTTCTGAGCTGTCCACAACTCTTCAGCATTGTGTGGTTTGTCTCCTAAGCATATTAGCTTCAGCATGGCCTGTTGGCGCTTGGCTTAGGCAGTGCTGCAGTGCTTCCAGCTTGTGACTGATGTGCTTCTTTTGGAGATGAAGGCTGAAGAGGAGGAGGAGGTTCAGGAGCTGTAGGCTGTGCAGGAAATCCAGACGGATGTAGGGCCCGCAATCCTCGGGGTTGCAAGGACGTGCACCATCCCAAGGTCTGACTGGGTCCCGGCTTCCCCTATGTTAACCCAGTGTGCCATCAGCAAGATGTACCATCCCTGCCCACAAGCACGTGTCCTTGTTAGGTGGACATTCCCAGTAACAGCATTGTTGAAGGTACAGGTAATGTTGTGGGACACATGCTTGTGTAATGTCGGGATGGCACACTGAGAGAAATAGTGGTGGCTTGGGACCGAATGCCTTGTGACGGCTACCGCCATCAGGTTGCATAAAGCTTCCACCTCCATGAGCCTAAAAGGGAACATTTCAAGTGCAAGCAAATGAGAAATGTGTGAATTTAGTACTGTGGCCTGTGGGGAGTTGGATGCCTACTTCCGCTTGCATTCCAATTACTGTGGAATGGACAAATGAAGGCTGTGCTGGGACAAGGATGTGGACGTGCTTGATGGTGTGCTATTTGAGTGTGAGTAAAGGCAGGTGCAGGGCAGGAGGCATCTTTGCATGCACCGTGGACAGGGGATTGGTTTTAACGCACAACAGTGGAAGAAGCAGTGGTGTCACCTGCAGACAGTGTTCCTGGAGCTTGAGGTTCAGCCTACAAAGTCGGGTGCTTTGCTGCCATGTGTCTGATCATGCTGGTGGTGGTCAGGCTGATAGTTTTGCTACCCCTGCTGATGCGGGCATGGCAGTTGTTGCAAATGGCCTGTTTGGGGTTATCAGCAGAGTCTTTAAAAAACAATGAGACTCGGGAAGATCCAACAGTTGGAATGGCAACTTCCGTCATGTTGGTGTTGCAGGGAACGGTTGCCCGCCTTCTGTCTGTGGCCACCACACTGCTTCTTCCTGCCTTTTGGGGTGCTAGGCCTCCCTCCCCCTGTGTGCTGCTGTCCTCGCTCTGCATGTCCTCCTGCCAGGTTGGGTCAGTTACAATATCATCCACCACCTCTTCTTTCAATTCCGCACCTTGTCCTCATCCTGAGTTTCTTGCAATTGTATCTCATCATCATCCACCTCTTGTGACACGTTCCCACCATTGCCCAGTGATGCCTGGGACAGACAAAGCCATTTTAAATTGATGGATTTTCACGCTGTTGTTTTAAAATAATCTGGCTGTAGTCTGCAGTGTGAACAAGCAAATAAATGTAGAAAAAAAAGATGGCTTTGTAATAAAATTAGCAGGATTCAGGTGCAAAAAAAAATATTCCTAGCCACAGATACCTGCAGCTAGGTGTATATATAATAGGCAGCACCAGACAGTAATGGAGACTTTTGATGTATGCAGGGAGATCTATACACTCACATACAGTGCCTACAGGCCTTGCAGTGATGTGGATATGCGCACATGCAGCGCCCCTAGAGTCCTGGTCGTTGCAGTACTGACGCTCCACCGCTAAGGGGAGTGATGGTACATCTGGTGGCACTTAAGGAGTTCACCTGACCAGGTATCACAGTCACAGTTTACACTTCACATTCTGGCCACCAGGGGGAGCAAAGGGTTCTATGTATTAGGACACTCCTCACAATCTGGTAAAACTGGGGGCTGGATAGGAAGTTAGGAGAAGCTGACTGGGTTGGATCCAGGCAACATCCTGTGGCAGAGGGTGTTGCAGGGGAAGATTCAGGGGGGTCTCTGTCAAGGGTGGGATCCTGACAGTGGCCTAGCGAACAGAACAGAATGTTACGGAGCCGCGCCTGCACTCGAATGCGGTGGCATCCTAAGAAAGGAAAAGAAGCGAGGTTTACTGTGGAGAAGTGAGAAACGAGATTGCAGCAAAAAGGAGATAAGGCCAGTAGGAGTCGTGCCGTAAGATCGAGGCAACATCCTACTGAGGCGCGTAGCCGGTGGCCGGAACGCCGAGGAAGTATTAGGCTCCAAGCAATACTTCAAACAGCGGCAGGACAGTTAATTTTAGGTTGGCTGTCTCACCTAAATCACCTAAGCAGACATAGGGGCAATTGTGGGAGAGGGGCGACGCTAGGGTCCCGGAAGAACTCCAGGCCTACCCATCATACGGGTGCGTCCTATCCATATCATCTGGGGGGACGGAGAAGAACATCAGAACAGATACGAGTTGTGAGAGAAGAACATCAGAAACAGACACAACAGTTGTGAGGACTATCCCGCGGTGCTCAGCAGGGAGGTACTACAACACACAGGTGCTAGAAGGTAGGCACTGATTTCCACCTGCAAAGGAAACTCTGGATGTGCCTTCGGACCGGCCGGTCTCAGCCAGCCCTGTTAGCAGTACTCTGGATTGCGGATCCTGAAGCCTTCAGTAAAGAGGTAAAGAGACTGCAACCCTGTGTCCTCGTTATTCATCACGCCTTGCACCACACACCATCATCACACCTTTCATTGGACGCCCCTTAGCAGGGTCACGGACCGGGTCTAGCCACCGTGACAACCCCATGACCGAGACAGAGAGGCCCGGTACCGAGTACCCCGCGGCCCTGCATCTGGGGGCGCTCCACACATAGACTCCCTTGCCTACTTTGCACTGAAACCTATATACTCAGTAGTTAGCCCTTAAAAGGACTGTTGGATTAGCTGGATTTGTGGATTGAACAATAGTAGACCCACACTAACTAATAAAAGCACAAATCTGACCCTATGTTAGCAGCAGCTCTCCCTACACTAGCTTTGTCCGGAGCTGAATGCACCGAGCAGGTCGGTGTCAGGTCTCTTATAGACCTGATGATGCTGTGCGGCCAGCCAATCACTGTATTACCATAAAAAAGATGGCTGTGAAATTACAGTGCATGGCAGACAATCTCTGCATGTTGTTTGGGGCTCTAAAGACCGCCAAAAATGCGGTTAAAATTTTTTGCTGGGTTATGTTTCTCAGCCACACAGTATTATGTGTTCTCGATGACATTTTGTTGGTATATAAACCTCGAATAAACGTTTTAAAAATGTTATTGTTATTATATCGATCACCCATAGACTATTCATTGGTTTGAAGTCCATTTTGTTGCTATATAAGCCTCCAAAAACTTGTCCCAAATTTATCGGTACCATATTGCTCACCCACAGGGTATTACATCTTCTTGGGCACATTTACTTGCTTTATAAGCCTCCAAAAACTTGTCCAAATTTATCAGTATCACACTGCTCACCCATAGGATAGTACATATTCTTGGGTACATTTCATTGCTATAAAAGCATAAAAAACTTGTTCAAAATGTATCAATATAATTTTCCTCACCCATAGACTATCCCGTGGTCTGCAGTTCATTGTGTTGGTATGTAACCCTCAAAAAACTTGTTCAAAATGTATCAGTATTATATTGCTCATTCATATGGTATTATATATTCTCAAGTACATTTTGTTGCTATATAATGCAAAGAAAATATGGTCAAAGTTTATCTGTATTATATTGCTCACCCATAGATTATCCTGTGGACTGAAGTTATTTTGTTGCTATATGAGCCTTAAAAAAATTGTTAAACATTTTATTGTTATTATATTGCTCACCCATAGGGAAAATTGTTCAACATTTTATTGATATATAAGACTCAAAATACTTGTTTAAAATGTATAAGTATTATATTTCTCACAAATCGTGTTTTAAATTTTTTTAGGTACATTTTGCTGCTATATTAGCCTCAAAAACCGTGTTCAAATTTATCGGTATTATTTTGCTCACCCATAGACTTTTCCATCGTCTGGAGTCCATTTTGTTGCTATAAAAGTCTAAAAAAAATTGTTAAGAAAATGTATTGTTATTTTAGGATGCTAGCATATGTTGGTGCGTTTTTGTCGCGGTTTTTCTTTGCACGGATTTGTGACAAAACCTGACCTAAAACCTGATTCCAGCAAACTGTATAAGAAACCTAAAGTGTCATGCACATTTTGCGGATTTTTGACTTGCAAATTTGGTGAAGAAAATAATCTGCTGCATATCAATTCTCTCTGCATTTTTGCCCTGTGTTTTTCACCATTGACTTCGCTCCAATCAATCAAAAATGCAAACAAAGACACACCAAAAACTTGTCAAAAATGTGCATTTTTCTGCTGTGTTTTTCTTGTCAAGAGATACAGAAATGGTGCAGAAATTTTACTCAACTTGCACATACCTTTATTGGTGTTATGTTGCTCACCCGTAGACTATTCCGTAGTCTGGAGTACATTTTCTTGGTCTATAACACTCAAAACTGCATAGCCTTTATGAGACTATGAGTACCAATACATGAAAAATTGAACAGAATGTGTATGAGGCCCTCCTTTATGTCTAATACAGGGAATTCTGCGTTCTTCCGAGTCCCTGATTTATTTCAGTTCTTGTTTACTTCATAAATTCAACAGAAGTTTCCAACTTTTAATAAAAATATAAATTTTGGTTTGCTAAAATTATAATTTATTTTAAATCATTTTTAAATTTTGCCTTATATACAATTCATTATACAGGAAAAAAAATGTTTCTTAACTTTTTTTTCCCTGTAAAATGCAATTTCTTGTTGTTTGGAATGTTTTATTTTGTCATTCCTTAAAATGGAGTAAAAGTATGACACCATTGTTCTCAGATGGGAGTCAGAAATGCTTTCAGGTGTCTTCTCCATGTTGTTCTCCTTCCATTCAGTAGTTTTTTTCCATCCATTTAAACATTTTCACTGCACCCAGACCTCTTTGAAGAGTCTGCTGTAAAAAAGCTTGGCTTTCCCATTGACTCTCATTATACTCCTTACCCAGTTCGAGCAACGAGCACCCGAGCATTTTAGTGCTTTTCTATCTCTATTCCTAAGACAGAAAAAAATATCTTTCTAAAATGATGCTGATGTAAAGTAGATATATGTGAAATGTTATTATAAATTATTTTGTGCAGCATGACTGCATGACTAACTCGTTTCAGGATATAAAAATAGAAAATTTGAAAACATTTTCATCAAAATTCTAATATTTTCAAAAATAAACACAAACAATTTTGACCTAAATTTACAACTAACATAAAGCACAAAGTGTCACGAAAAAACAGTCTGAAAGTCACTGGGATTTGTAGAACAGTTCCATATTTATTACCACATAAAGTAACTAAAGATTTGTAAAATTTGGCCTGGTCAAATAGGTGAAAACAGGCTTTGGGCATGAAGATGTTAAAATGAACAGGCAAGTATCTGAACAAAATACTGTATCTACTGTGCATATTCAGCAAACAGATTACGCATTCAACTTGCACCATCATGCAAGAAATATTAATGTGTTAATTAATAAGTATTATTTAGGACTTTTGCTGTCAGTTGCCACAGAGAAAATGATCATGAAGATTAAAAGATAATTAGAACTGGCAGGGAATTTTGTGTTTCCCTGCTGGACTTGTTCTATAATAAAAATAATATTTATTTTGCTGTATACTGTGGATATTTTCATCATACATGATAAAAATGTCAATATCATCTAAAGCTCAATATCATCTAAAGTTACTTTAAAAGATCATAACTTATAAACTTGATTTTATGTCAGAACAATGTAGTCTCTCGATAATCTTTCTGTTAGAGCTTATATTATACTTATTTTTGTAGATCAAATTTCACCAAAGATTCCTGCTGTTTGAATTTCTGTAGTCTCAAATATTTGCTCCCAAGGCATGGTGACTTTGATCTAATGATATACTATGAGCAGTTCATTACGCACTGTGGGACATCAAGTAAATACTATGCGTGTTCATGCCTCAAGCGATAAAAAATATAATATCAAAAGAAAGATATAGCTTACAAAAATTTATTAAACACTTAGTAGGCAAGATACTGTGCAAATTCAAATTTGCAATTGTGATTTCATATTCACTATTCCTGTTACGGAACACTATTATGTATATATGATGAAATGGAGGCTAAAAATATATTCACTTTTTGTTTTTATTGTTGTTATATTGTAGTTATTAACAATAATAATATATTGTTTTTAAGGCAGTCTTAATTTTAGGATTCTGTACATTCTAAGACACCTTTCACATATACGTGTTTCCTGTACATGTGACATCCATCTTCACCTGTAGCAGAGACACGTACAAAGGCACACCCATTAAATTTATGGTGCTGCTTACATTTCCGTGTTTTCACATGGACCATGTGTGGCGACCCAGGGTCCTGGTCATCACAGTAGCATTGCTTTCCTCATGGGGAGAGTGATGTTATGTTTGGAAGCGATGAAGGATATCTTTTATCAGTTAACCACCATGTATGCAATATGTTCACACTCCAGGCCAGAAGGGTGAGCTCTAAGCCTAGATTAGGGTGAACTCCCCTATAAATACATTCTAATCTGGAGGGAAAGGAGTTCAGTTCAGTTCAGTTTGGTTTAGAAAGTTACAGACAGAGGAGAGAGCAGAAAGACAGAGTGTCAGAGGGTCTGAAGGGGCCATGTAGTCTGAAGTACTACAGCTCCTGAAAAGAGACATGCAGAAAGCCGAACATTGTTCAATGAGCATGAAGGAGAGCGAAGCACAGGAGAGTAACATCAGGGGAGACCAGCTAAGAGCAGGCTGCCTCCCTCTGAGGTGCAGATAACCGGTAGCCGGACCACCGAGGTTTTTAAGGGACTCTACGACTTACAGCAGAGACCGGCAGGACAGCTGAACTGCAAGTTACCTGTCCGCCACACACACTTGAGACACAGTAACACATAGAGCCCAGGACATGCTAGAGTCACTGGAAAAAGGCTTGAGTTACCTATCATGCAGGTTATGCCCTCTCCTAAATGGGGGACAGAGATAAGAACTCTGAGGACCTTATCTGAAGCCATAGGCAGTAAGCGACTACAACACCACAGCGCTAGAGGAAGGCTTTTAACTCCACCTGGTAAAGGGGACTCTAGATTCGATTCCAAGCTGGCGGGACCCTGCCTGCCCTGTGATCTCGTACCCTAGACTGCAGCTGCCTAAAGTCTTCAGTAACCAGGTGAAGAGACTGCAAACCTGTGTCCTCATTCTTTACAGCACCATTCACCATCTTCCATCTACACACCGGGAGCTCTGGGGATACACTTCACCTGTGGGAAGTTATACCATCTAGCTGCCATAACATCACCCCAGAGGACCGCTTATAGCAGTGTTGGTCCACACTGACCGAATACCACAGGTGGCGTCACGAACATAAACTCTATTCACTAAATCCCTATGAAAGACTTTCCCATTTTACATGGGCGCCCAGGGCCACGGACCGGGTCGCCACCATGACATCCCCCTGTGAACACCGGACCCGGTACTGGGTACTCCACGGCCCTGGCGGGCGACTCATCTTGGCATCACGAACAGGATGGACTGACCCTAAAAATCGGGTCACGTGCGCCTAAGAGACTAGGACTAACTGTGATTTATTGAGACTGTACATTCAGAATTGCCGCCAAAACTGCTGCCATTGCCGCGCCACATGGAGCGTGAGGAGGAGGGGACATACCTTCGTGGGTGGAGCGAGCTAGAAAGAGCGCAGAGAAAAAAACAGGTGCCGCACTGTGAGAGGAACGCCAGAAGTAAAAACACCATACAGTGGAGCTAGAAGTGAGGACGCTGCAAAGTGCCGAGCGATGCACCGGAGGAACCGCTTCAAACTCCGGAGGAGAGACACCAGCCCCTATAAGATTAGTAAGGGGGAGAAGCTATGTCAGACCAGGGGGGAGAAATGGCGGTGGACGCAACCGCAGCCCCTGTGATACCCCAAGACCCTGTGGGGGACGCAGCCGCTGGACTCCTGGCACCCCCGGGCCCCGCCGCAGACGCACCTGAAGGCCCCATATAGCCACCAGGCCCTGCAGGCCCCACAGCATCTACCAGCAGGCCGGACCCCGCTTCAGCTACAGTGCC
This sequence comes from Ranitomeya variabilis, assembly GCF_051348905.1. Taxonomy (NCBI): domain Eukaryota; kingdom Metazoa; phylum Chordata; class Amphibia; order Anura; family Dendrobatidae; genus Ranitomeya; species Ranitomeya variabilis. The sequence goes on from NC_135237.1 coordinate 307,405,706, forward strand.
CATCATGCCACTGTCCATGCACTATATTCCTGGAGCGGCCAGGCTTCCACAATATTTCGGGGCGTCCAATACGTTAAGTGACTTTAAAGAAATTCTCTGCAGCCTGTTTGAAGTTTATACTTTAACCGAGCATCAAAAGGTGAGCATCTTAATTGGACAATTGATAGACGCAGCCCTAAGAGAAGTGAAATCCTGGCCAAATATGGAAAAAGGAACTGTGCAGCAAAAATTTGCTAAACTTAAGACCACCTTTGACACCCGCACCACTGCAGAAATCAAAATGAAGTTCTTTGGGTGCAAGCAGAGAGCACAGGATAGCATACGGGACTATGCCCTTAATGTCCAGGAGGCACTGCAGGCCGTCAGACAGGTTGACCCTAACAGCGTGCAGGATGGAGACAGACTCTTAAAGGAACAGTTCATTGAGGGTCTCCTGTCCAGCAACCACAGGACAGCTGCGCATCTTGGCCTTGCAAAACCCTGACCTAGACTTTGCGCAATTTAAGGACAGAGCCATCTGGGTGCTGCATGAACCTCAGCCCAGCCGCACAGTGCCCCATAGGCATCCAGCTCTCATGTACCATCAGGAGGTGGCATCATATCATCAGGTCCCAGTTGAGGCCGATGCACAGATCCTGGATGATGACTTTTCCACAGGATTATGCCTCCAGGTCCAGGAACTGACTAAAAGCATAGCTGCACTAACAAAACCACACAGTCCCTGCAGGAGTCACCGAAAGAAAAGATCAAGCTGGCTTCCAGACCGGAGGATGTCCCCTGGCGACGACAGAAGAGGATCCCGCCGACCAGACGGAGAGACGATGATCGCTATCATCAGGACGGATGACCCATCTGCCGCCGCTGCGACCAGGCAGGACACATCGCAAGGTACTGTCATTTAAACGAGCGACCCCTGGGGCAGAGGGACAACCCCCAGGAATAGGATGACCAGACCCACAAAACTGGCGAGCCAAGTACGTCGGAGAATGACCTCTCCTTCCCATTGTGATTTACGGCATCCCGATGAACGCTTTATTGGACAATGGTTCTCAGGTGACAACTATGCCTTACATTCCATATAAACGGTACTGGGCTAACACAGACATTAATCGTGGCCCAGATGATCATTTGACAATAGTTGCCAGTAACGGTCAGCTGTTGCCACAGGTGGGGTACAAAGAGGTCACCAATAAGGTGGGGCAGTTAGAATTGAAGGCCCAAGGAATGGTCATTGTTGATATTGACTAGGGTTGAGCGAAATGGATCAGACAAATTCAAAAATCGCCGACTTTCGGCAAATTCGGGTTTCATGAAACCCGACCCGATCCTTGTGTGGGATCCGCCATGCGGTCGGCAATCTTCGAGCCAAAGTCACGTTTCATATGACGCGTTCAGCGCCATTTTTCAGCCAATGAAGGAGGACGCAGAGTGTGGGCAGTGTGATGACATAGGTCTCGGTCCCCACCATCTTAGAGAAGGGCATGACAGTGATTGGCTTGCTTTCTGCGGCATCACAGGGGCTATAAAGAGGCATGCACGCCGACCGCCATCTTACTTCTGCCGGTCTTAGCATAGGGAGAGGTTGCTGCAGCTTCATCAGAAGAAGGGATATAGTTAGGGAGGGAAGATTAACCCCCAATCCGCTTGTGTTGTAGCAATTTCCACTGTCCAACACCACCTTTTTTTTGCAGGGACAGTGGAGGGTATATTTTTGTGCATCAGCTCTGTAGCTTATTAGGCTGCTTTTTAAGGCTCCCTGATAGCTGCATTGCTGTTAGCATGCTGCTGTGCAAACCAACTGCTTTTTTAAAAGCAAAATTCCTGTTGCTCCTTTCTGCACAGTTATCTGGTTTATTTGACCACACTTTTGTGTGCAGCAGTCCTTTGTATTGCTGCCATACTTGTCCTGAGATCAATGTAGGGAGATTGAAATTGTACTACAGTCCTTGTATTTTTTCATATATCTTCCAGCCACTTTCTGCCACTTACATTGTGCTGTGTTATACACTGGGCTGCCTGAGTTTTGGTGCAGTTTCCCCCCCAAAAAAGGGAGATTCAAATTGTCACAAAGTGGATGTACCTCAGTTCTGTTAGTTTGTCGTATATCAGCCAGCCACGTTCTGCCACTTACATTGTGTTGTGTTATACACTGGGCTGCCTGAGTTTTGTTGCAGTCTCCCCCCAAAAAAGGGAGATTCAAATTGTCACAAAGTGGATATACGTCAGTTCTGTTAGTTTGTCGTATATCAGCCAGCCACGTTCTGCCACTTACATTGTGTTGTGTTATACACTGGGCCTTAGTTTTGGTGCAGACTCCCCCCAAAAAAGGAAGATTTAAATTCTCAACAAGTTTATATACACCTTCTACCTTGTTTTACAGTACTATATAATGGTTGTTATTTTAGTTAGATTTTCCCAAAAATGAGGAAGTCTGGTGGAAGAGGCCGTGGGCGGTCGTTGCCAGCAGGTACTGATGGTGGTGGTGGTGGTGGATCATCTGGTGGTAGTGGGAAAAGCAAAATAGCACCTAAGGCTGGAGTTGTTGAGCCAGCGTCATCGTCTGGCTACACAAGGCCTCAAAGGCTCCCTTATCTTGGATTAGGAAAACCGCTTTTAAAGCCGGAGCAGCAGGAAAAAGTTTTGGCTTTCCTTGCTCACTCAGCCTCTAGCTCTTTCGCCTCCTCTTCAGAAAGTTCAAAATATAAAAGCAGCAAGTCGTCAGTGGATGCTCCCGGTCAGGAACAAGATGTTTTCCTTGTGTCCTTCACCCAAACCAAAAGTGAAGGATGCGTGAAGCGACACTACAGGTTACCCCATGGAGCTCTTTACACATACCATGCCTGGGTTAGAAAGGGAAATTGTTAACTGCCCATTACAAGATGAATCGGACATGGAGTGCACTGATGCACAGCCACAGCTAGATTATTATGCTGTTCCATTGACTCAGATTACTACATTGTCATCGCAGTGTACTCAGCCAGAATCTGACCCTGATGAGACTATGGTGCCCCGTCCCGAACGCTATAGCACCTTACACGGTGACACAGAGGAATGTGCACATAACATTGAAGAGGAGGTGATAGATGACCCAGTTGTTGACCCACATTGGCAGCCATTGGGGGAAGAGGGTGCCGCTGCCAGTAGCTCAGAAGCGGAGGAGGATGATCTGCACCAGCCATCTACATCGCAACAGCTGTCATCTGGCAGGCCCGTATCAGGCCAAAAATGTGTGTCAAAAACAAAAACAGTTTTAGGACAGCATGGCCATTTGGTGAGAGTAGCACAGCGTGCAATCCCTTAAAAGGTATTCGATAGTAGGAAGAGTGCAGTGTGGCAATTTTTTAACCAAGATCCGAATGATCAGTCAAAAAACATCAAAAATACCATCACCAACCCTCTCTCAATCTGCCATGTCCACCACCACCGCTAGTTCCACCATATGCAGCTCTCCAGTCCAGATCACCCTACAAGAGACTCTCGTTAGGAAAAGAAAGTACTCATCCTCTCATCCGCGTACACAGAGTTTGAACGCCCACATTGCTATACTAATCTCGTTATAGATGATGCCCTACCGGGTGGTTGAAAGCGAAGCTTTCAAAGACCTGATGGCCTACGCAGTACCACGCTATGACCTACCCAGTCAGCACTTCTTTGCGAGAAAAGCCATCCCAGCCCTCCACCAGCATGTCAAAGACCGCATTGTCCATGCACTGAGGCATTCAGTCAGTGGAAAGGTGCACCTCACAACAGATGCATGGACAAGTAGGCATGGCCATGGATGTTACGTGTCATCACGGTGCACTGGGTTAATGTGGTGGATGCAGGGTCCACAGGGGACAGCCATAGTCCCATAGTCCCATTTGTAGCCATACAAATGAAGTGTTTGGGCAACAACAGATACACCGCGGAAGTACTGGCCGAGTACTTGCAGCAACAAATGCCATGTCTGGGCAGTGTACATCTTGAGGCAGGCAAGGCAGTCAGTGATAACGGAAGGAATTTTATGGCTGCCATATCCCTTTCAGAACTGAAACACATACCTTGAACCTGGTGGTGCAGTGCTTCCTCAAAAATTATCCGGAGTTACCAGCCCTGCTCCTGAAGGTGCGAAGACTTTGCTCGCACATCCACCGGTCGCCCGTACACTCCAGCCGTATGCAGAACCATCAGCGATCGCTGAATCTTCCCCAGCACCGCCTAATAATCGACGTTGCAACAAGGTGGAACTCCACACAGCATATGGTTCAGAGGCTGTGCGAACAGAGGTGTGCTGTAATTAATTTGTGGGAGGATACACATACACGGGCAGGCACTTGGATGGCAGACATGGAGTTGTCTGGTGTGAAGTGGTCGAAGCTACAAGACCTCTGTCATGTCCTTCAGTGTTTTGAGGAATGCACACGGCTGGTAAGTGCAGACGACGCCATCATAAGCATGAGCATCAAACTAATGCGTCTGCTGATGCAAAGTTTGATGCACATTAAGGAGCAGGCATCTGCAGCCAAGGAGGAGGGAAGCCTGTATGACAGTCAGCCATTGTCTGCCCAGGGAACTCTCCTGGACGAGGTGGCGGACGAAGAGGAGGAGGAGGATGATGGGGATGAATATTTATGGGAGGAGGATGCTTCTCAGGGGGCAATAGAAACTGGTGGCGTTGCAAGGTCAGGTACAGGGTTTTTGCGGGACACAAGTGATGTTGATTTGCAAGAAAGTGCTCCTCAACCCAGCACAAGCAGTGAATTGACACCTGGAACATTGGCACACATGGCTGAGTATGCCTTGCTTATCCTAAAAAGGGACTCCAGCATTATCAAAATGATGACCGATGACGATTACTGGTTGGCCTGCCTCCTGGATCCACGATATAAAGGAAAATTACAAAATATCATGCCACATGAGAACCTTGCGCAAATATTGGCTACCAAACAAGCAACTCTTGTAGACAGTTTGGTTCAGACATTTACAGCACACAGTGGCGGTGATGGTTCTCACACAAGCCGCAGGGGGCAACAAGGCAGAGGTGTTAGAGGTGCACAAATCAGAAGTGGTGTTGGACAGAGGGGTTTTATGACCAGGTTGTGGAGTGATTTTGCAATGACTGCTGACACGACAGGTACTGCTGCATCGATTCAAAGTGACAGGAGACAGCATTTCTCCAGTATCGTTACAAACTACTTTTCTGCCATTATCGATGTTCTCCCTCACAGGTCATTCCCCTTTGATTACTGGGCATCTAAATTAGACACCTGGCCTGAATTGGCAGAATATGCATTACTGGAGCTCGCTTGCCCTGCTGCTAGTGTGCTATCAGAAAGAGTCTTCAGTGCTGCTGGTTCAATACTGACCGAAAAAAGGACACGTCTGGCTACCCAAAAGGTTGATGATCTAACCTTCATTAAAATGAACCAATCATGGATTTCAAATTATTTGGCCCCACCTTCCCCTGCTGATATGTAGATTGCCTGAAAAATGTCTTGCTTTTGGCCTCCTCTTACTGACTGCTCTAATTCCTCCATTTGCAGCTGCTGAATGTCAACCATAGGCCATTTTTATACCTCCCTAAATGGGCTGACTCCCCCCACAGGGCTGTGGTCACCACCTGGCACAAGCACCCGTGCGAGAGGCGTTTGCCTGGACAGGTGGGTGTTCCCACTCTTGGGCGACAGCACTGGCACAGGGTCCCTCATAGTACAATGAAGTGTCTCTGACGGTGGTGGTGCACATCCAACGTCAGACACACCGTCGTAATATGAGGGGCCCTGTGCCAGTACTGCCACGAGAGAGTGTTCCCCCCAGCTCGAACAGTGCTCTACCACTTGCAATACCTACCTCTCCCTGCTCCACCACTGTGCTGTTAAATCCTTTAATGGCACTGCCAATACAAATTTGTTGAAATGATAGATGATAGGTAAAATATACAGGGGCCCTGGCCTCCATTTAGATCAGTTAATACTTTGCGCCTACTACCACTGTCTGATACTCAGCAGAGAAGCCCACCCCTGTACCTAGCTATGCCACCTGTTTATTTATGAACAATTTTTTGGCAGACATTTAGCCCACTTTATTATTTGGGCCTACTAACTGTATTTGACCCTCATTACAGTTGTCCTCCACTGAACAAAGCAATGCCGCCTGTTTAGTCCTGTTACCAATTTTGAACTGCATTTAGGCTACTTTATTATTTGGGCCTACTAACTGTGTCTGCCACTCCTTACAGTTGTCCTCCGATGAAGAAAGCAATGCCGCCAGTTTAGTCCTGTTACCAATTTTGAACTACATTTAGCCTACTTAATTATTTGGGCCTTCTAACTGTGTCTGCCCCTCATTACAGTTGTCCTCCACTGAACAAAGCAATGCCACCTGTTTAGTCCTGTTACCAATTTTGAACTGCATTTAGCACACTTTATCATTTGGGTCTACTAACTGTGTCTGCCACTCATTACAGTTGTCATCTGCTGAAGAAAGCAATGCCGCCAGTTTAGTCCTGTTACCAATTTTGAACTGCATTTAGCCTACTTAATTATTTGGGCCTTCTAACTATGTCTGCCCCTCATTACAGTTGTCCTCCACTGAACAAAGCAATGCCGCCAGTTTAGTCCTGTTACAAATTTTGAACTGCATTTAGCCCACTTTATTGTTTGGGCCTACTAACTGTCTGCCACTCCTTACAGTTGTCCTCCGCTGAACAAAGCAATGCCACCTGTTTAGTCCTGTTACCAATTTTGAACTGTATTTAGCCTACTTTATTATTTGGGCCTACTAACTGTGTTTCCTCCTCATCCTGCCCATTGCCCAGCCACTGCTAGATGAGTCTGCTGGTACATTGATCCAGACCACTACATTCCCCTTGCACTCTACTCTGCCAGAATCTGACCCTGCTGAAAGTCAGGTTCCCCTTCCCGCATACTATACCACCTTACACGGGGACAAAGAGGAAGGTGCAGATGAAAGTGCAGGTTCCTTCATCAGGTGGGGGGCATATTTGTTGGCGACGACACTGGCACATGGCCCCTCATAGTACGCAAAAGTGTCTCTGCTGGTGGGAGGCTCCACCCGCCATTAAACACACCGCCGTACTTTGAGGGGCCCCGTGCCAGTGCCAAAGCCCACGAGTGGGCCCCCCTGCTTGCTCAGGATCACAGCACTTGCAACGTTGAAATACTTACCTCTCCCTGCTCCACCGCCGTGACGTATTCCGCATTTCCTGGGCCAACGAAAATCTTGATCCAGCCCTACCCCCCCACAACTTTAGCCAAATGACCCCCAGTTTTCAATGCCTAACTATTATTATAAAGTAAATTAAGATTGACAAGCTTCAGTAATAAATATTGATGTTTTTGGCATTAAAATGGGCACTGTAGGTGTTTTCTTGTCCTCCACCTCACTGCCGACTTTGATTCCCCATTGATTAGCATTGGGTGTTGTGTTTCAGTCGGCCCCCGACTTTACGCAATAATCGGCCGATTTCACCTGACCCGACTTTTGACAAAGTCGGGTTTCGCAAAACCCGACTCGATCCGAAAAAAGTAAGTCGCTCAACTCTAATATTGACCAATGTGAACTTAACACCTTGATGACCATTGGTACTAATGTCATAGAAAATTGTCTTGCAGAGGTTATTGTCTTGTTACAAAAGGTGGCTGAAACTGCTGGTTACAGTGAACAACGTGTACTGCCAAAAGAAATCAGAGTTCTGGTGCAGAGACAGCAGGTAGGACTATCTGGTGGAGAAATTGGCCGTGCCACAGTGAGTGATTCAATTCCCATTGCAATACCCCCCAGGATTGAAATGTTAATATGGTGTCGGGCAGCAATTGGCCTCAGAGGTAAAGACTACCAGGCCCTGGTAGAACCTGTGTATTCAGATAGTAGGCCCACAATCCTGACAGCCAGAGGGGTAGTTGAGTTTCACAAGAGGAGGGTGCCAGTACGTGTCCTTAACTGTGGAGAGAAAGAGGTCCACCTAACCAAATATGCCACACTTGCTAAACTGTTTACTGTTGATAATAATGTAATACAGGAAACAGAACCCTTGGTCCCATCCAACCAGGTGGAGGACAATGGCTCTGCAGGACAAATGGAAAATTGGTGTCAGAAATTACACGTGGGCACTGATTCTACACATTCACATCAGAAACAAGGGGCTTACCGCGTGGTCCATGAGTATGAGCCAGTATTCAGCAAACACCCACTAGATTTTGGGCAGGCAAAAGGGATTCAACATCATATCCCCACGGGAGATCATCCGCCAATTAAGGAGAGATACCGGCTTGTACCTCCAGCTCATTATCAGTGCGCCAAAGACATGTTACAAGAGATGAAAGAGGCTGGGGTAATCAGAGATAGTTGTAGCCCCTGGGCAGCTCCACTAGTCCTCGTCAGGAAAAAGGATGGCACCATGAGAATGTGTGTAGATTATAGACAGATAAACCACATTGCACACAAAGATGCATACCCATTGCCTAGAATAGAAGAGTCATTAGCTACTTTAAAAATTGCTAACTACTTTTCCACCTTGGATCTCTCCAGTGGGTACTGGCAGGTTCCCATAGCAGAGGCAGATAAGGAAAAGATGGCTTTCACCACACCAATGGGTCTCTGTGAATTCAATGACATGCCGTTCGGACTGTGCAATGCCCCAGGAACGTTTCAGAGGATGATGGCGTGCTGTCTCGGGCACAAGAACTTCGAAACAGTCTTGCTGTACCTGGACGATGTCATCGTCTTCTCCAAGACTTATGAGGACCACCTAAAGCACCTAGTCGAGGTGTTCGAAGCTCTGTCCAACTTTGGCTTAAAGGTAAAACCATTCAAATGTCACCTGTTGAAACCCAAAGTGCAGTACCTGGGCCATATGGTGAGCACCGAAGGAGAGGCACCAGACCCTGACAAGGTCATTATGATCAGAGACTGGCCAAAGCCAAGCAACCTTCATGAAGTCCGGCAGTTCCTCGGGTTGGTAGGCTGCTACAGAAGATTTATCAAAGACTTCACCAAGATAGCTGCACCACTACAAGGCCTGTTAGTGGGCCAATCCAAGAAGACCAAGGGAAAGAATACCCCATTTGACTGGGACGACGGGCTGGAGAGATCATTCACTCGATTGAAGTTTGCTCTCACAGGAGATGAAGTACTGGCTTACCCTGAATATGACCAACCATTTGTGCTGTACACGGACGCCAGCAACATGGGACTGGGAGCCATGTTGTCCCAGATACAGAAAGGAAAAAAAGGGTAATCGCCTATGCCAGCAGGTAACTTCGCACCACCGAAAGGAACCCCGAGAACTACAGTTCCTTTAATCTGGAGTTTCTCGCTATCGTCTGGGTGGTGACAGAGAGGTTCAAGCCCTACCTGGCCTCGGCAAGGTTCACTGTCTTCATGGACAACAATCCGCTGACACACCTGGAGACAGCAAAACTAGGTGCTTTGGAGCAGCGATGGATAGCTCGGTTGTCCAATTAGGAGTTCACCATCAAGTACCGTGCGGGGCACAAGAATGCAAATGTCGATGCCTTGTCCCGGATGCCCAATTTGCCAAAGATGGGAGAAGATTCAGAAACACTAGAAGAAATAGAGTTGACAGTTTTCCATCACCCTAAGGCGACTTAGTATTCCCATCAAGTGCGGAACGGGCACCGAAACAAGCAAGATTCCATGCTGAACCCATTGCCCCACCATGGGTGGGCGGAGACATAGGACAGTGACCCCGCAGTCCATCTGTAGTCATATTGCACGACTCATTAGGGTTGATTGTGACTTGTTCCACTGCTGGGGTTATGTTTGCTGCTTGAAGCTGCTGGCTTAAAGTCTCTTCTGGTTCAGGATGGTTCTGAATCACATCTTGTATTTCCGGCCTGGGAAAGGTTAAGACAGGTTTCACTATGGCCTGATGTACTTGAGTCCAAGACTCTTCTCTTCATCTTCCATGGGTGGAGATGTTCCTAGGTCTGTTTCTTTGTTCCTCAGTTTATCAGGGCATATTTTGAGATGACCATGATTGGTTTTATGACTAATTACAATCATTGCAGCAGGATGTCAGCTATGATGCACATCATGATAATGAAGCTGATATTGAAGCTGGCCCACCTTGTAAGCCAGCACAATCATTGCAATCTACATACACAATGGTTTGCAGAAATGCATTGATTGCTACACAATACATATACAACAGATTTTTGAAAGGTGGTAAATTGTGATTTGCATTCTTATTAACTTTTTCTACATTAACAATATTCATTAGTCCCACAAGGGATCTTGAACATTCAATCCTTTGATTGCATTGATAATACACTGTACAACCTATGTTGTAAAGTGTATTATCTAACTTGCCATTGTTTGAGTGAGAGGTAGCCACTTAGACCCCACCTCCAGATGGATCTGATAGGCTGAGTTGTATGACATGGAGGCCATCATTAGGCCACTGGCTGCCATAACAAATCCTCAGGAGTCAGTTCAAAAGGGTTAAGGGTTAATATTGTGTCCCCTTTTGTTAAGAAATGTAGCTAAAAAGGTCAGCTGCTTTATGTTCAGGAATATATTAGCATCACAACATTATAAATGAAATTAAATGTCTCTCTTGCCTAAAAGTTATGTAATAAATGTCATCACTTGTCAGGTTTTTTCTACTAGATTACTCTTGATTATTAGTTTACTAGTTGCCAATCCATGAGATATTCCACATATTGCTGTAGATGATCAAAAAAGGTGAAAGCCATTTCACCAGTGCCAAGGTGTACCCTGTCGGGGCGTCTCTAACCTCTAGTATTAAAATCTTACCATATGTCAAAAATTACCTAAATGTGAATACGTTTCTATCAGGACCGGGCCCAATTGTGGACACCCAGCAATGGTTAACTTTATAAACGTAATGTCTATTAAAAAAAAAAAAAAAAAAAAGGAGGCTATACCCTTACCTGCAGTGAGTGCAAAAACCTAAAGCAAAACCAAAAGAAAACAACTGAAGTATAAGCATGGTGTTTGATTCGCTGGCCTGGAGTGATGTCATCTGTACATTCCAATGATTATATGCTAATCTAAATACTATTGCAATGTACATATTTAGAGTAGTATTTTATTGTCTTGGTAAAGCAATATAATTCTGTTTAGGGAAAATATCTATGCTGAATCGTATGATATTATCACCTTATGTTAATTCATTTTTTTATGATAAGTGAATCTGCTACTAGAATAGCTCACCAAATAAATCTACAAAATGAGTTAATCCCTTCTCCAATTACTGCCAACAACTCATCACAGTAAAATATCTATTGCTGAAATAGATTTTACAGAGGCAGCATAACATATCATGTCAAGCAAAAATGAAAATTTGAATTATATGTATCCTTCATAGCCAAACCGTTCTATGCACAATGTTCTTAGTAATAAATAAGAAAAGGGCTCTGTAGATGCAGAAATATTTTACCGTAATTCAGATCTAACATTACCAGGAATATGAACATATTTGTTCTCTTCCCTATTTACTATATCTGCTTTCTCTATATAAATACTTGAAATATTTTCACGTATAAAAGTGTATATAATTTCTTTAATTTTATTTTTTGAAAACTACTTAAAATGAAGCTAATGGAATTTATTTTTTAAGGGCTGGACAAATGTTAATTTTAATACTTTCATTTTTTCCTCTCATTCTTCCAAGAGCAATAACCTTTTTATTTTTTAGTTTACATAACCCTACAAGGTTTTGTTTGGGCAGAGGAATTGTAGTTTTGAATGGTATAATTAATTTTAGCAGTTTATGTAATAAAAAATGAGAACAAAAATGAAAGTTGGGTACATTAGAATAGGGTTAGTAGTATTTCCTCTCATGTAAGAAATTACTACATTTATGCACAGAACGCCTACATTCATGTGGGCTATAAGATAACGAGCACTTCAATATTCTTTACAGAGCTTTGGAATTCACATGCCTGTGTATGTATTTGTTTTCATTTGGTGCTGACTGAATCTCAGAAACTTGTAAGCTGTAGCTAGAGCAATTTGGAGGTACTGCTGACATTTCCAAACTATCTTTGAGACCTCAAAATAGGCCTTTTTTGGAAAAGTGGACATAAAAAGGTAATAAACTTTTGCCTTAAATATGTTCTCTTCTTAAGATAATTTACCACCTTCAGTATTGTGAGATTAGTGAGAATTTACATAACTTATGACATTCTATGCTATGTATGCTTATTTTGTTTGCTTTAAGAGAACAATTGAATTTAGCACTATGTAATCATCTATTTGATAGTGAGAGTAAACACCAACCTTGGGGCCAGCACCAGGCTTGAGCTGCCAGAATTCCCTAGATATCCACTGCTATTGTAGAATAAGCATGCTAATAATTTCCTTATTCAAGAGTGAGAAGTGGCATGGTATAAAGTTGTTCATAAAGTCTATATACGGACCCTACATTTTCAAACAGAAATCAATGTGATGCATTCTCGGTGAAGAAAATGATAAGCATTTAGACTGTCCCTTTAATTGTCCCCTTTACATGGGTTATCTATGGCTTACGGTAAGTTCACATTTGCGTATATGTGCGCAGCTTATCATCGGCATACGCAACCGCATGCAAAACCGTGTGCAAAAACATGCTTAAGCAGCTTTTTTTATCCTCATCATCTTACGCATGAGGGCAAAAAACGCTGCATTTTTGCATGTGTTTGCATTGTTTATGCGCATGCGTTCGAAATTTTCAATGTTTTCCAGTAGCTTTTCGTTGACATCAGACACCCAATGGGCATGTCTCATGGGAATTATATATATTTAGACACACTGCACTGAGGAAATCCTCATCTTTGGATGCTGTATCCAGCTGCAAGATGTATCTTGACATGAAGAGCTTCTATGAAGATCTGGATTTATAATTGAAATTGGCTGCTGCCTTTGCTTTTGCTTGTCAAGATCAAAAAAGAAGAGAAAGATGGAGAAGACATTGTCGCTATTGGCAACACCCCATCCTTGAACTCCGAGAGAGCGGTGGAGCATACCACTTGTAGTACACAGAGCTATGGCAAAACCCGGAGAAGTTTTTAGACTATACGAGGATGACCGAACAGAGCTTTGATAACATGTTGCAATGTGTCCAAGGATCCATCACCAAGTAGGACACACAGCTCCGTCGAGTAATTCCTGTTGAGGAACAGCTGTTGGTCACCCTGAGGTACCTAATTTTGAAAAACAAACACCTGTCATTAGTATTATTGCAATAAAAGCCATGTACTGATTTTTTTCCCTTCTTTTCTAAAAGCCATGGTTTTTTTTTAATTTTTTTATTTTTTTAAAAAGCAATGTACTGACTTTTTTTTCTCATTTTCTGTTCTGCAGATTCCTGGCTACTGGAGAGACATTATTATCCCTCCATTTTCAATTCAGGATTGGAGTCTCTACACTGTCTGGGATTATTGGAGACACCTGCCATGCTTTAGGTGAAGTTCTGCGTTCAGCATTCCTCACCCAACCCACAACTGAAATCTGGTTGGAAAATGCAGCCAAATTCAAAAAAATTTGTAATTTTCCTAACTGCTTGTTGGCTGTGGATGGCAAACACATTAGGATTATGAAACCTTCTGGTAGTAGAACTGAGTACTTCAATTATAAAAAAATACTATTGTTCTAATGGCGATTGCCGATGCTCAGTGTAGATTTGTCGCTGTAGACATTGGCTTACTTGGACGAGGAAATGACTCACAAACTTTCAAAAACTCAGACATGGGCCAACGATTGTATGGAAATGATTTTAATATCCCACAGCCACAACCTATTCTCAACACTGAAGGACCACCAATGCCTTTTGTTGCGGTTGGGGATGAGATCTTCCAAATGTGTGCCAACCTCCTAAAACCATATTCAAGTTGGGACTTAAATCACACAAAATTTTTTTACAACTACTGACTGACAAGGGCACGAAGATCTGTGGAGTGTGCCTTTGGATTGCTGGTATGTAAATGGTGCATTTTGGGACCATCTATTAATCTAAAAATTTAAACTATTGATAAGGTTGTGAAAGCATGTGTTGTTCTACACAACTACATCATGGCAAAAGAGCGGCCCAACTTAGAAACTGAGGAACCTGTTACATTGCATGATTACCAAAGTCACACTCTGAGGACTACTGTGGAAGTTAGCTAGATTAGAGATAAGTTTGCTGCTTACTTTATGCCTGATAATGGGCGTGTGGAATGGCAAGACCAAATGGTTTAAGCAGCTAAGTAAAATTTACCTGGAATTTTAAAATGTATCTGTAATTTTAAAATGTACATGTTATGTTAAAATGTACTTGTTATGCTAAAATGTACATGTAATTTTAAAATGTACCTGTTATATTAAAATGACCTTCTTTATTCAAATGTGCCTGTTATATTAAAATGTTCTATTAAAACTTACAAGATACCTCAAAAATACAATAGACTCATGTATGTGTTTGCGGTGGCGGCACAAAAAGCAAAGAAAATACAAGATATTGTGGAAAAAAAATAAAAATTTTATTTACATAAATAACAAAAAAGGGTGGTAAGGTTCGGGATGGTGATTGGGTTTAGGGTTGGGGTGTATCAGAGGGTGAAATGAACTGGACCTTGGGGGTGTGGAGCTGTGAGGATTGGGTGGTAGTTGAGGAAGGGTTTACAGGGGAAGGGGAAACAAATTGAAGGATTGCATCAGGGATGTGAGTGGACACATTGGAGAAGCAAGATAGTGAAACATTTGTTGGTGAGGGTGGAGGTGGTGGGTCCAATTTTGGGAGGGATTTCTGCCTCCGTGTCTTCATCCTGGTCCTAAGATGATGCGTTTTGGTCCTCTTTTTTGTTGGCTCAGTGGGAGTGGTTGCCTCTGTCAAAGTCATTGGCCATGGTGCTGGAGTGTTCAGGGGTGCTGGCAGGGGTGCTGGAGTGGGCAGGGGTGCTTGAGTGGGAAGAGATGCTGGAGTGAGAAGGGGTGCTGGACTCGGCAGCTTGGTGGATCGGTGGTGGTGGAGGAGGATAGTTCAGTGCTGTGGAAGTTGGAAAGATGATCGGCCTGTGGGTTGAAGCTTTGGGACTGCTGCTGGGACTGCTGCTGAAATGCATAGCTGTAAGCGGCCTGGCATGACTGCATGATGTTCAGCTGGAGTTTAGGTGTAAGGTTTTCTGACACACGCTGTTCCAAGGTTGAAAAAAAATATTGTGCCGGTCTCTCAAGGTCGGCTTCCAGACAGTTAAGGCGTTAGTTGACATCCTGTAAAAGTGTGTTCACATAACAGAAAGTTTTTTTCTTGAGCCAATTTCACACCAGTTTGCAGAAAAACCTACAGGTTTGTGGCAAGTCTTGACATTTCAGATTTTTTCAATTTTTCTCATTTTAAAAGCACCAAATTACATGGAAATTATATGAAAATAATCAAGCAGACCTGTGTAATTTTTCAAGACTGTTGTGTGTTTTCTAGTACTGTTGCAAATAAATAATTGGCATCAGTCATCTTTTTGTCATTTCAGGACCAAACAAATATTTTTTCTGGAAAAGTGTGTGTTTTCTAGCAGTCTCTGGAATAAGCAATTAACAACAACCACCTTGTTTCATGTATATACCAAGTAAACATTTCTAATCAAGTGTATGTTTTATATTAGTCTGTGAAATAAATAATTGGCATCGTCCATCTTGTTGCAATTTTTAGGCCAAATAAATCATTTTTCGAAACCGAAAAAAGTGACCAACGACATTCTGACAGCAAAATGTAATGGTGACCACTCTCTGCTCACTCTTCCTGACCTTTCTGCAGCTTTCGACACTATTGACCACCCTCTCCTACTCTCTAGACTCCAGTCACTAGGCATTAAGGACATTGTTCTCTCCTGGTTCTCTTCCTATCTTTGTGACCGCTCCTTTAGTGTTCTGTTCGCTGGCTCCACTTCATCTCCTCTTCCTCTCACTGTTGGGGTACATCAGGGCTCAGTACCCTTCTCTTCTCCCTCTACATGGCCCCATGTGAACAGACCATCAGCAGATTTGGCTTTCAGTACCATCTTTATGCAGATGACACACAACTATACACGTCAACCCCTGACCTTACCCCGCTGTGCTATAGAACGCCAGTGACTGTCTGTCTGCAGTCTCCAACATCATGTCCACTCTCTATCTGAAATGCCACCATTCCAAAACCGAACTTCTTCTACTCCCGCCCTCTACTAACCTCCCTAAATCTGACATTTCCCTCTCCATGGGTGGCACCATAATAACACCCCAGCAGCAGGTGCACTGTCTGGGTATTATGCTTGACACCAATCTCTCCTTCACCACCCATATACAATCTCTTGCTCACTCTTGCCGCTTACACCTAAAAACATCTTTACAATGTGCCCTTTTCTCACCATGGAAACAAAAACCCTCACTGTCGCCCTGATCCACTCCCGCCTGGACTACTGTAACACTCTATTAATTGGCCTCCCTTAACTCAACTTTCCCCTCTCCAGTCCATCCTTCATGCAGCAACGAGGGTCATCCACCTGGCTAATCATTACTCAGATGCGTCCGCTCTTCGCTAGTCATTACGCTGGCTGCCCATTCATTATAGGATCCAATTAAAAGTACTTGTTCTCACCCACAATGCTCTCCACAGTGTGGCACCATCTTACATCTCCTCCCTCATTTCTGTCTATCGGCCTAGCCGATCGCTGCGCTCTGTAAACGACTTTCTACTAACCTCTGCACTAATCCG
The DNA here is from genome assembly GCF_051348905.1 of Ranitomeya variabilis. NCBI lineage: Eukaryota > Metazoa > Chordata > Amphibia > Anura > Dendrobatidae > Ranitomeya > Ranitomeya variabilis. Next base: position 307,422,399 of record NC_135237.1, read on the forward strand.
TACCTCCCACTCCCGACTCCAAGACTTCTCCCACATTGTGCCAATCCTCTGGAATTCTCTACCCCTAGAAATTAGGACCAACCACAACTTGCACAGTTTTAGGCGCTCCCTCAAAACTCCTTTGTTCAGAGCGGTTTATCACGTTCCCTAATTAAAATAATTTTATGTGTAAGTGTGTGTGTAGCCCATTCACTATCTTCACCTATCCTCCACCCCCTGAAGATGGCTTGACCTTCACTCTAAATACATAATTGTAAATACACACCTGTACTTTGTATCTACCCCTCCTCAATGTAGATTGTAAGCTCTCTAAAGCAGGGTTGTTTTATTTTTCTTTAATCATTATATTATTGTTAACGCTGTGTAGCATGGCTAAAGGTTGTATAGTCGACGGGAGGTATGTATCACAGAGAAGGCTTGTCGCTGTGATGTAACCCGGAGTGTTTTCTGTAATGCACATAAAGCAATAAGGAAGTGTTTAAGTATATTTGGGTCCGTGTTACGGGTAGCTATGCGAGATGGGAGGGTCTGGCTACCCATATACCTCACCCCTGGGTAAGGGGCATAACCATGCCTATCTATGTTTGTTTCAGGACCTGTGGTGATGTCGGAACCACATGTCTAATCATGTGACAGGTGCCTGGGTGTGGTTTCAGGCTACATAATGGAGGTGTGTTTGGCACATGCTGGAGAGTGTATGGGAATCTGTCAGTGTGGACAGATTTCCGTGTGTCTAAGCTGGACACTACAGACAGGAGTCTGTGTAAAGAGACAGAGAAACCTTTCTGTGTCTGTGGCTTCAGACAGAGCCTGAGTGCCATCAGGCCTGAGAAGAGCAGAGATCTTCTATGTACTTTTATGTTATGTTGGCCTGATGTACGCACTGTTATCCTTTTTGTTGCTGCCTTGCTGGTTTATGGAGCAAATAAACCTGTCAACTTTTAAAGGAACGTGTCTCCTGCGTGTCAGCCGTTGCACTTGAGCGAGTGAATCCCTACAGCTGTTACTTATGACTGTTGTGTTTGAAACTTTTTAACTGTAAAGCGATGCGGAATATGTTGAGCTATATAAATAAAGATTATTATTATTATTATGCCTTGGAAGTGCCTTCCTGCCCTGTGCCAAGTGTCATGTTGGATTGTACATGTAACCCGGCAAGGGATATGATCACAGACAAGCGCATCCGCTTTTCCACATCCAACGTTGGGAACCTAACATTCCTTAAAATGAACCAAGCATGGATTCCCCATGAGTTAACCATATTTTGGATGACTATACAACTATAACAGCTAGACCCAGACAGTGTTAAACTCTATTCCCCATTTGTTTAATTTGTGTGCCTACTCCCCAAATAAAAAACCTAAAACACTGTGGGCAACCTCATCTTCCACTTTTACTGCTACATCCATCTCTTCCTCCACTTGGACCTATTATTATTATTATTATTATTATTATTATTATTTATTGTTATAGCGCCATTTATTCCATGGCGCTTTACAAGTGAGGAGGGGTATACATAATAAAAACAAGTACAATAATCTTAAACAATACAAGTCATAACTGGTACAGGAGGAGTGAGGACCCTGCCCGCAGAGGCTCACAATCTACAAGGGATGGGTGAGAATACAGTAGGTGAGGATAGAGCTGATCGTGCAGCGGTTGGTTGATCGGTGGTTACTGCAGGTTGTAGGCTTGTCGGAATAGGTGGGTCTTCAGATTCTTTTTGAAGATTCTGATGGTAGGCGAGAGTCTGATGTGTTGTGGTAGAAGGTTCCAGAGTAGGGGTGATACGCGAGAGAAATCTTGTATACAATTGTGGGAAGAGGAGATAAGAGGGGAGTAGAGAAGGAGATCTTGTGAGGATCGGAGGTTGCGTGTAGGTAAGTACCGGGAGACGAGGTCACAGATGTATGGAGGAGACAGGTTGTGGATGGCTTTGTATGTCATCGTTAGGGTTTTGTACTTGAGTCTCTGGGCAATGGGGAGCCAGTGAAGGGATTGACAGAGGGGAGAGGCCGGAGAATAGCGGGGGGACAGGTGGATTAGTCGGGCAGCAGAGTTTAGAATAGATTGGAGGGATGCGAGAGTGTTCGAGGGGAGGCCACAGAGCAGGAGGTTGCAGTAGTCGAGGCGAGAAATGATGAGGGCATGGACTAGGGTTTTTGCAGATTCTTGGTTGAGGAATGAACGGATTCGTGAAATATTTTTGAGTTGAAGTCGGCAGGAAGTGGAAAGGGCTTGGATATGTGGTTTGAAGGAGAGATCAGCGTCAAGGATTACCCCGAGGCAGCGAGCTTGTGGGACTGGGGAGAGTGGGCAGCCATTTACTGTAATGGATAGGTTCGTTGGGGGGGTCGCATGAGATGGGGGAAAGATGATGAATTCTGTTTTGTCCTTTTTAAGTTTCAGAAATCTAGCGGAGAAGAAGGATGAAATAGTGGACAGACATTGAGGGATTCTGGTTAGTAGGGAGGTGATATCTGGTCCAGAGATGTAGATCTGTGTGTCATCAGCATAAAGGTGATACTGAAAGCCATGAGATTATATGAGCTGTCCCAGGCCAAAGGTGTAAATGGAGAAGAGCAGGGGCCCAAGGACTGAACCTTGTGGGACTCCGACAGATAGGGGGCGAGGTGAGGAGGTGGTGTGTGAGTGGGAGACGCTGAATGTCCGGTCTGTTAGGTATGAGGACATCCAGGATAGGGCCAAGTCTGTGATGCCAAGGGATGAGAGCGTCTGTAATAATAGGGAATGGTCCACTGTGTCAAAGGCAGCCGACAGGTCGAGGAGGAGGAGAACGGAGTAGTGTCGCTTGCTCTTGGCGGTTAAGAGGTCATTGATGACCTTAGTTAGGGCAGTTTCAGTGGAATGGTGTGACCGGAAGCCAGATTGTAAGCAGTCAAAGAGGGAGCAAGAAGAGAGATGGGAGGACAGTTCAAGGTAGACGTGTTGTTCCAGTAGTTTTGAGGCATAGGGGAGAAGTGATATAGGGCGATAGCTAGATACAGAGGATGGGTCAAGAGAGGGCTTTTTGAGGATAGGTGTGATGGAAGCATGTTTAAAGCTTGAGGGGAAAACACCAGTTGTTAGTGATAGGTTGAATAGATGGGTTAGGGTTGGGATGAAGATTGTGGTGAGGTTTGGGATGAGGTGGGATGGGAGCGCATTGCTAGTTTTAGTTTTGTAAATTCTAGGATGTTTTAAGTCAGTTCCATGAAAAAAATTAAAGTAAAAGAAAAAAAATGAAAAAAGTACCAAAAACACACACAAAAAATGTTGCATTACACCTCCCTTGTCTATTATTTTATTTATTTATTTAATTTACTCACTCACACAGAGACACTTTTCAACAGTGCTATTATTTTAACAGTGCTTTACAGACATTATCATCACTGCTCCAATTGGAGCTCACAATCTAATTTCCCTATCAAGGTGTCTTTGGAGTGTGGGAGGAAAGCAAAGCAAACACAGGGAGAACATGCAGACTCTTTGCAGATGTAGTCCTTGGTTGGATTTTAACCTAGAAACCAAATGCTGCAAGGCTGTAGTACTAACCACTGAGCCACCGTGTTGCCCTGCCTCTTCCTCCTATATCGCCACATCCCCTTCCTCCTCCACTTGGACCTCTTCCTCCTAGTTCAAGATAATTATTCTTTTTATTTCTGCACTGCTTAATGTAGGGACAGGATGCACCTGTAGTGAGGGACAGTATTAGGTTTTGTGTTTTCCACAAACACTCTCTATATGTACTCTGTACCCGTGTCTATGATAGTATCGTGCGTAACCAAAAGTTTTTATAATATATTAATGTATTAGTGGGAGTGATGTGCGTCTAAACATATTTTTTCTTCTGTTTTGCAACCATGTCTGTGTTAGTACTGTGTCGAAAGCCACTGTGTGTATTCTTTAACCCATATGTGTGGTAGTACTGTGTCTTTAAGCCGTGACTGTGGGGGTACTGTGCCCCATTGTCTGGGTGTGAAATTTCCTATTAACTTCTGTGGATTACTGTGCCCCATGCATTGTAGGTGAATTTTTTTATCAGTTTCTTTGGGGGTACTGTGTCCCATGTTCTGTAGGTGAAATTTGTTATCCACTTCTGGGGGAAAAATGTGGAAGCATGCTCTGTGGGTAAAATTTGTTATCTGCTTTTGTGGGTATACTGTGCCAAAAGAAGCTGAGTGCATTCTTTAACCCATATCTGTGGGAGTAATGTGCCTTTAAGCCCCTGTGTGTACTCTGTAGCCCTGCCAGTGGAGGTACTGTACTCCATTGTCTGGGTGTGAAATTATTAAATAGCTTCAGTGGGGTAAATGTGAAAACATTCTCTGTGGATAAAATTTGTTATCAGCCTCTGTGGGGAAAATGTGGAAGCATGCTCTGTCGGTGACATTTTTTTTATCAGTTTATGTATTGGTAATGTGAAAACATGCTCTGTGGGTGATAATTGTTATCAGCTTATGTGGGGGAAATGTGAAAACATGCTCTGTGGGTAAAATTTGTTTTAGCTTCTGTGTGAGAAATTAGGAAACATGTTTGGTGAGTGAAATGTTTTATCAGCTTTGGTGGGGGAAATGCTAAAACATATTCTGTGGGTGAAATTAATTTGTTATCAGACTCTGTGGGGGAAATGTTGAAACATTTTCTGTGGGGGAAATTTGTTATCAGCTTGTTTGGGGAAAGGTGAAAATATGCTTTTTCGGGGAAATTTGCAATCAGCTTTTGTATGGGAAATGTGAAAACATTTCTGTGGGTGAAATTTATTATCAGCTTCTGTATGGTAAATGTAAAAATATGCTTTGTGGGGGAAGTTTGTTGCTTCTGTAAGGGAAATGTGAAAACATGCTTTGCAAAATTTTTAACTGGACTGGAAGTAGCTAGCCTTAGTCTCTGTGAATCTCTGAGAAGGCAACATTAAAAGTTTTATTATTTATTTACTTCCTATTTTACCAAGATTGCTATGGTGACAGAACCCCTTTAAGCCATTTTACTATCTACATTTGTTTGCAGGGCAATTGTCCTGCTCTTACCTCTATTTTTCTTCTTTTTGCAGCCCCAGGCTCTTATTCTGACCATTTAACAGCGTTTTACAACACTGGATTTCGGGTTGCCATTGACTAATATATGGTTCAGGGTCCGGAATCAAGCTTGGATCCTGGACCGGACTTTTTCAAACTCGACAAATTTGAAAATCCAAAGGTTTGTTCAATACTAATTTTGAGTTCTAAAATTTAAACACATCCTTATTAAAGGGAACCTGTCACCCCCAAAATTGCAGATGAACTAAGCCCACCAGCACCAGGGGCTTATCTACAATTCTGGAATGCTGTAGATAAGCCACCGATGTATCCTTAAAGATGAGAAAAAGGGGTTAGATTATACTCACCCAGTGGCGGTCCTGCTGTGATCCGGTCCGATCGGCGTCGCGGTCTGGTCCGGGGCCTCCCATCTTCTTACGATGATGTCCTCTTCTTATCTTCACACTGCGGCTCCGGCGCAGGTGTACTTTGTCTGCCCTGTTGAGGGCAGAGCAAAGTACTGCAGTGCGCAGGCGCCAGGAAAGGTCAGAGAGGCCTGGCGCCTGCACACTGCAATACTTTGCCCTAAACAGGGCAGAAAAAGTATGCCGGAGCCGGAGCCACAGCATGAAGAGGACGTCATCATAAGAAAATGGGAGGCCCCGGACCAGACCGCGATGCCCACCGCTGCGGGACCGCCCCTGAGTGAGTATAATCTAACCTCTTTTTCTCATCTTTCAGGATACATCAGGGGCTTATCTACAGCATTATAGAATGCTGTAGATAAGCCCCTGATGCCGTTGGGCTTAGATCATCTGCGATTTTGGGGGTGACAGGTTCCCTTTCATTTCTTAGTGACCTCAAGAAATCTGGCTAGAAAAAAGTGAATGGTAATCAGTGGTAACCACCTGAAGCCTAGTTACAGTGCCTTGGAAAAGTACTTGGCTCCCTGGAACTTTTCAACCTTTTCCCACATATCATGCTTCAAACATAAAGATAACAAATGTAAATTTTTGGTGAACAATCAACAACAAGTGGAACAATTGTGAAGTTGAACAAAATTTATTGGTTATTTGAAATTTTTGTTGAAATTCAAAAACTGAAAAGTGGGGTATGCAATATTATTCAGCCCCTTTACTTTCAGCGCAGCAAATTCACTCCAGGAGTTCATTCATTGTGGATCTCTGAATGATCCAATGTTGTCCTAATGCCTAATGATGATAAGTATAATCCACCTGTGTGTAATCAAGTCTCCGTATAAATGTGTTCCATCAAGAGAATATGTGTTATATTTGATGCACAGTTTTCCACTGTAAACACACAGTGGCAAGGCGGAAAGGAAATGTCCGGTTGGCATTACTCTCCATTGGCACTGACAGTAGCAGAAGCTGCAAAATACTGAATTAGGATTTGGCAGACAAGAAAATATCTATCAGTATAGGGCTGGCAATGGAGAAGCTGCAGTATGGTAGGGCACTATAAAAAACTGAAGATGAAATGTCCAATTTAATCAGAAGTGAATGAAAGCCAGCAATGAACAGTACCCAATTCATTTTGACAATTCTTCAGTTGACCACACTTGTTGTGGATAAGCTAGGTCTCTTAGGTGTGACAAAGCAGTCGGCTTCACTGAACTTCTTCTTTGCCATTACACTGGAACTTGAAAATGGCAGAACATGCATGGGTAATTGGGCCAGTTCATGCCAATGGTCTTATTGACAGTTACACAGGAAGTTCACTGAAAGCAAGTGCAGGCCTGCCGGTCTGGAAGCCCTATTGCTACAGTCAACACACAAGAAGGAGACCGAACCTGGAGTACAAACATTTCCCCAAATTATTGTTACATACCATCCATTTACCGAGAGTACAGTAATCAGCACACTGACAGCACAGCATACTCCTGTACCAGATTGGATGGTCAAGCTGTCAATCAAAGTACTTACAGCTTAAGCATGCCCCTGTCTGGATTGGAAGGCCAAACTGTCAGTAACTGCATCCCAGACACACTGAGGGGTGGAACCGGGGCAGTACCCCTCTTCTAGGGGAGGCCACTGGACCCCTAGGCTTACCAGGAAATTATAGATGGAAGGCCCTGACTAACCAATCAGCCTTCGCATCTCGAGCTGGGACTCAGGATCTCTCCTTTGGTCTGTATCCCCTACAGTGGATGAGGTACTGGAGGGAATTACAGAACCTAGGAGAATCCAAAACCCTATGAACCTCATACTCCAGGCCACCATCTACTGAAAGCGGAGGGAGGCAGGGATGAGGGAGTCAATGCAGAAGGGACATACTCCTTTCATAGGAATTCATGGAATACGTTAGGGACGCGAAGGGATGATGGAAGCTTTAATCTAAATGCCACAGGATTGACCACCTCTACAATCTCATATGGACCAATACACTTTGGATACAACTTTGCCTATGGCATTTTAAGTTTAGTGTTCCTAGACGACAGGCAAACCTTATCCCCAATCTTTAAAACAGGACCCACCGAATGTCTTCTATTGGCCTTTCATTTTTGGCAATTTTGAGCCGTCCAAATATTCTTCTGAACCTCCCTCCAGACATCCCCAAGTCTCTGTACAGTGACATCCACCCCAGAGCATTCAGAACTAATCCTAGAATATTCACCAAAATGGAGATGAAAACCATAATTACAGATGTTAAAAGTAAACTCAGAAAGAGGAAAAACGAAGACCATTCCTCCTGTTGAGCTGCCATAAAGCAACTTAATATTTGTTCCAAACATTGATTTGCTCTCTCAGACTGACCATTGGTTTCAGGGTGATAGGCAGATGAAAATGACAAATCAATCCCTAGTTTACTACAAAAAGTTCTCCAAAATGTAGAGACAAAATGTACTCCCCTATCAGACACAATGTTCAGAGGGATCCCATGTAACCTTACAATATGAGAAATAAACAACCTTGAGAGTGTCTCTACATTAGGTAATCCTGACAAAGGAACAAAATGACCTTGTTTGCTAGCTTGATCAACTACCACCCAGATAGCAGTTTTCCCATCAGACAGAGGCAAATCTGAAATGAAATCCATGGACAAATGAGCCATGGTCCAGCAGGCCGGCTATGACTGACTTTGGCTTGTGCACATACTTCACAAGCAGATACTAAAGCTTTAATATCATTATGCATGGACGGCCACCAAAAAGGTCTAGCAACGGCTTTCTGTGTAGCAGTAACCCCTGGATGACCACTTAAAATGGAATCATGAAATTCCTGTAGCACCCGCAAGCTTAGGTACATCGGCACAAATAATTTGGACCCTGGGGAAGCGGAAGTATCCAACAACTGGACTTTACAAATTTCCTATACTAATTCTGAGGTTACCATAGACACCACAATACCCTGAGGAATAATGGAGGATGGAGGTTCTGGAGTAGAAATGGAATCTAGGCTATGACATAATGCATCAGCTTTCACATTCTTAAGGCCCCGTCACACATAGCGAGATCGCTAGCGAGATCGCTGCTGAGTCACAAGTTTTGTGACGCAACAGCGACCTCAGTAGCGATCTCGCTATGTGTGACACGTACCAGCGACCCGGCCCCTGCTGCGAGATTGCTGGTCATGTCGGAATGGCCTGGACCTTTTTTTGGTCGTTGAGGTCCCACTGACATCGCTGAATCGGTGTGTGTGACACCGATTCAGCGATGTCTTCACTGGTAACCAGGGTAAACATCGGGTTACTAAGCGCAGGGCCGCGCTTAGTAACCCAATGTTTACCCTGGTTACCAGCGTAAATGTAAAAAAAAAAAAACAGTACATACTCACCATTAGTGTTGAGCGATACCGTCCGATACTTGAAAGTATCGGTATCGGAAAGTATCGGCCGATACCGGCAAAGTATCGGATCCAATCCGATACCGATACCCGATACCAATACAAGTCAATGGGACTCAGGTATCGGACGGTATTCCTGATGGTTCCCAGGGTCTGAAGGAGAGGAAACTCTCCTTCAGGCCCTGGGAACCATATTAATGTGTAAAAGAAAGAATTAAAATAAAAAATATTGCTATACTCACCTGTCCGACGCAGCCGGGACCTCAGCGAGGGAACCGGCAGCGTTGTTTGTTTAAAATTTGCGCTTTTACTTGGTTACGTGAGGTCCCGGCTTGTGATTGGTCAGGGCGGCCATGTTGCCGGGACGCGGACCAATCACAGCAAGCCGTGACGAAATTACGTCACGGCTTGCTGTGATTGGTCCGCGTCCCGGCAACATGGCCGCCATTAACCAATCACAAGCCGTGACGTCACGGGAGGCTGGACACGCGCGCTTTTCAAAATACGCGCATGTCCAGCCTCCCGTGACGTCCCGGCTTGTGATTGGTTAATGGCGGCCATGTTGCCGGGACGTCACTGGAGGCTGGACACGCGCGCTTTTCAAAATACGCGCATGTCCAGCCTCCCGTGACGTCCCGGCTTGTGATTGGTTAATGGCGGCCATGTTGCCGGGACGTCACTGGAGGCTGGACACGCGCGCTTTTCAAAATACGCGCATGTCCAGCCTCCCGTGACGTCACGGCTTGTGATTGGTTAATGGCGGCCATGTTGCCGGGACGCGGACCAATCACAGCAAGCCGTGACGTAATTTCGTCACGGCTTGCTGTGATTGGTCCGCGTCCCGGCAACATGGCCGCCCTGACCAATCACAAGCCGGGACTTCACGTAAGCAAGTAAAAGCGCGAAATTTAAACAAACAACGCTGCCGGTTCCCTCGCTGAGGTCCCGGCTGCGTTGGACAGGTGAGTATAGCGATATTTTTTATTTTAATTCTCTTTTTTACACATTATTACATTAATGTTGTTGCGATACCCGATACCACAAAAGTATCGGATCTCGGTATCGGAAATTCCGATACAGCAAGTATCGGCCGATACCCGATACTTGCAGTATCGGAATGCTCAACACTACTCACCATCTGATGTCCGTCAGGTCCCTTGCCGTCTGCTTCCTGCTCTGACTGAGTGCCGCCGTACAGTGAGAGCAGAGCGCAGCGGTGACGTCACTGCTGTGCTGTGCTCTCACTGTACGGCGGCACTCAGTCAGAGCAGGAAGCAGACGGCAAGGGACCTGACGGACATCAGATGGTGAGTATGTACTGTTTGTTTTTTTTGGTAACCAGGGTAAACATCGGGTTACTAAGCGCGGCCCTGCGCTTAGTAACCCGATGTTTACCCTGGTTACCCGGATGCTGCAGGGGGACTTCGGCATCGTTGAAGACAGTTTCAACGATGCCGAAGTCGTTCCCCTGATCGTTGGTCGCTGGAGAGAGCTGTCTGTGTGACAGCTCCCCAGCGACCACACAGCGACTTACCAACGATCACGGCCAGGTCGTATCGCTGGTCGTGATCGTTGGTAAATCGCTATGTGTGACGGGGCCTTTAGACCCTGGTCAGACGTAATGTGATGCTAGTCACTTCTCATGGCAGAGCCGTGAGTCAGAATGGTCAAGGAGTTCAAGTTCAGAAACCAGAAGAATACTTCAAAAGCAGAAGGAAGAGACAAAAGCATGATCAGGTAACATTCCAAAGCCACAATTCCAGGAGGAAAAAAATTACAGCTTACAATCACCCTGCGCCAGTCAGCTCAGCAAACCCACCTCCCTCATCAAACACATGCCAAATGCTCATGATACACCACCATTTTTGCTGCAAAAGTGTTGAAAATGCTTTTGTGGCAATGCAAATATTTTCCCACACTTTTTACTGAATGTTACCGATTTTATAAAATTGCTTGAGTTTCCGATCACGACTCTGAATGTGCCATATTCATGCCAAATTTGTGTTTGGCGAGCATTTTCCGAACAAATTCGCTCATCACTAGACAAGACCCCTTGTGTTTTGACATTGTGGATGCTTTCTGCATCCTGATTGGCTGACAGAATCTCCTCAAATGTAGTAAAAAAAACAGTTTGTTGCTCCTCTAAGCTTTCCCCACATCAAACAAGTCCCCCCACTCATCATACAGCACCATTAACCTAGCCAAAGTTATAACAAAAGCATTAGTGGAAATGCAATCATGTAACGCACTTTGGACAAATTTGCAGATTTTTAGTAAAAATGCTCAGGTGTCCAAACTTGAATCCTAATGTGCTACGTTTATACCGAATTTAAGATCGGCAAATGTTTACCGAACAAGTTCACTCATCTCTATTTTTGAATTTCATGTTGGAAATTTACATTTTGGAGAAAAAAAAAATACATAGTGCACATTTTGTGAGGTAGATAGTTTTTTTTTTACATTTCTGTATTATGGAGATCTTTCTTTAGAATGTAAAAAAAATGGCTTTTCGATTTTAAAATGCAGAAAGCATACTTTAACCCCTTCACCCCCAAGGGTGGTTTGCACGTTAATGACCGGGCCAATTTTTACAATTCTGACCACTGTCCCTTTATGAGGTTATAACTCTGGAACTCTTCAACGAATCTTGGCGATTCTGACATTGTTTTCTCGTGACATATTGTACTTCATGATAGTGGTAAAATTTCTTTGATATTACCTGCGTTTATTTGCAAAAAAAATGGAAATTTGGCGAAAATTTTGAAAATTTTGCAATTTTCCAACTTTGAATTTTTATGCCCTTAAATCACAGAGATATGTCACACAAAATACTTAATAAGTAACATTTCCCACATGTCTACTTTACATCAGCACAATTTTGGAACCAAAATTTTTTTTTGTTAGGGAGTTATAAGGGTTAAAAGTTGACCAGCAATTTCTCATTTTTACAACACCTTTTTTTTTTAGGGACCACATCTCATTTGAAGTCATTTTGAGGGGTCTATATGATAGAAAATACCCATGTGTGACACCATTCTAAAAACTGCACCCCTCAAGGTGCTCAAAACCATATTCAAGAAGTTTATTAACCCTTCTGGTGCTTCACAGGAATTTTTGGAATGTTTAAATAAAAATGAACATTTAACTTTTTTTCACAAAAAATTTACTTCAGCTCCAATTTGTTTTATTTTACCAAGGGTAACAGGAGAAAATGGACCCCAGAAGTTGTTGTACAATTTGTCCTGAGTACGCCGATACCCCATATGTGGCGATAAACCACTGTTTGGGCGCATGGGAGAGCTCGGAAGCGAAGGAGCGCCATTTGACTTTTCAATGCAAAATTGACTGGAATTGAGATGGGACGCCATGTTGCGTTTGGGGAGCCCCTGATGTGCCTAAACATTGAAACCCCCCACAAGTGACACCATTTTGGAAAGTAGACCCCATAAGGAACTTATCTAGAGGTGTGGTGAGCACTTTGACCCACCAAGTACTTCACAGAAGTTTATAATGCAGAACCGTAAAAATAAAAAATCATTTTTTCACAAAAATTATTTTTCGCCCCCAATTTTTTATTTTCCCAAGGGTAAGAGAAGAAATTGGACCCCAAAAGTTGTTGTACAATTTGTCCTGAGTACGCTGATACCCCATATGTGGCGATAAACCACTGTTTGGGCGCATGGGAGAGCTCGGAAGGGAAGTAGCACCGTTTGACTTTTCAATGCAAAATTGACAGGAATTGAGATGGGACGCCATGTTGCGTTTGGAGAGCCACTGATGTGCCTAAACATTGAAACCCCCCACAAGTGACACCATTTTGGAAAGTAGACCCCCTAAGGAACTTATCAAGATGTGTGGTGAGCGCTTTTACCCACCAAGGGCTTCAAAGAAGTTTATAATGCAGAGCCGTAAAAATAAAACAAAAATTTTTTCCCACAAAAATTATTTTTCAGCCCCCAGTTTTGTATTTTCCCGAGGGTAACAGGAGAAATTGGACCCCAAAAGTTGTTGTCCAATTTGTCCTGAGTGCGCTGATACCCCATATGTGGGGGGAAACCACCGTTTGGACGCATGGAAGGGCTCGGAAGTGAAGGAGCGCCATTTGGAATGCAGACTTAGATGGAATGGTCTGCAGGCGTCACATTGCGTTTGCAGAGCCCCTAATGTACCTAAACAGTAGAAACCCCCCACAAGTGACACCATGTTGGAAAGTAGACCCCCTAAGGAACTTATCTAGATGTGTTTTGAGCACTTTGACCCACCAAGGGCTTCACAGAAGTTAATAATGCAGAGCCGTAAAAATAAAACAAAATTTTTTTCCCACAAAAATTATTTTTTTAGCCCCCAGTTTTGTATTTTCCCGAGGGTAGCAGGAGAAATTGGACCCCAAAATCTGTTGTCCAATTTGTCCTGAGTGCGCTGATACCCCATATGTGGGGGGAACCACCGTTTGGATGCATGGGAGGGCTCGGAAGGGAAGGAGCGCCATTTGGAATGCAGACTTAGATGGAATCGTCTGCAGGTGTCACATTGCGTTTGCAGAGCCCCTAATGTACCTAAACAGTAGAAGCCCCGCACAAGTGACCCCATTTTGGAAACTAGACCCCCTAAGGAACTTATCTAGATGTGTTGTAAGAACTTTCAACCCCCAAGTGTTTCACTACAGTTTATAACGCAGAGCCGTGAAAATAAAAAATCCTTTTTTTCCCCACAAAAATTATTTTTTAGCCCCCAGTTTTGTATTTTCCCAGGGGTAACAGGAGAAATTGGACCCCAAAGGTTGTTGTCCTATTTGTCCTGAGTACGCTGATACCCCATATGTTGGGGTAAACCCCTGTTTGGGCACACGGGAGAGCTCGGAAGGGAAGGAGCACTGTTTTACTTTTTCAACGAAGAATTGGCTGGAATTGAGATCAGACGCCATGTCGCGTTTGGAGAGCCCCTGATGTGCCGAAACAGTGGAAACCCCCCAATTATAACTGAAACCCTAATCCAAACACACCCCTAACCCTAATCCCAACAGTAACCCTAACCACACCTCTAACCCTGACACACCCCTAACCCTAATCCCAACCCTATTCCCAACCGTAAATGTAATCTAAACCCTAACCGTAACTTTAGCCCCAACCCTAACCCTAACTTTAGCCCCAACCCTAACTGTAGCCTTAACCCTAGCCCCAACCCTAGCCCTAACCCTAGCCCTAATGGGAAAATGGAAATAAATACATTTTTTTTATTTTTCCCTAACTAAGGGGGTGATGAAGGGGGGTTTGATTTACTTTTATAGCGAGTTTTTTAGCGGATTTTTATGATTGGCAGCTGTCACACACTGAAAGACGCTTTTTATTGCAAAAAATATTTTGCATTACCACATTTTGAGAGCTATAAATTTTCCATATTTTGGTCCACAGAGTCATGTGAGGTCTTGTTTTTTGCGGGACGAGTTGACGTTTTTATTGGTAACATTTTTGGACAAGTCACATTTTTTGATCGCTTTTTATTCCGATTTTTGTGAGGCAGAATGACCAAAAACCAGCTATTCATGAATTTCTTTTGGGGGAGGCGTTTATACCGTTCCGCGTTTGGTAAAATTGATAAAGCAGTTTTATTCTTCGGGTCAGTACGATTACAGCGATATCTCATTTATATTATTTTTTTATGTTTTGGCGCTTTTATACGATAAAAACTATTTTATGGAAAAAATAATTATTTTTGCATCGCTTTATTCTCAGGACTAAAACTTTTTTATTTTTTTGCTGATCATGCTGTATGGTGGCTCGTTATTTGCGGGACAAGATGACACTTTCAGGGGTACCATGGTTATTTATATCTGTCTTTTTGATCGCGTGTTATTCCACTTTTTGTTCGGCGGTATGATAATAAAGCGTTGTTTTTTGCCTCGTTTTTTTTTTTTTTTCTTACGTTGTTTACTGAAGGGGTTAACTAGTGGGCCAGTTTTATAGGTCAGGTCGTTACGGACGCGGCAATACTAAATATGTGTACTTTTATTGTTTTTTTTTTATTTAGGTAAAGAAATGTATTTATGGGAATAATATATATTTTTTTTTCATTATTTTGGAATATTTTTTTTTATTTTTTTTTACACATTTGGAAAAATTTTTTTTTACTTTTTTACTTTGCCCCAGGGGGGGGACAATACAGATCGGTGATCTGCCAGTTTGCATAGCACTCTGACAGATCACCGATCTGAGAGAAGTGCAGGCTGCTTCACAGTGCCTGCTCTGAGCAGGCTTCTGTGAAGCCACCTCCCTCCCTTCAGGACCCGGATCCGCGGCCATCTTGGATCCGGGTCTGGAGCAGGCAGGGAGGGAGGTAAGACCCTCGCAGCAACGCGATCACATCGCGTTGCTGCGGGGGGCTCAGGGAAGCCCGCAGGGAGCCCTCTCCCTGCGCGATGCTTCCCTGCACCGCCAGCACATCGCGATCATGTTTGATCACGGTGTGCCGGGGGTTAATGTGCCGGGGGAGGTCCGTGACTGCTCCTGGCACATAGTGCCGGATGTCAGCTGCGATAGTCAGCTGACACCCGGCCGCGATCAGCCGCGCTCCCCCCGTGAGCGCGGCCGATCGGCTATGACGTACTATCCCGTCGAGGGTCAGGTAGGCCCAGGTCACCTCGACGGGATAGTAGGTCACAGAGGGGTTAAGCCCCTTTCCCCCCAAGGCTTTTGACACTTTCATGACTAGGACAAATTTTACAATTCTGATCAATGTCAATTTATTGGGTAATAACTCTGGAGCTTTTCAATAGCTACCATTGATTTTGAGATTTTTTTTTCATGACAAATTGTATTTCAGGATAGTGGTAAAATTTATTTGACATCACTTGCATTTATTTGTGAAAATATAGGAAATTTGCCAAATTGTAGAACATTTTACAGTTTTAAAACGTTTAAATTTTATGTCCTAAGCACAAACAGAAACCATTACAGCACAATCAGTGCAGGAACTGAGGCTCAGGGCACCTGGCTGTGACTGTGCACACTGACACACGTGGAAAGTCATGCACCTGCTGCAAATGACCTCACAACCCGCGGACAGCTTCCACAGCGGCAACCAGGGACCGCACATGCAGATGGTCATGCAGCAGGGCAAAGACCTAACCACCCATGTACAGCTGCGCAGCAGAGCAGGGAACTGAAGGCTCCACACAGGTAACAGCCAACTGTATCCCAGCTCAAATTAAGGGGAAAGGAGCAAAGGGTTAAAACAAAGAAATGCATTGTCATGCTGAAAACCAGATACAGACAGAATGGCGTGACAGAGCCTTACTGCAATCTTTGGGAGGCAAAATGAACAAATCTACAGCAGGTAAAGAATTGGTTTCAATAATTTTTTATACCGTTCCTCATTCAGTATAAGTGATTAGACAACTTTATTCTTTGGGTCTGTGCAATTACAGTGATACCAGATTTATATAGTTTACTTTGTTTGGCAGCTGTCACACACTAAAAGATGCTTTTTTGCAAAATTTTGTGTTAGGCGTCGAGTTCCTGCCACTGCACAAGGGGAAATCTCGAACCATGTCCGCTGTGGTCTCCCATTCTTCAGCCACAGTGGAACCTGCACAGCAGATATGTCGGTCACAGCATGTGGCTCAAACAGATATTGTGCAAATGGTTACTGCTGCCTTTCCAGGCTCTGCCTTTGTAGCCAGCACTGATCAGCTGTGAGCAGGCCTTTCTGGGACTAAGTCCTGCTTTTCACATACTGAGCATGCCCACGGGACGACCTGCCAGTCGGGGGTCACATGCTCAGGTCCTGTTGTGGCACCTATTGGACCATCAGGAAGGTCCCTATAAAAGGTTTGCATGGCTGCTCGGCCATGCACTAGTGTAAACTTACTAATATGTGTGTGGATGTATTTCTGTAGATAGATGAAACCTCCGAATCATTCCCATCCCTAGTGTTGTTGCCTGCTCACGAATGGTGAAAGCTACCAAGTGACAGTGCTACTCTGCACATCCAGCACATATTCAGCGTCTCTCAGCAGCGATCGCCAGTGTGCCGCCATGCCTTAGTGCTCTTTCCTGAACCTTGATAGGGTGGTTAGTGGCATCCGCCAGAGCGGCACTTAATTATTAGTTCAGTTCTATCCCTGACACCACAGTAGCGGTGTCGAGCATAAGAGGTCTAGAGGAACTCTTTCCCCATGTCTTGAGACAGAGTTCTGTGACTCTTTACTTGCGCTCTCTGTGCAGAATCGCGGCCCTGTGACGCAACACGGTTCACTTCCTTCATACCGGGTGAAGCTAACCTGTGTGTGTATTCTCATTATACTGCCATCTAGTCCACCATTACAGAGCAGCAGGTGTCCTTTCAGCACGGTGGACCCCCGAATGCAAAAGCACATCATATCCTCTCTAATTGTCATTTGGTGATTTCCGCCAGTCCTACCATTACACTAGCGCCAGCGTCTGGCTTGTAATGGTGGAAAAACAGCGACTGCAGCAGTAAATCCAGCAGCTGGAGGGCAGATTGGAGGCTCTCAAGTGCACAACTTTGACTGTGGATGTTACTGCATTAGCTGTCCAGGCTGCCAGCGTGGCTGCAGCCAGTTAGTCCACTGCAACTCCTGCTCCAACATTGTCCCGCCTCCTGTTACCGGATAAGTTGGCTGGTGACAGTAAGCTGTGTCGGGGATTCGTGAACCATTGTGCCATACATCTTGAGCTCCTGGCTGCACATTTTCCCATGGAACGGGCTAGAGTAGGATTTATTACATCCCTTCTGTCAGGCAGGGCATTGGAGTGGGCAACGCTGCTGTGGGAGTGTGATGATCATGTGATGCAGAGTGCTCCAAGGTTCCTGGACACTCTGAAACAGGTTTTTATGGGACCTCGCGTCACTCATGATTTGGCGCTCCAACTGCTGGCATTGACACAGGGTATGTCCATGGTCAGTCAATTTGCCGTCCTCTTCCAGACTTTGGCATCTGAGCTGGAGTTGCCATATAAAGTCCTTATTCCTGTGCCTTGGAAAGGACTGGCTGACCATGTGAAGGATGCCATGGCCACTAGGGAGATTCCCACTACACTGGAGGAGTTAATAACAATATCAACTCACATTGACCTCTGTTTTAAAGAGCAAAGGTTGGATCGAGCCCAGTGTAGGCAGAGGTTTTGGATGGCGCCTACCTTCACCAAGCCTCTGGAGTCTCCTGTCCAGGCGTTCAAGCCCTTTGAGGCCATGGAGGTTTCTCGAGTGGATCCACAGTCTCGGGCTGCTCGAACACCCATGGTCTGTAATGTCTGCCAGCAGTCAGGATGTTATTCCAAAAAGTGTCCACAGCGGCAGGGAACCAACCACGTCTAGTAACTGTAGGAGGAGTTTCACTAGACACAGCGGCATTTTCCTCCAAATTGTCCTTCAAGGGGACAATTACCTTTGACCCTTCCACTTTTACGGTTGAGCTTTGTGTGGATTCTGGGGCGGAGGGAAATTTCATGTCCTCTGCCTTCGCCCAGCGGCACGCAATTCCCCTGGTTATGCTAGCCAAACCAGTGACCGTAAGAGTGGTGAATGGGTCAACACTGCCCTCACAGATTACAGACCAGAATATCCCATTTACATTACCTATGTCTCCATCCCATCAAGAGGTCATTTCCCTTCTCGTCATTCATGAGGGAATAGACAAGATTCTTCTAGGGATACCTTGGTTGTGTTACCACTCTCCACATATAGAGTGGTCCTCTGGGAGAATTCTGGGTTGGAGTAAATCTTGTGAGGACAGATGTCAGAGGAAGTGCGTTAAGGTTGCTACTACAGAGATACCCGCAGATCTTACCTCTCTCCCCAAACACTACTGGTCTTATGCGGACATCTTCTCCAAGAGAGCTGCGAAGATTCTTCCACCTCACCACCCCTATGACTGTCCTATTGACCTCTTGCCAGGGGCAGAGCCTCCTCGGAGACGTGTCTATCCCCTGTCTCTCCCGGAGACGGAGGCAATATCACAATACATCTAGGAGAATCTGGCAAGAGGATTCATTAGAAAGTCAGTGTCACCTGCGGGAGCAGGGTTCTTCTTCATGCAGAAGAAGAATGGAAAATTATGTCCATGCATAGACTACAGGGGTCTTAACGCCATCACTGTTAACAGCAAGTACCCTCTGCCCCTGATATCTGAGCTCTTCGATAGGCTCTGAGGAGCAAGGGTATTTACTAAGTTAGATCTACTGGGAGCTTACAACCTGATTTGCATCCATGAGGGGGACGAATAGAAGACAGCTTTTAATACCAGGGATGGGCACTTTGAATATCTGGTGATGCCCTTTGGGCTCTGTAATGCCCCAGCTGTCTTCCAAGACTTTGTAAATTATATCTTCCGGGATATGCTCTCCACCTTGGTGGTAGTCTATCTGGATGATATTCTCATGTACTCTCCAGATATAGATTCCAACCGGAGAGATGTTTGCAGAGTTTTCAGCCTCCTACAGGCAAACTCCCTCTACACCAAGTTGGAGAAGTACAGTATGTGTTTGAGCAGGAGTTCTTGCTTTTCCTGGGCTATATCATTTCAGTCTCGGGATTAGCTATGGATCTTGCCAAGCTACAAGCAGTGAAGGACTGGCAAGAACCTTGGCATGTGTCTCCTGCGCCAAGAATAGGTCTCCTCGACAAAGGTCTGCTAAGCTACTTTACCCCCTGCCGGTGGCAGACAGGCCCTGGGAGATGGTCGGGATGGACTTTGTGGTAGGCTTACTCAAGTCCTGCAGCTGCACCGTCATTTGGGTAGTTACCGACCATTTCTCCAAAATGGTGCATTTTGTGCCTCTCCCACGGTTAACTTTTGCACGGGCCTTGGCGGTGTTGTTTATTATGCATGTTTTCCACCTTCACGGTATGCCAGACAAGATTGTCAGTGACCGGGGTCCCCAGTTTGCGTCTCGGTTCCGGAGAGAGCTTTGTCGCCTACTTAGCATAGAGCTGAATCTTTCTTCAGCATACATCCCGAGATGAATGGGTTGGTAAATAGGGCCAACCAGACCCTGGTCACATACCTATGACATTTTGTTTCAGCCAGGCAGGATGACTGGGCATCCTTGCTATGTGGTCAGAGTTTGCCTTAAATAATGTCGTAGCTGACTCCATTGGGCAGACCCCATTCCCTCTTAATTACGGCCAACATCTGCAGGTTCCTGTGCCCATGCCTGTGTCTTTCGCTGACTCTAGGGTGGCAGACTGGGCAGTGGAAGCACAGGATATTTGGGACCGCACACAGGATGACATCCAGGCCTGCAAGGAGAGAATGAGGGTCTGCGACGATGCACATCCTGGCGACTTACTGTGGCTCTCCAGCCCACAATATCAGGCTGCAAGTTGAGTCCACTAAGTTTGCGCCTCACTACTTAGGGTTCTTTAAGGTTCTGGAACAGGTTAACCCTGTGGTCTACCGTCTTGCTCTTCTTCCACTCCTGGGTATCACTGATACCTTTGATGTGTCCCTCTTAAAGCCCGATTACATGTCCTGGTTTTCTGAGTCATCTGCCAGGACATCGGGTTCGTCCATGGACGAGTACAAGGTGAATTCTATCTTGGTGTGCAAGGTGTTACGTGGCAAAAAGCACTATCTGGTGGACTGGAAGGGTCATGGCCCAGAAGACAGAACCTGGGAACCTGTGGAACACATTCGGTCTCGGCTGCACATTGCAGCCTTTGAATGTAGCGTGGCCCAAGGTGGGGGTTAATGTTAGGTGTCGAGTTCCCGACACTGCACAGGGGGAATCTCAAACCATATCCGCTGTGGTCTCCCATTCTCCTCCAGCCACAGTGGAACCTGCTCAGCAGAGATGTTGGTCCCAGCATATGGCTCAAGCTGATACTGTGCGAATGGTTACTGCTGCCTTTCCAGGCTAATCTTGTAGCCAGCACTGATCAGCAGCAAGCAGGCCTTTCTGGGACTATGTCCTGATTTTCCCATACTGAGCATGCCCATGGGATGACCTCCCATTGCAGGTCGGTGGTCACATGCTCAGGTCCTGTAGCGGCTCCTATTGGATCACTAGGAAGGTCCCGGAGCGCTTCTGCTATAAAAGGTTTGCATGGCCGCTCGGCCATGCGCTTGTATACACTTGCTAATGTGTGTGTGGATGTATGCCCGTCGATGGATGAAAGCTGTGAATCATTCCCATCCCTAGTGTTGTTGCCTGCTCGCGAATGGTGGAAGCTACCTAATGCCAGACATTGCTGCCCTGAACATCTACCACATAATTCAGCGTCTCTCAGCAGCGGTCGCCAGTGTGGCGCCGTGTACTTAGTGCACTTTCTTGGCCTTTGTTAGGGTGATTAGTGGTGTCCGCCAGAGCGGCGCTGCATGCACTCTAGTGTGGTTAATTATTAGTTCAGTTCTATCCCTGTCACCACAGTAGCGGTGTCGAGCGTAAGAGGTCTAGAGGAACTCTTTCCCCATGTCTTGGGACAGAGTTCTGTGACTCTTTACTTGTGCTCTCTGTGCAGAATCGTGGCCCTGTGACACAACAGGGTTCACTTCCTTCATACCGGGTGAAGCTAACCCGTGTGTGTATTCTCATTATACTGCCATCTAGTCCGCCATTACCGAGCAGCAGGTGTCCTTTCAGCACGGTGGACCCCAGACTGCAAACGCACCTCATATCTTCTCTAATTATTATTGGTGCTTTCCGCAGTCCTAACATTTTGTTTTAGCATTACCATATTTTGAAAGCTGGAATTTCTCCATATTTCGTCCAACAGCGTCATGTGACAGCTTTTTTGTTTGCGTTGCATTGACGCTTTTATCAATACCATTTTAGAGCACATATTTCTTGATCACTTTCTATTCCGATTTTTGGGAGACAGAATGAACAAACACCAGCTATTCAGGAATTGATTTTTTTTAATGCCATTCGGTGTGGTAAAATTCATAAGGCAGCTTTTTTCTTTTTGTCAGTACGATTACAGTGATACCCCATTGACATTTCTTTTATGTTTTGGCGCTGTTACACAATAAAAACTATTTTATAGAACAATAGTTGTTTTTGCATTTCTTTATTCTGAGAGCGATCACTTTTTTATTCTTCCTCTGATTGAGCTGTATGATGGCTTGTTTTTTGAGGAACAAAATGTCATTTTCAGCAATGCCATTTTTATTTATTTGTCTCTGTGATCTGGTTTTATTTCATTTTTTGTTTGGCAGTATGATAATAAAGCATTGTTTTTTATTTTTTCATGGTGTTCACTAAAGGGGTTAACTAGGGGGACAGTTTTGAAGGTCGGGTCCTTCTTGATGCGGTAATATCAAATATATGTATTTTTTTGTTTATTTTTGTCTTTTCATGAAATTGTTAATTTATGAATACAATATATTTTTATTTATGTTTTATTATTTTGGGATTTTTAAAATATTTTTACTTTCTTTTCACTTATTTTATTTTTTTTTACTTTTTTACTCTGTCCCATTATTTTGTCAAAGCCAAATATAACAATGCATAAACAATTGCATCATTTAAAAAAAAAAATCGTATTGATTTGACAGACAAAAAGATACAAATGGTAAACTCTAAATATTTTAGAATTAATTTACAGATTAATGTTTTACATGTTATGAAAATTATTACATTTTTACATTCACTTGCAACAAAACACATTTGTAATATATTTGTAAAAAATATATATTCAACACAAACTGTATTGACCTTCAGTCTTATACAATATGCTTTTAGTAGAACTAATTGCATCATTCGGCTCACAAATTGAATGATTTGAATGAGTTAAGGATCATTGATTCGCTAAATAGTTCTGGGAAATAAACTTATAAAACGGTATAAGAAATGTGTTGGTCTCTAAGGAATTTGAAACAGACTGTGTGTGGGAAACAAAACTATAAATAAACAATTACTACTGGATTAGGGAACGATAGGAAGCACTGTTGCTTTTATATGGCTTCCAATTACCTATAAGGCAGCATTATAAATCTTACAATCCTGTTTTTAAAGCATTTTTTAAGCATTTTAAACTGTAGACTATTGTTTATGATGACGACTATTATTATTATTATTATTATTATTATTATTATTATTATTTGGTATCATTTAGAAAAATAAAAATCTGGTGTAGCAAAAGCCAGTATGACTTTCAAAAATATAAACTATTGAAAGAAATGGTGCAAAAAGTGTAATTACAGTACATAAATTTTTTTATCACATAATAACATATAGCTTTTTTATTGCTATTGATAGGAAGGTAGACAATCAGGATTATATAGTAATTTTCATATATATATATATATATAATATATATTCGCATTAGCTATTAGGAGGTCTAGGTGCCTATACTCTACTTATTTTTTTATTTTTTTGCTACTTTTCTTATGTGTCCATTTTGAAGAAACTTTTTTCCCTTCATAGTCTTAACAAGTAAATGTGGTGCCATTGTTTTATGACAGATCTAGCTAAAGGCTGATTGTGGTCCGACAAAAGATCTGATCGCACTAGAGCCAGTGCTATTCTGTGGGGCCATGCACATGTCCAATTTTTTTCTACGGACCATGTAGTTCTGTGGAAAAATTGCAGCATGCATTATTTTCATCCGATATGTGGATCACACTCGTTCGTGCAAGTCAATGAGTCCATGGAAAAAGATTGACCACATTTGGATGACTTCAGAGTGTGGTCTGATTTTCACGGACTGACAGAATGAAGAAGATGGAGATTTTTTTTTTACATCTTCTCCTCCTCCAAGAAAATCAGATCACACTATGATCATACTCTGATCAGAGTGGGATCAGACTGTGATTTGCATAATCAAACTGATTTTCTCAGATGATAATTGATCTATAAAATGTAATAAAATATAGCATCCCTCCCTCCGAGACCTAAAGATCATAGTAGAAATGCATACACTTACATTTCTACTGTGACAACAATGAATGTTACTATCCTGCCTTTTGTAAATTAACAGTAGTACAATAGAGCTCTTATTAAATGGCACATTCTCTAATGAAATTGAGAGATTTACGGCAAAACTGACAAGTGAACTACTGAAAACTGTAAGACTCAGCTTATTATGTTTACATGAAAACGGGAATACTAAAGCTTTTTCTTTAACTAAAACTGTTGGGGATAAGACAAAGTTTTTAAATAAAACAAATGAGATAGAATATGGAAAAAACTAATAACATAATATATTAATGTAAGACTGAGTAGACTATTGAAGCTTGCAATTAGTATGCAAAATACCTAAGAAATTCCACAGCCTGTGCTATTCAGAAAATGTGGCGTGTTTTGACGTTTTTATAAGTATAGAGACACAATGATGGTGCTTAAATTAACCATGGGAAAGTCTTCACATCAGAACTCAACCATAAGAGAAGAATAGTCAAAAGGAAGCAATAGCATTACATCTTTTCAGGTAAGGGCCTGTCACTTTGACCCTACTATAGACAATATCACTATTTCTCCAGTTGACAATTAGGCTCCTCAGTGTTCTGTCTGTGCAGTTTTTCACACTATTATCCCTCCTGCTTTAGATGTGCCAGGACTATAAATCAAACAGCACCATATTTCTGCCTTCTCTATAGTGCTGCGGTATTTCCACAGCTAAGCTCATAATGCATCTGAGGCTCAATTTCTTAAGTGCCATATGGGTACGAACTATGGTCTAATTATCTGAGAATCCAGCAAGTATTATACTACATGTTCTTCATGGGTCCTGTATATTCTGGGTTACACTTCCATTCATTGAGGCAGCAGCCCTGTGTTGTGTTCCACGTCAGGTTTTAAAGTTGCCCGATGAGGCTTGATGACATTACCTCCCTAGGCCTATTTAAGGCCTACTAAGACACACACCTGTGCTTTAGGGTTATGAATCCTAGTTCTGTGATTGTCTCAACCTCTATGGGTTTTGTGATTTTATCCTATAAAACATTTGAGTTGCAGCACACCTTCAACCTTGTCATCTACTTCCTCCTAGATTATCCTCCAGCCACATGAAATCACAGATTTATATTGGACTTCGTCCATACCATTAACTCAGCTGTACTCTACATCAGTCCTGTGGTCTCCTTTTCTTCTCACATGCTTTTCTGATGGCTGCACCAAAGTACAGGGTCCTTGTGTCAATCCGGAACTGAAGCTTCATGGACACATCTTACCAGGTGAGGCTAGCAATACACTTACCAGCAAAAAAGATTAAAGGAATGGTACTAAAAATAAATTAAATACATAAGAGGATATGATGCACTAAAAAGGTAGCAATGATATGGGATGTATTCACCACAATATAGCACATAGAGTTTTAAAGTAACTAAAACTAAATATAGGAGTCTAAAACTATTTAAAGGGAATCACTAGGAAGCATGCTGCTGATTCTCCTCATCCTCATCTAAAACTTACTCATGCAAATTCTGCTGCATGTAACATGTACCTTGATGGTCTCTAACATATATAAGACTGTGATAAACATGTGAAGGTTGTTTTGGAAAACTAGGCAGTACTCTGGCAGACAGTTCAGATTTTGAAAGGTCTGGGGGGTTGCTTTGCATTACAAGAACTGTTGAAATAAGCTTATTCTTTCCATGCCAGAGCTATAATCTTCAAGTTGGAATGTGAGACAGAGCAGAATCCCAACTCAAATTGATGGTGTCACTTTCAAAGGCTACATCATACTGCTGTGGCTGAGGCAAACAATGGGACATATATTTGAATATAACCTCTGCTGCTTCCCTATTAATACACTTGCAAGAGACATAGTAGGCCAAATGTACAGTAACATGTTTTGTAGTTATAATGACAGGACGGTTGCTGCCAGAAGTGCTGCTGCTAGTAGCCCCCGAGAATTTTGCCATGATATTGGTAGCCTTTTCTCTCACAGTACCCTGTCCATTGACAGTGCTACAAGTGCTTCTCACTAAATTAGGCTGTGTGCACACGATGCAGATTTAATGCAGATCTGCAGCATTTTTTTCTGCTGCAGAAACGCTGCAGATCTGCACTGTGATTTACAGTACAATGTAAATCAATGTAAAAACAAAAAAAGGTGTGCACATGGTGCAGAAAAATCCGTGCAGAAACGCTGCAGATTTCAAAGAAGAGCATGTCACTTCTTTTATGCGTTTCTGCAGCGTTTCTGCACCCCTCCATTAATAGGCTATGTGCACACGTTGCAGATTTGGGTGCAGAATTTTCTGCACAAAATCTGCATCTCCTGTCAGAATCCGCAGCTGCATTTTTGATGCGTTTTTTGTGCAGTTTTGATGTGTTTTTGCATGGTTTTTATGCTGTTTTTACCACTGCGGATTTCTATTAACCCCTTCCCGACCTGTGACGCCAAGTAGGCATCATGAAAGTCGGTGCCAATCTGACCTGTGACGCCTATGTGGCGTCATGGAGGGATCACATCCCTGCAGATCAGGTGAAAGGGTTAACTGCAATTTCGCCTGATCTGCAGGGACAGGGGGAGTGGTACTTTAGCCCAGGGGGGGTGGCTTTGCCCCCACGTGGCTACGATCACTCTGATTGGCTGTTGAAAGTGCAACAGCCAATCAGAGCAATTTGTAATGTTTCACCTATGAAAAGTGGTGAAATATTACAATCCAGCCATGGCCGATGCTGCAATATCATCGACCATGGCTGGAAAACCTAATCTGCCCCCCGCCACCACCACCGATCTCCTCCCCAGTCCTCCGTTCTGTGGTCTGCTCCCTTCCATCCTCCTGTCCGCTTCCCCATCCTCCTGTCCGCTCCCCCCATGCTCCGATCCCACCCCCGTGCTCCGATCCCACCCCCGTGCTCCGATCCCCCCCTGTGCTCCGATCCCCCCCTCATACTTACCGAGCCTCCCGGTGTCCATCTGTCTGTTCCATGGGCTCTGCCATCTTCCAAAATGGCAGGCACATGCGCAGGGCAGGATTAGGGATAGAACTAGGGTTAGAGCTAGGGTTAGGGTTAGGGCTACGGTTAGGGCTAGGGTTAGGGCTAGGGCTATGGTTAGAAATAGGGTTAGGGTAAGGCTATGTGCACACGTATTCTGGTCCTCTGCGGATTTTTCCGCAGTGCAAAACCTCTGCGGATTTATCGCTGTTTTACCGCGCTTTTTCTGTGGATTTCCTTGTGGCTTTACAACTGCGTTTTTCCATAGGAGCAGCTGTAAAACCGCTGCAGAATCCGCAGAAAGAAGTGACATGCTGTGGAATGTAAACCGCTGCGTTTCTGCGCAGTTTTTTCCACAGCATGTGCACAGCGTTTTTTGTTTTCCATAGGTTTACATTGAACTGTAAATTCATGGCAAACTGCTGCAGACCCGCAGCTGCAGAAACGCTGTGGATCCGCAGCGTTTTCTGCAGCGTGTGCACATACCCTTAGAATTAGGCTATGTGCACACGCTGCGGATTTGGCTGCGAATCCGCAGCGGATTGGCTGCTGCGGATTCATAGCAGTTTTCCATCAGGTTTACAGTACCATGTAAACCTATGGAAAACCAAATCCGCTGTGCCCATGGTGCGGAAAATACCGTGCGGAAACGCTGTGCTGTATTTTCTGCAGCATGTCAATTCTTTGTTCGGATTCCGCAGCGTTTTATACCTGTTCCTCAATAGGAATCCGCAGATGAAATCCGCACAAAAAACACTGGAAATCCGCAGTAAATCTGCAGGTAAAACGCAGTGCCTTTTCCCTGCGGATTTTTCAAAAATGGTGCGGAAAAATCTCACACAAATACGCAACGTGGGCACATAGCCTTAGGGATGGAATTAAAGTTAGGGTTGGAATTTGGGCTGGGGTTGGAAATAGGGTTAAGATAAGGCTTGTGGTTAGGGTTATGGTTAGGGTTAGGGGTGTGTTGGGGTTAGGGTTGTGGTTAGGGTTGGGTTAGGGTTGGGATTAGGGTTAGGGGTGTGTTGGGGTTAGGGTTGTGGTTAGGGTTGGGTTAGGGTTGGGATTAGGGTTAGGGGTGTGTTGTGGTTAGGGTTGTGGTTAGGGGTGTGTTGGGGTTAGGGTTGTGATTAGGGTTATGGCTAGAGTTGGGATTAGAGTTAGGCACATCAGGGGTCTCCAAACGCAACATGGCACCACCATTGATTCCAGCCAATCTTGCTGTCAGGACTCTAAACATTTTTTACCTTTTGTGCATTACTGCCCTTTTTCAAGATGGCGTCTTTGGTCTCATGTGCACTGTGTCTCCTGCTATAACACTCCACCCCAGCCTTCAGTCTGTGCTAGAGTATTCTGCCTTGCATCCAGCTCCTGACCTCTGATTACTCCCTGGCTATACACCTGCTCCTGTGAACCTGTGTGGTGATCCTGCTACTCTGCTCTGAGTTCCTACTGCATACACAAGTTTCCAGTAATCCTCCTTCATCTGCTGTTCGTGTTTACTTCCATCTGCATTTGCTGGTCATGTAAGCTGTTGCTGCTTTGCAATAACCTGAGACTATTAACCAGGCCTCCCTGGTTGAGCTAAGATATGATTTGAACTACCTAATAAGCATATCTATCTGTGCCTGGACTAAGACAAGGATTTATTCATTACCAAACAATGTCCAACCATTAAATGCAAATGGTACTTCCTAAATACATGAACAACCACAAGATGGCAGTGTACACCCTGTCATCTTAAAGAAGCCAACCAAATAGTTAAAATCCAATAAATTTTTATTATAAAGAAAAAATACACATATAAAACTACAGCATAAATACAAGATAGTACCCCATGGGGAGGCCTTAAGGAGCTCACCAACTATTATAGAATAATATAGTACCAAGTTTCACAAATACCCTATTGCCTCTAGTACTAAACACTAAATAACTTTATAAGGTGCTAAAAGCATCCCCTGTATAAGTGTGAATAGAGGCTACCTATTCAGCCTCGCTGTGACACCATGCCGGCATAATGAAACAACAAAACCCAATTGTAAACTAAATAAGGTGAATAGGAGATGGGAATACAATTACCAAGGTGAATAAATAGAAGGTGTGCGTCCTCCCACGGCTCTTCCCAGCGCCCCGACGCGCGTTTCGCCCTTGCTTCTTCCGGGGACACGTGGATCAGGAGACCGTACCCCTTGAAATTTTGTTGGAGCCTAAGCATCAGGAGCAACTTTCTTTCTTGCTAATTTCTTCTCATTTTCCTGTGATTCTAGGCATTCCTTGGTTGCTTTCTCAGAACCCAATTATCAACTGGGAGACCAAGGAGATTATCTTCCCAACAATGAGCAACTCAGCATTAACAGAAGCTGTCCCTGAGTCCACGGCTACGGACCCACATGTAAAGGTATTTTCTTTACCTCCAGCTTATAAAGAGTTCTCTGACATCTGTGACAAGAAGAATGCAGATCAGCTTCCTCCACACAGGCATTATGACTGTCCCATTGAGCTGCTTCCCGGGGCAGCCATTCCTTTTGGTAACGTATACCCTTAGGCTGCACCTGAGCTTCAAGCCTTAAAAGAGTATATTGATGAAAATCTGGCCAAAGGCTTCATACGTCCTTCTTCCTCACCAGCAGGGGCACCTATCTTTTTTGTAAAGAAGAAGGATGGGACCCTGAGAACCGTGACCCTTTGCCTCTGATTCCCGAATTACTGGAAAGAGTCTGCCATGCTATGGTGTTCTCTAAACTGGATCTTCATGGGGCTTATAATTTGGTGCATATTCGTTCAGGGGATGAGTGGAAGACAGCATTCAGATGCCGGTATGGACACTTTGAATCTCTTGTGATGCCCTTCGGGCTTTGTGACGCCCCTGCAACATTTCAACACCTTGCTAATGACATTTTCAGAGATTTGTTGGACCAGTTTGTAGTGATCTATTTGGACGATATACTAATCTTTTCTGACTCTCTACAGGAACATGAAGAACATGTCAAAACTGTTTTAAGACGTCTGAAAGAGAAACATCTGTATATTAAGCCGGAGAAATGCGAGTTCCATCGTTCTGAGATACAGTTCTTAGGTTATATCATCTCTCCCCAGAGGCTGCACATGGAATCTGGTAAGATTCAGGCTATCCTTGACTGTCTGGTACCCAAGAACGTTAAGGAGGTCCAATGTTTTATTGGTTTTGCAAATTTCTACAGAGGCTTCATTCGAAATTTTTCTGATATTGTCCGTCCCATTACTTCCTTGACAAAGAAGGAAAAGCCCTTTAAGTGGTCATCACAGGCTCAAGAAACTTTTGATTGGCTTAAATTCTGTTTCACATCACCATCGCTGTTGATACACCCAGATCCAACACTTCCTTTTATTGTGGAGGTGGACGCGTCTGATAATGCTTTGGGGGCTATTCTCTCCCAAAGAACAGGAGAGAAGGGTCTGCTACATCCTTGTGCTTTCTTTTCCCATAGACTAACCTCAGCAGAGAAGAATTACGACGAGGGAGACAAGGAATTGCTGGCTATTATTGCAGCTTTCAAAGAATGGAGGCATCATCTGCAAGGAGCTGCACATCAGATCATAGTGCTAACTGACCATCGCAATCTAGAGTTCCTTAGATCCGCTAGATGTCTTTCTCCTCATCTGGCTCGTTGGAACTTATTGTTAAATCAATGTAACTTTGTTATCTCGTACCGTCCAGGTTCTCGTAATGGGAAGGCTGATGCTTTATCCTGAATCCATGCTGTGGATTCCGTACCTGGAGCCCCATCCAAGACCATTCTATCTGATGCCAATTTCATCGGAGTTATCCACGATCAGGACTTGTGGAAGGAGTGCAGGGAGGCCTATGAAGGTGATGTATTTCTGGCCAACACACCTGTGGATATTAATCTTGTCTTTAAGGGTGGCATGTGGTTCAGAGATCGACGTATCTACGTCCCTGAGGTCGTCCGTCTGCAGATCCTCAAGTTGGTACATGACTCCAAGTTGGCTGGTCACAGGGGGGTACAGAAGACACAAGAATTCCTGAGCCGATTCTTCCGGTGGCCAACTTGCCTGAAGGATACCAAGGACTATGTTCTCTCTTGCGAGGTATGTGCCGTTACAAGACTCCTCATGTGGCACCTATGGGTCTTCTACAACCATTACCTGTTCCGTCCCGCCCTTGGGGATCTATATCAATGGACTTTATTGTGGAGCTGCCTACATCGGGGGGCATGAATACAATCATGGTGGTAGTTGATCGCCTGACTAAAGCTGCTCATTTTGTTCCATGCACCGGCCTCCCCTCAGCTAAAGATACAGTGAACTTGGTTATATAGAATGTCTTTCGGTTGCACGGGGTTCCGGATGAGATCATCTCCGACTGTGGAGTACAGTTCACTTCAAGATTCTGGAAGGGGTTTTGCTCTGCACTCAATATTAATGTCTGTCTCTCTTCTGCTTACCATCCCCAGACAAATGGTCAGACTGAGCGTACCAACCAGACGCTGGAACAATATCTAAGATGTTATGTCAGCCAACTCCAGGATGACTGGTTGGTGTTGTTGCCGTTAGCCGAATTTTCATATAATAATTCTCAGAGCGCCTCCACTAAATTTACACCTTTCTTTGCCAATCTGGGTTATCATCCATGTATTTTACCTAGGTCTCCAATTAATTCTCCGGTTCTGGCAGTGGAGGAAAGGCTGACTGCGATCAGACAGAATCTGGAGGTTTTGAAGGAATCCCTGACCACAGCTCAAGAACGTTATAAGAGATCGGCTGATAGATTCCGTAAACCTGCACCCATGTTCAAGGTAGGAGATTCCGTGTGGTTAGCAACTAAGAATCTGAAGTTAAACGTTCCTTCACAAAAACTTGGACAGAAATTCATTGGCCATTTCAAGATCAACGGTATTGTGAGCTCTGTGGCCTGCCGGCTGAAGCTGCCTAGGACAATGAAGGTACACCCAGTTTTTCATGTATCTTTACTAAAGCCTGTATCGCCTAATACCTTCAAGGGACGTGTTGTGCCACCTCCACAGCCTGTGGTGATTGATGGGCAAGCACAATTTGTGGTGGAGGAAATTATTGATTCCAGGATTCACAGGAATCGGCTCCAATATCTGATAAGATGGCAGGGATATCCCCCTGAGGAAGACTCTTGGGAACATGTGGAAAACATCGATGCCCAACAGAAGATTTCTCATTTTCATCAGAGATTCCCTGAGAAACCAGGTCCAGGATCATCCTGATGCCGCTTCTAAGGAGGGAGTAAAGTCAGGACTCTAAACATTTTTTACCTTTTGTGCATTACTGCCCTTTTTCAAGATGGCATCTTTGGTCTCATGTGCACTGTGTCTCCTGCTATAAAACTCCACCCCAGCCTTCAGTCTGTGCTAGAGTTTTCTGCCTTGCATCCAGCTCCTGACCTCTGATTACTCCCTGGCTATACACCTGCTCCTGTGAACCTGTGTGGTGATCCTGCTACTCTGCTCTGAGTTCCTGCTGCATACACAAGTTTCCAGTAATCCTCCTTCATCTGCTGTTCGTGTTTACTTCCATCTGCATTTGCTGGTCATGTAAGCTGTTGCTGCTTTGCAATAACCTGAGACTATTAACCAGGCCTCCCTGGTTGAGCTAAGATATGATTTGAACTACCTAATAAGCATATCTATCTGTGCCTGGACTAAGACAAGGATTTATTCGTGTCAAGTATCCTCAAGAATAACTGTGCTTCATAGACTTTCTGCTTGATTGCATTTTCTTCTGAAGTTTCCTATAGACTGGTAAGCTGCGTTTATTATTTGAACCAAGTGTTGTGGACTCGAGTTTCTCTCTGCACCTGTTTGAATCACCGTGTGATAATATAGACTTTACCACTTATAAAACTGTGTCCTGTAGTTGTCTTGTTCCACGCAAAGAGTCTCCTTAGTTATCCCCTATAATTATTACACATGCGTTCAAAAAGTCCCTCACTTCCGAGCCCCGATGTGCGCCCGAACAGTGGTTTACCCCAACATATGGGGTACCAGCATACTCTGGACAAACTGGGCAACAACTTTTGGGGTCCAATTTCTCCTGTTACCTTTGCAAAAATAAAAAAAAATTGCTTGCTAAACATCATTTTTGCGGAAAGAAAAATGATTTTTTATTTTCACGGCTCTGCGTTGTAAACCTCTGTGAAGCACTTGGGTGTTCAAAGTGCTCACCACACATCTAGATAAGTTCCTTGGAGG
Source organism: Ranitomeya variabilis (assembly GCF_051348905.1). NCBI lineage: Eukaryota > Metazoa > Chordata > Amphibia > Anura > Dendrobatidae > Ranitomeya > Ranitomeya variabilis. The sequence goes on from NC_135237.1 coordinate 307,455,287, forward strand.
GTCTAGTTTCCAAAATAAGGTCACATGTGGGGGAGCTCCAATGTTTAGGCACATAGGGGCTCTCCAAACGCGACATGGTGTCCGCTAACGATTGTAGCTAATTTTTCATTCAAAAGTCAAATGGCGCTCCTTCCCTTCCGAGCCCTGCCATGTGCACAAACAGTGGTTTACCCCCACATGTGAGGTATCAGTGTACTCAGGAGCAATTGGCCAATATATTTTAGGATCCATTTTATCCTGTTGCCCATGTGGAAATGAACAAATTGAGGCCAAAATAATTTTTTAGTGAAAAAAAAGTACTTTTTCATTTTTACAGATCAATTTGTGAAGCACCTGGGAGTTCAAAGTGCTCACTGTGCATCTAGATAAGTTCCTTGGGGAGTCTAGTTTCCAAAATGGGGTCACATGCGGGGGAGCACCAATTTTTAGGCACACAGGGGCTCTCCAAACGCGACATGGTGTCCGCTAAAGATTGGAGCCAATTTTTCATTGAAAAAGTCAAATGGCGCTCCTTCCCTTCCGAGCCCTGTTGTGCACCCAAACCATGGTTCCCCCCACATATGGTTTAATGTTATACTCAGGACAAATTACACAATTACTTTTGAGGTCCAGTTGCTCTTTTTACCCTTCGGAAAATAAAAAAAATTGTTGCTAAAAGATCATTTTTGTGACTAAAAAGTTAAATGTTCATTTTTTCCTTCCATGTTGCTTCTGCTGCTGTGAAGCACCTAAAGGGTTAATAAACTTATTGAATGTAGTTTTGAGCACCTTGAAAGGTGCCGTTTTTAGAATGGTGTCACTTTTGGGTATTTTAAGCTATATAGACCCCTCAAACTGACTTCAAATGTGAGATGGTCCCTAAAAAAAATGGTTTTGTAAATTTCGTTGTAAAAATGAGAAATCGCTGGTCAAATTTTAACCCTTATAACTTCCTAGCAAAAAAAAAATTTGTTTCCAAAATTGTGCTGATGTAAAGTAGACATGTGGGTAATGTTATTTATTAACTATTTTGTGTCACATAACTCTCTCGTTTAACAGAATACAAATTCAAAATTTGAAAATTGCGAAATTTTCAAAATTTTAGCCAAATTTCCATTTTTTCACAAATAAACTCAAAAATTATCGACTTAAATTTACCACTAACGTGAAACCCAATATGTCATGAAAAAACAGTCTCAGAACTGCTAGGATCTGTTGAAACATTCCTGAGTTATTACCTCATAAAGGGACACTGGTCAGAATTGCAAAAAACGGCCAGGTCATTAAGGTCAAAATAGGCTGGGTCATGAAGGGGTTAATGGAGGGGTGCAGAAACGCACAAAAGAAGTGACATGCATTTCTTTGAAATCTGCATCGTTTCTGTGCGGATTTTTCTGCACCATGTGCACAGCTTTTTTTTTACATTGATTTACATTGTACTGTAAATCACAGGGCAGATCTGCAGCGTTTCTGCAGCAGAAAAAAACGCTGCAGATCTGCACTAAATCTGCATCATGTGAACACAGCCATAGAAATCCGCAGTGGTAAATACTGCATAAAATCCGTGCAAAAAACACATCAAAACCACGCAAAAAATGCATAAAAAATGCAGCTGTGGATTCTGCCAGGAGATGCAGATTTGGTGGAGAAAATTCTGCACCCAAATCTGCAACGTGTGCACATAGCCTTAGAATATCATCAAAAAGTTAATTTATTGCAGTTCTTCAATACAAAACGTGAAACTCATATATTATATAGAGTCAATACAAACAGAGTGATGTATTTCTAGTGTTTATTTCTGTTAATGTTGATGATTATGGCTTACAGCAAAAAAGTCATTGTCTCAGTAAATTAGAATACTTTATAACACCAGCTTGAAAAATGATTTTAAAATCCGAAATGTTGGCCTACTGAAATGTATCTACTATATAATTGTCTAAGGGTCACTTCCTTCTTTCTGTCTGTCTGTCTTTCTGTCTTTCTGTCTGCCTTTCTGTCTGTCACGGAAATCCCAAGTCGCTGATTGGTCACGACCAATGCCACGACCAATCAGCGACGGGCACAGTGCGGCTGCGAAATGGCCGCTCCCTATTCCCTTGCCGTCAGTGCCGGCTCCATACTCCCCTCCAGTCAGCGCTCACACAGGGTTAATGGCAGCGTTAGCGGACCACGTTATGCCACGGTGTAATGCACTCCGTTAACGCTGCTATTAACCCTGTGTGACCAACTTTTTACTATTGATGCTGCCTATGTGGCATCAATAGTAAAAAGATCTAATGTTAAAAAAAATAAAAAAAATAAAAAATTATTATATACTCACCTTCCGTGGCCCCCGGATCCAGCCAAGGCCTTTCCCACTCCTCGGGACACTCCAGTGACCGGTCCATGCATTGCGGTCTCGCGAGATGATGACATAGTGGTCTCTCGAGACCGCTACGTCATCATCTCATGAGACCACAATGCACTCTTGGGACCAGAGCGTCGTGAGGAGCATTGGTAAATGACTCGGCTGGATCTGGGGGGCTGACGAAGGATGAGTATATAACTATCGTTTACTTTATTTTTTTTAACAGGGATATGATGCCCACATTGCTATATACTATGTGGGCTGTGTTGTGTTGAGATACTGCATGGGCTGTGTCATATACTACATCTCTGTGCTATATACTATATGGGCTGTGCTATATATTTCTTGGCTGTGGTATATATTACGTGGCTGGGCAATATACTACATCGCTGTGCTCTATAGTACGTGACCTGTGTTATATATTGCATGGGCAGTGTTATATACTACGCCTCTGTGTTATATACTATGTTGCTGTGCTATATACTAAGTGACTGTGCAATATATTACATGGCTAGGCAATATACTACATGTCTGTGCTATATACTACATGTCTGTGCTATATACTACATGGCTGGGCAATATATTACGTGGCTGGGCAATATACTATGTGTTTGTGCTATATACTATGTGTCTGTGCCATATACTAGGTGTTTGTGCTATATACTACGTGACTGAGCAATATACTATGTGGCTGGGCAATATACTACGTGTCTGTGCTATATACTACATGTCAGTGCAAATACTATGTGGCTGTGCTATATACTATGTGGCTGGGCAATATACTATGTGTCTGTGCTATATACTACATGTCTGGGCTATATACTACGTGGCTGTGCAATATACTATGAGGCTGCGCAATATACTATGTGTCTGTGCTATATACTACGTGTCTGTGCTATATACTACACGGCTGGGCAATATACTACGTGTCAGGGCTTGCGGAACGCACCAAATAATTAGAAAGATGGTATAAGGTGCGTTAGCAGCGTTCCACCGTGCCGAGATGGAACCTGCTGCTGAGTAAAGATGGACTATATGGCAGTACAATGAGGATACACACACGGGTTAGCTTCACCCTGTATGAAAGAAGTCAACCCTGTTGCATCACAGGGCCACGGTACCGCACAAAGAGCGCAAGCAAGTAGTCACAGAACTCAATCCCAAGACTCAGGATTAGAGTTCGTCTAGACCACTTGCGCTCGACACCGCTAGTGGGTGTCAGAGTATAACTTAAATAATAATTTTTATGCCTAAGAATGTGTGCAGTGCCGCTCTGGCGGACGCCATTAACCACCCAGACTTGGGTCAAGAAAGCGCTCTAATAGCGCATGGCGCCACACTGGCGGTCACAGCAATAGACGCTGTATCGTGTTAAGAGTACTGATGGCTTTGTCGGGCACTAGATAGCAATCATTCTCCTTACACGAGCAGTCATACACAAGGGAGGGGATGATTAATGAGCGACTTTCACACATAAACACAAACACGTTTTCAAGTATACACTAGCACATGGCCGAGTGGCCATGCAAACCTTTTATAGCAGCAGTGCTACAAGACCTTCCAGATGGTCCAATAGGAGCCGCAACAGGACCTGAGCATGTGACCCCTGACCTCCAATGGGAGGTCGTTCCATGGGCATGTTCAGTATGGGGAAAGCAGGACTTTGTCCCACAAAGACCTGCTCACTGCTGATCAGTGCTGGCTACAAAGCCAGAGCCTGGAATGGCAGCAGTAACCAGTCGCACAGTATCAGCCTGAGCCAGATACTGGGACTGACGTCTTCACTGAGCAGGCTCCAATGTGGCTGGAGAAGAATGGGAGACCGCAGCGGAGATGGTTCGAAATTCCTCCTGTGCAGAGGCGGGAGCTCGACACCTAACATTACCCCCCCCTTGGGCCCCCTCCTTGGACCTCGCTACACTCAAAGGCAGCAATGAGCTGCGGAGCTCAAATGTGCTCAGCAGGCTTCCAGGACCTGTCCTCTGGTCCATAACCCTTCCAATCCACTAAATAAATTTTTTTACCACATACCACCTTACACCCTAAGATAGCGTTCACCTTGTAATCGTCCATAGACTAACCCAATGTCCCGGCAGATGACTCGGAAAACCGGGACATGTGTACGGGCTTTAAGATGGACACATGAAAGGTGTCGGTGATACCTAGGCATGGAGGAAGGGCCAGAGGGTAGACCACAGGGTTAACCTGTTCCAGGACCTTGAAGGGACCCAAGCAGCGAGGTGCAAACTTAGTGGACTCAAATCGCAGCCTGAGTTACGTGCAGAGAGTCACACTAAATCGCCAGGAGCAAAGGTCGGAGTGGGGTGCCGATGTGCATCAGCAGATGACCTCATTCTATCCTTGGAGGCCCAGATGCATCCTGAGTGCGGTCCCAAATGTCCTGTGCCTCCACAGCCCAGTCTGCCACCCTGGAGTTGGCGGAAGACACGGGCATAGGCACAGGAAGCCGCGGATGCTGACCGTAGTTAAGGAGGAATGGGGTCTGCCCAGTGGAGTCGGCTATGGCATTGTTCAATGCAAACTCCACCCACGGTAGCAAAGATGCCCAGTCAACCTGCCTGGCTGAAACAAAATGTCGCAGATATGTGACCAAAGTCTGGTTGGCCCTCTCTACTAACCCATTTGTCTTGGGATGGTATGCTGAAGAGAGATTCAACTCGAGGCTGAGTAGACGACAAAGCTCTCTCCAGAAACGAGATGCAAACTGGGGACCCCAGTCTCTGCCAATTTTGTGTTTTATAAACAACGCTGCCAAGGCCCGTGCAGAAGGTAGCCGTGGAAGCGGCACCAAGTGCACCATTTTAGAGAAATGATCGGTGATTACCCAATTGATGGTGCAGCCACGGGACTTAGGTAAGCCCACCACAAAGTCCATCCTGACCATCTCCCAGGGCCTGTCTGCCACCGGCAGGGGATAAAGTAACCCAGCTGGCCATTGTCAGGGAGACTTATTCTTGGCGCAGGAGACACATGCCCGAATATAGTCTCCGAAGTCACGGCCATATGCAGCCAGCAGTACATCCTCGCCAGAAGCTCAGATGTCCTTTCAGTCCCAAACTGTCTAACTACACTGAACTAGTGAGCCCAAGAGAGAACCTCCGGTCACAAATGAGATGGCACAAAGGTCTTGCCCAGGGGCACAGACTCTAACGAAACCGGAGCCACGGTTCTCATGCTCTCAGAGGGGACAATAAGCCGAGGCTCCTCTTCCTCCTCCTCAGATGACACAACGGAGCGAGAGAGAGCATCGGCACAAATATTCTTCTTCCCGGAGAGAAAATGGAGGGTGAAATGGAACCGGGAGAAGAACAGGGACCATCTGGCCTGGCAAGACTTTAGCCGCTGGGCTGTCTGTAGGTACACCAAATTTTTGTGGTCTGTGAAAACTTGGAAAGGAAAGCGAACCCCCTCCAGGAGGTGTCTCCACTCTGAGAAAGCCAACTTCATGGCTACCAACTCCCTGTCACCAATGGAATAATTCCTCTCCGCTGGTGTGAAGGTCTTGGAAAAGAAGATGCAAGGATGCTTCTGACCTTGAGCATCCTTTTGGAAGAGGACTGCTCCAGCACCTACGAATGAGGCACCCACCTCCATATTAAATGGCTTATCAACATTGGGGCGATGTAGAATGGGAGCGCTAGCAAAGTGTGACTTAACAGAAAGGCCTTGGAGACCTCCTTCGACCACTATTTGGGATTTGCTCCCTTCTTGGTGAGGGCTACCAAGGGAGCTACCAAAGTTGAGAAGTGGGGAATGAACTGGCGATAATAATTAATGAACCCCATAAAGCGCTGCACCGCTTTAAGAGAATGGGGTTCCTGCCAGTCCATTACAGCCTGTAGCTTAGCAGGATCCATAGCCAATCCCTGGGCAGAGATGATAAAACCAAGGAAAGGCAAGGACTCCTGCTAAAACACACACTTCTCCAACTTGGCGTAGAGGGAGTTTGCCCGTAAGAGGTCGAAGACTTTGTAAACATCTCTCCGGTGGGAGTCAATATCTGGAGAGTAGATGAGAATATCATCCAGATAGACTATGACCAAGGTGGTGAGCATATCCCAGAAGATGTCGTTCACAAAGTCTTGGAAAATGGCTGGAGTATTACAGAGCCCGAAGGGCATCATCATGTATTCATAGTGCCCATCCCTGGTGTTAAAAGCCTTCTTCCATTTGTCCCCCTCACAGATGCGACTCAGGTTGTAAGCACCTTGCAGATCTAGTTTAGTAAATTCCCTTGCTCCCTGTAACCTATCAAGAGCTCAGATATCAGGGGTAGTGGGTACTTATTCTTAATGGTGATGGCGTTAAGACCCCTGTAGTCTATTCATGGACGTAGTTCTCCATTCTTCTTCTGCACGAAGAAGAACCCAGCCCCTGCAGGTGATACTGACTTCCTAATGAATCCTCTTGCCAGATTCTCTTGGATATACTGGGACATTGCCTCCATCTCAGGAAGAGATAACGGATAGACTCAACCCCGGGGAGGCTCTGCACCAGGCAAGAGGTCAATTGAACAGTCATAGGGGCGGTGAGGTGGAAGGGTCTCCACAGCCCTTTTGGAAAACACATCCGCATAGGGCCAATAGTGCTTAAGGAGAGAGGTAAGATCTGCGGGTACCTTAGTAGTAGCAACCTGAACGCACTCCCTCTGACATCTACCCTCACAGGATTCACTCCATTCCAAAATTCTGCCTGTGGACCACTCTATATGAGGGGAGTGGTACCGTAGCCACGGTATCCCTAACAGGACCTCATCAATTCCCTCTGGAATGACGAGCAGAGATATAATCTCCTGATGAGTCTGGTGTGTTGTCTGTGAGGGCAGTGTCGACCCATTCACCACTCGTATGGTCACTGGTTGAGCGAGCATCACCAGGGGTATTGCGTGTCGTTGGGCGAAGGCAGAAGACATAAAATTGCCCTCCGCCCCGGAATCAACACAAAGCTCTACTGAATCAGTGGATGAGCCTATGGTAATTGTCCCATTAAAGGACAATTAGGAGGCAAACGTTACCGTGTCTAGAGTACCTCCACCTACTACCACTAGACGCTGACGTTTGCCTGATCGCTGGGGACATCTGGTGGCAAGATGTCCAGACTGCTGGCAGACATGACAGACCTTGAGTGCACAAGCGGTCCGGGACAGATCCTGCTCGTGACATCTCCATGGCCTCATGTGAATCGGGCGCCTGGACCGGAGATTCCAAAGGTTTGGCGAAGGTGGGAGCCAGCCGAAACCTCTGCCTACACTGGGCTCGCTCTAACCTCCGCTCGCTAAAACAGAGGTCAATACGAGTGGATACTGCAATTAGCTCCTACAGTGTGGCAGAAATCTCCTTAGTGGCCAAAGAGTCCTTCACATGGTCAGCCAGCCTCCTCCAAAATACAGGGATGAGGGCTTTATCCGACCACTACAGCTGAGATGCTAAGGTGCGGAAGTGGACGGCAAAATGGCAGACCAAGGATGAGCCCTGATTCAATGCCAACAGTTGGAGCGCCGTATCATGGGTGACTCGAGGTCCTAAAAATACCTGTTTCAGAGTGCTCAGGAACAGCGGAGCACTCTGCACCACATGATCGCCACGCTCCCACAGTGGCGTAGCCCACTCCAACACCCTGTCCGACAGGAGAGACATAATGAATCCCACATTTGCCCGCTCTGTTTGGAAACGTGCAGCCAGGAGCTTGAGGTGTATAGAGCACTGGCTCACAAAACCCCTCCAAGATTTGCTATCACCAGAATATTTATCTGGCAGCAGGAGGCGAGATAGGGTCGGAACAGGGGTGGCAGTGGACAAAGTTGCTGCAGCCACACCAGCAGCCTGAACAGCTGCTGTGGTAACATCCACAGCTGAGGTTGTGCGCTTGAGAGTAGCCAACCTGCCCTCCAGCTGCTGGATGTACCGCTGCAGTTGCTGTTTGTCTGCCATTACTAGCCAGACCCTGGTGCTAGTGTAATGTTAGAGCTAGCGGAACGCACCAAATAATTAGAGAGATGGTAAAAGGTGCGTTCGCAGCCCGGGGTCCACCGTGCCGAGATGGAACCTGCTGCTGAGTAATCACGGACTATATGGTGGTACAATGAGGATGCACACACAGGTTAGCTTCACCCTGTATGAAAGAAGTGAACCATGTTGCATCACAGGGCCGCGGTACCGCACCAAGAGCGCAAGCAAGTAGTCACAGAACTTAATCCCAAGACTCAGGATTAGAGTTCATTTAGACCACTTGCGCTCGACACCGCTAGTGGGTGTCAGAGTATAACTTAAATAATAATTTTTATGCACAAGAGTGCGTGCAGTTCCGCTCTGGCAGACGCCACTAACCATCCAGACTGGGGTCAGGAAAGCGCTCTAATAGCGCACGGCACCACACTGGCGGTCACAGCAATAGACGCTGTATCGTATTAAGAGTACTGATGGCTCTGTCGGGTGCTAGATAGCAATCATCCCCTTACACAAGCAGTCATACACAAGGGAGGGGATGATTAATGAGCAACTTTCACACATCAACACACACGTTTTCAAGTATACACTAACGCATGGCCGAGCGGCCATGTAAACCTATTATAGCAGCAGTGCTACAAGACCTTCCAGATGTTCCAATAGAGCCGCAACGGGACCTGAGCATGTGATCCCCGACCTCCAATGGGAGGTCGTCCCGTGGGCATGCTCAATATGGGGAAAGCAGGACTTAGTCCCAGAAAGACCTGCTTGCTGCTGATCAGTACTGGCTACAAAGGCAGAGCCTGGAAGGGCAGCAGTAACCAGTCGCACAGTATCAGCCTGAGCCAGATGCTGGGACTGACGTCTCCACTGAGCAGGTTCCACTGCAGCTGGAGAAGAATGGGAGACCGCAGCGGAGATGGTTCGAAATTCCCCCTGTGCCGAGGTGGGAACGCGACACCTAACACTACATGTCTGTGCTATATGCTACGTGGGCTGTGCCATATACTACATGGCTTGGCAATATACTACGTGGCTGGCCAATATACTATGTGGGCTGTGCTATATAATACATGGCTTGGCAATATACTACGTGGGCTTTGCTATATACTACGTGGCTGTGCAATATACTACGTGGGCTGTGTTATACGCTACTTGGCTGTGCTATATTTCTCTGCTGTATCTGTGCATCATGAATCATGGTATGTGTTAAAGAGGAGGGCCCACTGAGACTTCTTTTGCTCGGGGCCCTCAAAAACTTGGAGCCGGACCTGGCTTCACTGATTGGTCACGCCTGGCCGTGAACAATCAGCGACATGTGCAGTCCGCGCGGAATTTGAACCACGCTTCGCTAATTGGTCGTGGCCGGCTGAATCCTGTATATAAATTGCATTATTCTGAAAACTTCATAAATAAACTACATACATACATATTCTTGAATACCCAATGCGTTAGAATCGGGCCACCATCTAGTGTTCAATAAATGCACTCAATTCTTGGTCAGGGCTCCTTTTGCATCAATTACTGCATCAATGCAGCGTGGCATGGAGGCAATCAGCCTGTGACACTGCTGAGGAGTTATAGAAGGTGCAGACCTGCTTCCTCTCTACTGCCATCTAGCGAAGCCTGCACCTACCTGCATTGCAGTAGCATGACAAAGGGCTAATGCAACACTAGCCTGCCCATAATATTGCTGTACTATATATGTGGCTCCAATATGACAACTAAAACAGGTGTTCCAAAACAAATCTTCACTGTTAAATGTCTCAATTTACTTGAATAACTCTCATTCAAATGTTTGGTTAAAGCCAATTAATTATTTCTGCCCAAAATTCAACACATTACAGCAACACATGCCAAGAGGTAGGAACACAACCTCAAAATCAAGCAACAACCCACAGTATAGCTTTTGGGGTGTAAGGTTGTGAAGTTGTAACAATCAAACAGGTATGCAAAATAAAATAGTTTTATGTTTTCAAATTTCTAATTTTGTTTCTTAACATACTGCTATTTCCAGTATCCTAAAAACTCCTAGAATGCTACATTGTCTGTTAGGTAAATGTGCAGTAAACAATTTGAGCAGCACTATTATTCATATATGTATGGCTGTTAAATTAGACAACTAACACAGTTGCAAAGCCTTAAAGGAATCCTGACAGCTGATAGAGAGCAAATTATACCTTAAAAGCAGGCTGGGAAAAAAACGTGCTTTGGGATAATATCAGAAAGGCTGATTCACCATGTGACTTGCCCGCACCAGCTGCTTCAAAGGTCTCACCCTATCCACACTCTAATGGAAGGGACCTGTCACTCAAGGGGAACGGGTAGAGACAATCCTCCAGTGACCCACCTTTCCAACTTGTCTTGCCTGCAACCTGATTTTAAAGTGCAATTTTTTTCTGAAATTTTATATATAAATATGACACAAGCATTCCAAGTTTAGATGTGCGTCTACACTAGTGCAGCAGTACAACACAATCCAATATTGAACCTTTTTCATCCCTAAGTGGAATGAGCTGTTCACTCTGGACTTTATCCCTGGATAAGCATAAAATGGTGCTTTTTGGCTTGATATCATCTTTTTTATTGGCTGTAATAGTCCTCCCTAATGGACTAAACCATGTGATGTCATACCTGCATGACATTATGCGTAATCCCACTTGGCAGCAACTGACGTCACTGGAACATTCTGTGACTATTCAGCAATGCATTAAATGCCACTTAACAATTTTATTTTATTGCTGATCTGCGCAAACTGTTCAAATTTGTAGAGAATTATTATGTCTAGGTTACTTGGATTAGTTACAATACTGGCTCATCCAAAAAACTAATACCTCTAAAAATATTTGTATTCATTTTTTTTAAAAAAAAGCAAAACAAAATCACAGATTATAATGAAAAACAACCAAGTAGAAAAAACTGAAAAATCTATTGCCGATCTGTGACCAATAGATGATATTACTGCAGGGGTAATGAGGCCAATATGACCCTAATTCACCCTGACTGAACCCCTGCCTGACAGCGGAAGTTGGCACCCTCTTGAAACGCAAATGGAGCCCCCACTCAACGGCGGCTTGCACTATATTCCCTGGAAATCCCTATGATAGGGTAAATCACAACAACCATAGTGCACAATAATTACCCAACCAGCAAAAAAAACTTTTATTTACACTCTAGGGAACAATTGTCCTTATATGAGCATTTTTGCAGTGGACTATGTGGTGGAAACACTGTGCCATGATCTGAGGAAAGCCTGGAGGGGCGTGACTTGGTGCCTCATCAAGTCTGACTTCGGATGCATGCCATGATCCAAGGAGAAATGAGGGAGGCAGGACCAGGTGCTACACCAAGACTGATTTCAGGTAGATGGCAGCTGATCCCCAATGGATAGGAAGCAGGAACGGCCAGCGATGGTAGACTTGGCAAGCATGGGTGGACATGGCTGATAGATAGGCAGGCTGGAATGGCTGCTGGTCAAGCAGGCGGTCATGGCTGCTAGACAGGCAGGCAGGCCTAGCTGCTAGACAGGCAGGCATAGCTGCAAGACAGGCAAATGGGCACAGCTGATAGACAGGCAGGCACGAGTAAAAGACAGTCAGGTGCACTAAGCACAGTATATAGCAGTGTTTCTCAACTCCGGTCCTCAAGACCCACCAACAGGTCATGTTTTCAAGATTTCCTTAACATTGCATTGGTGATGGAATTAATGCTTGAGCAGGTGATGAAATTCGCACCTGTGCAATACTAAGGATATCCTGAAAACATGACCTGTTGGTGGGTCTTGAGGACTGGAGTTGAGAAACACTGATGGAGCGCCCCCCAAGGGCTAGGGGTACTCGGTATCGGGTCCTTCGGTTCTCAGGGGGATGTCATGGTGGCTGACCTGGTCCGTGGCCCTCGGGACATTCGTTGAAAAAGGGGGAAAGGTCTTTAAAGGGATATGTTCGTGACGCCACCTGTGGTATTCGGTCAGGGTGACCGACGCTGCTTTAAGGGGTCCGCTGGGGTGATGTTATGGCAGCTAGATGGTATACCTTCCCACAGGTGAAGTATGTCCCCAGGGCTTCCCAGTGTGTAAATGGTGGATGGTGAGAGGCGCAGTGAAGAACGAGGACACAAGGTTGCAGTCTCTTTACCTTTTACTGAAGGCTTCAGCATCCACATTCCAGGGTACGAGACCACAGGGCAGACTGAGTCTGGCCGGTTTGAAGGCAAATCCAGAGTCCCCTTATCCAGGTAGAAATCAGTAGCCTTCCTCTAGCGCCGTGTATTGTAGTACCTTATTGCTAAGCTTCTCAAAAGGTCCTCACAACTGTTGAAGATGTTCAGATGTTATATCTCTCTCTCTGTCCCCCGGATAGGATAGGACAAACCCTTATGACTGGTGGCTTGAGGCTTTTTTACAGGGACTCTATCATGCCCTGGCCTCTAAGCGGTGCCACCTTGCCTCCTGGGTGCAGGGTGGACAGGTAACGTGAAATTAGCTGTCCTCCGGTCTCTGGAGCAAGGCATAAAGGACTGTTGCTCCCTCGGTGTTCCAGCTACCGGGATCTTGTGCCTCAGAAGGAGGCAGCCTGTGCAGGGCAGAACTCCTCTGACATCCACTCCTTTGCTATGACTTCTTAAACCCTCTCTACAATACAGTTCTCTCTCAATGTCTGTTTCTGGAAGCTGCCACACTCAGGACAGCTCCGTGTCCTTCTGTCTCGGCCTCTGACAGGATCCCACCCCGTCAGGGACCAACTGACTGAGCGAAGCTCAGCCAGCAACTGCCTAACTTCCTCTCCAGGCAACCAGTTTTACCTAAGTGTGAAGAGTGCCCTAATAAATAGGAGCATAGCTCCCCCTGGTGGCCTGGAGTGTGAAATGTGTTGTATGTTTGTGTTACCTGGATTTGGTTGTCCTTCTTTGCCTCCAAACATAACATCACTCCCCCTAGAGGAAAATGACATTACTGCAATGACCAGGACCCTGGGGCACTGCATTGGTATATAGGGATCTGAGTTGTGGGCGCACACCTCAGACAAAAGTAGCCGGAGAAGTGTGGGATGGGGACCGTATAAGTGAGTGAGTTGGCATCTCTGCAGAGGGAGTGAGGCAGAAGACAGACACCGGGTCTACAATTTTAAAGTGGTGACACGTGAAACAGGCAAACTGGTGAGTGGATTAGTTTGATATTCAATATTGCCAGCTGTTGAAGTACACATGTCGCCTATTGAAGTCTTTTGAAAATGTGATAAAATATATTTGTAGGGACAAGTGTGGAATCAACAATTTAATCCCCTTAATATTTAGACTGGAAAAAACACTCATCGGAATGCAAGATGGGATAAAGGAAGAACAGCAACATGCACCTTTTGATCACTGCATTCTATCACCTGTGGATTTTCAAGGTTCCAATTACATGCTGCAGGATATGGAGGATGTGGTGGAAGAGGAGGGGGAGCAGCACCAGGTTGAGGGGGGAGATAGACATGGATCAGTCAGAATATGGAGCTCAGAGACAGAGGGAAAATGTGGGTGATGATAAAGCCGGATATGACAACCGTGTATCACAACAAGGTGATGAAAATAAACCAATGAGGCCCTGGTTCATGTTCTCAAGCTTGACAATCTGTATGCTAGTTCGTGGGAAAAGTAATGTATTTTTAACTTTAATCAAAGGAGTAACTGTTAGTCTCAATTTTAGACTTTTACTACTAAAGAAACACGGGTAAGTTAATTCAGATTCTAAAAAGGAGTCCAAATTTCCTTATTATCATCATCAGGTGTGTTATCTATACTGCCAAACTTTCGCTGGATGGATGTGTTTTGACCACAGGACTAACCAGCAGACACAATGCCATTGTTCACATCAATAAAAACAGATGCAGATCCATTCTCAGACAGATACCCAGAACTGGATCATGGACTTATAGGTCCGTAAATTGAACTATGCACATCAATTGGCCCAGTTTGCTCAAGTGGAATGACAGAAGGGAAGTTCTGTGTAGTTGATGGTTTTGTAGCTCTCTTAGCAGACCAGTTTATCCACCAAAAGCATATAGCATTTTTAAAATTAATCAGGCATGGACCATTGCCAACTTTCATTAACCTACAGCTGATGATTCAACTATAATGATCAAACTTGCCACACCATATGCTTGACTGTCCATTGACTGCTTTCTACACAAGTGCCAATGGCTCAAACTCAGCAAGGCATCTACATCGTGCTCATCATGTCATCTATGCTGTAATACTGCTGTTGTTGGGGATGCTGTTACTAGCCCTTCACTGCTAGACATCTCCTTATCCACTCTTTCCTAACTGTCTACCTCGTGGCTTCTGTCCTTGCTAGTGCAGAATGTTCAAAATCAAGGGGTTTTTTTTAAGGAAATACATTGGAGTCAATGATATATGTGCGCACATGGATTAAAAAAAAAAATAGCAAAATGAAAAAAATGCACTCCAAGCAGCATAAATATGCTATAAAAAACTTTTTACTGTATACAATTTATTTTAGTTACAATTTTAATAGCAATTTAATATTCTGTATGTTTCCATATACAGATGAAATGTCCTTAATCATTGTTTGATAACTGTAAACATTTTATTTTGCCACAAATGATTCCAATATAAGATCCAGACTCGGAGACATGTAACAAGCACAGGTGCAGCCAGTTCCAAATGCACTGACTTAGGTTACATTCAGAGGGCATGTCCCCTTTCTCAGGCACCATGTATTATGTACTCTCTTTGAGGTACATAAACATGAAACCATGTAAAAAAATACGGCTACGTTTTGGAAAGGCTTGGTAAGAAGCCATTGATTCTTCAATTTGAAAAAAAGCTGGATGGTTCCTGCTTTCTAAAAGAAAGTATAATTTTTATATGGATTGATAAGAAGCCTTTGCAATTGCTTAATCATTTGAATTGAATAGTAAATACAGGTCCTTCTCAAAAAATTAGCATATAGTGTTAAATTTCATTATTTACCATAATGTAATGATTACAATTAAACTTTCATATATTATAGATTCATTATCCACCAACTGAAATTTGTCAGGTCTTTTATTGTTTTAATACTGATGATTTTGGCATACAACTCCTGATAACCCAAAAAACCTGTCTCAATAAATTAGCATATTTCACCCGTCCAATCAAATAAAAGTGTTTTTTAATAACAAACAAAAAAACCATCAAATAATAATGTTTAGTTATGCACTCAATACTTGGTCGGGAATCCTTTGGCAGAAATGACTGCTTCAATGCGGCGTGGCATGGAGGCAATCAGCCTGTGACACTGCTGAGATGTTATGGAGGCCCAGGATGCTTCAATAGCGGCCTTAAGTTCATCCAGAGTGTTGGGTCTTGCGTCTCTCAACTTTCTCTTCACAATATCCCACAGATTCTCTATGGGGTTCAGGTCAGGAGAGTTGGCAGGCCAATTGAGCACAGTAATACCATGGTCAGTAAACCATTTACCAGTGGTTTTGGCACTGTGAGCAGGTGCCAGGTCGTGCTGAAAAATGAAATCTTCATCTCCATAAAGCATTTCAGCCGATGGAAGCATGAAGTGCTCCAAAATCTCCTGATAGCTAGCTGCATTGACCCTGCCCTTGATGAAACACAGTGGACCAACACCAGCAGCTGACATGGCACCCCACACCATCACTGACTGTGGGTACTTGACACTGGACTTCAGGCATTTTGGCATTTCCTTCTCCCCAGTCTTCCTCCAGACTCTGGCACCTTGATTTCCGAATGACATGCAAAATTTGCTTTCATCAGAAAAAAGTACTTGGGACCACTTAGCAACAGTCCAGTGCTGCTTTTAAGTGGCTTTACCTGGGGAATGCGGCACCTGTAGCCCATTTCCTGCCCACGCCTGTGCACGGTGGCTCTGGATGTTTCCACACCAGACTCAGTCCACTGCTTCCTCAGGTTCCCCAAGGTCTGGAATCGGTCCTTCTCCACAATCTTCCTCAGGGTCCGGTCACCTCTTCTCGTTGTACAGCGTTTTCTGCCACATTGTTTCCTTCCAACAGACTTACCATTGAGGTGCCTTGATACAGCACTCTGGGAACAGCCTATTTGTTGAGAAATTTCTTTCTGGGTCTTACCCTCTTGCTTGAGGGTGTCAATGATGGCCTTCTTGACATCTGTCAGGTCGCTAGTTTTACCCATGATGGGGGTTTTGAGTAATGAACCAGGCAGGGAGTTTTTAAAAGCCTCAGGTATCTTTTGCATGTGTTTAGAGTTAATTAGTTGATTCAGAAGATTAGGGTAATAGGTCGTTTAGAGAACCTTTTCTTGATATGCTAATTTATTGAGACAGGTTTTTTGGGTTATCAGGAGTTGTATGCCAAAATCATCAGTATTAAAACAATAAAAGACCTGACAAATTTCAGTTGGTGGATAATGAATCTATAATATATGAAAGTTTAATTGTAATCATTACATTATGGTAAATAATGAAATTTAACACTATATGCTAATTTTTTGAGAAGGACCTGTTTGTTGAACAATGAACAAAGCTTTTGATAATCTGCAAAAAGTGATCATTTTTGCACTGCTTGGCATCTTCCTTTTGCATTGCTTGTTTTAAATTATCAGTAAGGCAGGCATCTTCCCCCCCAAAATGGATATTTTTTTTTTACTTTTTATACAATTTTATTCTCTTGCAAAGTCATCAGTTATCACCATTTACTGTCCATTTTTCTTTGACAGATAGTATTGGGTTACTTGAAAATTATGATGCTTTCTTGCATTACAGAGCTCAAAACAGGTTCAAACCACACCAATGAGACCTCAAAATATTGTAGGCATATTTCCCATGCAATTAGAGGCTTTTCAGTAAGGCAATTTGTGGAAGATTTATTCACTCTGAATCTAAATTTTAAAAACTCAGGTGAATTTGAATAAATCTGCTCATATCTAGTATCAATCATGGAGTACTATTAATTTTGACTATTTTTCTATCTAATATATATGCATTTACTATATTTGCAGGGAAACAAAAAGTTGGGTGCTCTAATCTAAATTGGCTGACCTTTATCTCCTACTACATCATCAGTCCAGTGAGTGACCGATAACTCGCAGATGTGAAAAGCACCATAGACTTTAATATGTATAAGTTCTATCCTTCAAAAGCATGTATAGAACATTTATGTGATAAATGGGTGCCTGAATGTGACCCTTCAGATAAATTTACATATAGACATAATGTGTGATGGAGTAGGATTTATCGGTTCTCGCAAGTTTTTTATTTGCTGAAGTGGCACCAGCAGACCATACTGGGCTCTAGAAACGCAGTCTCAGAAGGATTAAAATATCAATGAAGTAATACATTTTAAAGTGCATTATTATATTTTATTGCAATTATTGTAGCTATACTAGAAATTGCAAACAAGCAGCAGATATAAATAATTTTAACAAGCAGAAAATATTTCTCATACTGTCACATTTATATTGATAAGAGGGAAATCTAAATCGTAGCTTTCATGCTTTCCTTTTAGATGTTGCCAAACCAGATAAATGCAAAATGACAAGGCAAATAGCGTCAGTGAACCTATTTCAAAAGTGTCACAATTATATGACTTAATTATTCTTACCAACAAAGTTGATATTCTGTTATGTGCTTGAAGTATTTTGGCACCTGTTATGACCTAACTGATAACGGATCTTATACAGTGTGTGATATACAGATTAGATATAGAAATATATATGTAATAGATTATTTTAAATCACTTATATAACCCTCCCTCTTAGGCCATGTTCACAAGTTGCATTTTTGCTGTTTTTTATGTGTTTTATTGCAAATTAAAAGCTGCTTTTTGTAGTACCAGCAAAAGCTATGAGATTTTAGAAATCTCATGCACATGACTATTTTTTTTCCTGACTGAATTGGAAAACCTCTTCCTTGAAATTGAACTATAACTGGCCAACTCAATGGCCTGACCAACGTGTGAAAGTAAATAGTTTCTGGCCAACGCCTTAGATAAATTGCATATGAAAAACTTTTAGACACCAAGAAATCTCAAAATTGAATATAATTAAACTCCAAGTACAATAACACACTATAACCTCTATTAAATATTTAACCAACGAGGTAAGGAGTACTTTCAAAATTACAATATTTTATTATATATCAGACAAAATTTCATTTACATAGGAATAGAGTACCACACACCAAGCAGGTCAAAAAGGGGGAAATAGAACCAGGTATAATATAAGCAACAATCTACATAATCAATAATTATAGATACAGTAAAATGTTATTTTGTAGAGCGTTACTATACATAAATAGCAAAAGGCACAAAAGGTTTAATATAATTATATAAATAGTTTTATGCAAAAAAAATGCTGTGTAAAGAACCTATACTGAAGAAGAGTAGCGAAACACGCGTAGGGGCGGCAGGTCGGGGTCCAGGTTTCCTTTCTTAAGTAAGTTATATTCCAGCACATGTTTTATAGTATAAGTTTACAGCCCTTTATATATGATATACATCACACCTTATAGTAGGACTGCACTACTCTGCACTTGCAGATTACAACCTGTCTGCTGCAATTAGCATTCAGGGAGATTGTTCTCATATACCTTTTGTAACGGGGTCTGCTGTGCTGGAGTACCTCTTTCAGTACCACCCCGTGTTTCAGGAGGTCCACTCTGCTTTGGCTGGATTCTGAATGAAGGACGCTGACTGGAATGGCTTCATTACATGGGCGCATATAAAATATCACTGCTTCTCCATGTATTTCCAGTGTGACAACTCTTTACTCACAGGACACAGACTATATATCACAACAGATACAGAGAGCAGGCCAATTCAAAAGTGGCAGGCTAGACATACATTACAATAGCCGCAGGTGGCCGGAGCCTGACGATATTTACTGTGGGAATTACAAAGGTGGGGGAGGTCAGAAGGAGAATATCTTGTCCCCTCTGCCCAGGGGTGCAGCCTGTGGGCTGATGCATTAGGGACATGAATCTCACATGGAACCTATTATACATACATATGATGGCTGCACAACATATTCTGGGTGCTGGGGGGTTCTGTAACACCTTTTAATACATGGGCCATCTTCTTACTAAATAATTTCTTTTTTAAATGGCTGGACACAATTGGTTCTTTACTATACACAGCATTTTTTTGCATAAACTATTTATATAATTATATTAAACCTTTTGTGCCTTTTGCTATTTATGTATAGTAATGCTCTACAAAATAACATTTTACTGTATATATAATTATTGATTATGTAGATTGTTGCTTATATTATACCTGGTTCTATTTCCCCCTTTTTGACCTGCTTGGTGTGTGGTACTCTATTCCTATGTGAATTAAATTTTGTCTGATATATAATAAAATATTGAAATTTGGAAAGAACTCCTTACCTCGTTGGTTAAATATATAATAGAGGTTATAGTGTGTGATATGAAAAACTTTGCACAAAAAAGAGTAAAAATGGAAGAAGCATTTTTTAAACTCGTATTTATTAGACCAGCAAAAGAGAGACAAAAAAATATTGGCCAATCTGGCCTTTATCACGGTTATGTGTATAGATTTGAACAAAAGGGACAAATATCAAGTAATTACTTAGTGTCCGTCGGTGCTAAGGTGAAAATTGTATTTAATAAAGAAAATTACATGTACAAAAATGCTGGAGTGTGTCCATTGAGGCAGAAAAGCCAGATATATGAAGAAGTAGCAAAGATTGTGACGCAAATGTCCGGTGTCAGCTGGGAATGATGACTGGTGCACTCCTTTGTATGCCTGATGGTACAGTTGGCCATATAAAGCCAAGAAAAACAGAAGGGATAGTGAGACATGCACAGAAGAGGGACAGGCAGGAAAAAAGACAGCGCAGCTACAGGTAACAGATGGCTAAATGCAAATAAAGACTGGGAAGAGATATCGAATATTTGAGGTAATCAAGAGGATATTAAAAGAAGGAAACACAAGAAGGTAAAAAGGGGCAAAGTAGAGAAGAGGAAAAGAAGAAAAAACAGGGAAGAAAGAAAAAAATTAAGGGAAAAAATAAGACAAAATATAAGGGGCAAAGAAAACCAAGAGAGAAAGGAAAAAAAAAAGAACAGAAGGGAAAAAATGAGAAAAGAAGAAATAAAAGGGGGTGAGGAGGGAAGGAAGGGAAAGAAGAAAAGGAGGGAAAAGAAGAAGCACAGAAAGGCTAAGTGCTCAATACATGGTGGATCCCTAGGAAACCTGAAACAAAAATAAAACATATGAATGGAGATAAGCACAAGTACACAGGAAACCCTAAATAAATGTCTAGAGAAATTGATGCAATACTATTAATAAAAAAATCTCCAATTTCCTGTTTAGACCATAAGGTTCTGTTTGTAATTTATAAATCCAAAAGGCATATCTTTCAATTTGAGAACCCAGTTTTCATCTTGTATAGTTATAAGTATTTTTTCTGAAACTTGAAATCGAAGTTGAGCAACATTATGTCATGCGGAAATGAAATTTGATGGAATGGGTAACCTAGATTTATTGCATCTGATTGTTGATTTATGCTGGGAAATGCAGGCTCGGATATGCTGGGTAGTCTATCCAAGAGAGCATGGACATTTGATTTATTAGATTACAGGTGAAGAATCTCAAGTAAAGTAACTTCTGATGGGAAACCTTTTCCCATTCCTGAAATGCGTGAAAGAGTCATGTTTGGTTATGTTGGTGATTTGTAAACAATGGAGGCAAGGAAGGTGCCTTTACCTTTGAGTGGACAAAAATGTTTGTATACTACTAGTAGTTCGGGAACTAATATCCCACCTGACGAGCAGATTTCTCAAATTCTTAGGTTTATTGTGACAAACTAAAGGAGGAATTGTAAATTCAGGGATATTGGGATATGATTTTACAAACAATGGCTAATGCATCTTGATGAATTGATGAATGAGATGCATAAGGATGCATAGTGGTTTGATTGGAGCCTGAGGATTGAATGTAAGTTTACTGGAATATCCCTTATTTCTAAATTTGCTACAGATTTCTTCCAATCTAATGTTCCAGAAAGAACCATCTCAAAAAATTGGGACTGCGATTTAGTTAATGCTTTTTTTTAATATGATTCGGTGACAGCTTGAATTATGTAAGAGACTATTTTGGTCTATTGGTTTAGTATGTAAATCAGTCGTTAAGAGCAATCATTATCCAAGATGACACATTAGCATCCAGGAAATGTATCTTCTGTGAATGATGATGCATGGTGATAGTCAAATTAGGGACACTTTGATTAATGGTATTGAAAAAAGTTTCAAGTGTCACCATGGCAAATCAAAAAGATGTCATCATGCACCTTTTCCAGAATGCCGAGAGTTTTTGGAATAAGGTATTGGTGTAATAAATGCAGTCTCAATTTAGGCCATAAAGGCATTTGCATTGGGATGTGACATTTGAGCCCATTGCGGTCCCGGTCCTCTGTAAAAAGAACTGAATGATCTTCTAATGGGAAACAACTTTTAGCCAGAATCAAGGTCAGCAAGGATAAAGAGAAATTATTTTGATGTTGAGAAAACATAGTTTGTTAGGGCTAGCGGAACGCACCAAATAATTAGAAGGATGGTATAAGGTGCTTTCACAGCCCGGGGTCCACCGTGCAGAGATGGAACCTGCTGCTGAGTAATGATGGACTATATGGTGATATAATGTGGATACACACACGGGTTAGTTTCACCAGGTGTGAAGGAAGCAAACCCTGTTGCGTCACAGAGCCGCGGTACCGCACAAAGAGCGCAAGCAAAGAGTCACAGAACTCTGTCCCGAGACTCATGGAAAGAGTCCCTCTAGACCTCTTGCGCTCGACACTAGGGTTGAGCGAAACGGGTCGATCATTTTCAAAAGTCGCCGACTTTTGGCTAAGTCGGCGTCTCATGAAACCCGATCCGACCCCTGTGCTTGTCGGCCATGCGGTACGCGACTTTCGCGCCAAAGTCGCGTTTCAATGACGCGAAAAGCGCCATTTCTCAGCCAATGAAGGTGAACGCAGAGTGTGGGCAGCGTGATGACATAGATCCTGGTCCCCACCATCTTAGAGAAGGGCATTGCAGTGATTGGCTTGCTGTCTGCGGCGTCACAGGGGCTATAAAGGGGCGTTCCCGCCGACCGCCATCTTACTGCTGCTGATCTGAGCTTAGGGACAGGTTGCTGCCGCTTCGTCAGAAGCAGGGAGAGCGTTAGGCAGGGTCCACTAACCACCAAACCGCTTGTGCTGCAGCGATTTCCACTGTCCAACACCACCTTCGGTGTGCAGGGACTGTGGAAGCTATTTTATTTTTTTTTTCCCCTCAGCGCTGTAGCTCTTTGGGCTGCCCTAGAAGGCTCCGTGATAGCTGTATTGCTGTGTGTACGCCACTGTGGAAACCAACTGCTTTTTTCAAAGCACATATCCTCTTGTTCCTTCCTTTCTGCACAGCTATCTTTTTTGTTTGTCCACACTTTTTATTTAATTTGTGCATCAGTCCACTCCTATTGCTGCCTGCCATACCTGGCTTAGATTACTGCAGGGAGATAGTAATTGTAGGACAGTCCCTGTTTTTTTTTTTTTTTTTTTGTGGGAGATTAAGATTGGCATTTCTGCTACAGTGCCATCCCTGTGTGTGCCATCTCTCACTGAGTGGGCCATAGAAAGCCTATTTATTTTTTCCGTGATTTGTGTTCTAAATTCTACCTCAACACAAAAACACTACATCAATCAGTGGGAGAAAAATATTGGCCTCAGTCAGGGCTTGTGTGCCACTGCTGTGTGTGCTATCTCTCATTCAGTGGGCTATAGAAAGCCTATTTATTTATTTTTTTTTTTTTTAATATTATTTGGTTTCTAAAGTCTCCCTGAAAAAAAAAAAAATACCTAAAAAAACAGTGGGAGAGTAATATTGCCCTTTCAGCTTGTGTGCCAGTCTTGACTCCTGGGTGTGCCACCTCTCTCTAATTGTGGGCCATAGAAAGCCTATTTATTTTTTCCGTGATTTGTGTTCTAAATTCTACCTCAACACAAAAACACTACATCAATCAGTGGGAGAAAAATATTGGCCTCAGTCAGGGCTTGTGTGCCACTGCTGTGTGTGCTATCTCTCATTCAGTGGGCTATAGAAAGCCTATTTATTTTTATTTTTTTTTTAATATTATTTGGTTTCTAAAGTCTCCCTGAAAAAAAAAAATACCTAAAAAAACAGTGGGAGAGTAATATTGCCCTTTCAGCTTGTGTGCCAGTCTTGACTCCTGGGTGTGCCACCTCTCTCTCTCATTCAGTGGGCCATAGAAAGGCTATTTTTTTTTTTGTTTTTTTAATATTATTTGGTTTCTAAAGTCTCCCTGAAAAAAAAAAAAAACATAAAAAAACAGTGGGAGAGTAATATTGCCCTTTCAGCTTGTGTGCCAGTCTTGACTCCTGGGTGTGCCACCTCTCTCCCTCTCATTCAGTGGGCCATAGAAAGCCTATTTATTTTTTTTTTAAATATTATTGGGTTTCTAAAGTCTCCCTTAAAAAACAAAAAATACATAAAAAAACAGTGGGAGAGTAATATTGCCCTTTCAGCTTGTGTGCCAGTCTTGACTCCTGGGTGTGCCACCTCTCTCTCTCATTCAGTGGGCCATAGAAAGGCTATTTTTTTTTTGTTTTTTTTTAATATTATTTGGTTTCTAGTCTCCCTGAAAAAAAAAAAAAAACATAAAAAAACAGTGGGAGAGTAATATTGCCCTTTCAGCTTGTGTGCCAGTCTTGACTCCTGGGTGTGCCACCTCTCTCCCTCTCATTCAGTGGGCCATAGAAAGCCTATTTATTTTTTTTTTTTAAATATTATTGGGTTTCTAAAGTCTCCCTTAAAAAAAAAAAAACATAAAAAACAGTGGGAGAGTAATATTGCCCTTTCAGCTTGTGTGCCAGTCTTGACTCCTGGGTGTGCCACCTCTCTCCCTCTCATTCAGTGGGCCATAGAAAGCCTATTTATTTATTTTTTTTAAATATTATTGGGTTTCTAAAGTCTCCCTTAAAAAACAAAAAATACATAAAAAAACAGTGGGAGAGTAATATTGCCCTTTCAGCTTGTGTGCCAGTCTTGACTCCTGGGTGTGCCACCTCTCTCTCTCATTCAGTGGGCCATAGAAAGGCTATTTTTTTTTTTGGTTTTTTTAATATTATTGGGTTTCTAAAGTCTCCCTTAAAAAAAAAAAAAACATAAAAAAACAGTGGGAGAGTAATATTGCCCTTTCAGCTTGTGTGCCAGTCTTGACTCCTGGGTGTGCCACCTCTCTCCCTCTCATTCAGTGGGCCATAGAAAGCCTATTTATTTTTTTAAAAAAATATTATTGGGTTTCTAAAGTCTCCCTTAAAAAACAAAAAATACATAAAAAAACAGTGGGAGAGTAATATTGCCCTTTCAGCTTGTGTGCCAGTCTTGACTCCTGGGTGTGCCACCTCTCTCTCATTCAGTGGGCCATAGAAAGCATTTTTTTTTTTTTCCTTGATTTGTGTTCTAAAATCTACCTCAACACAAAAACACTACATCAATCAGTGGGAGAAAAATATTGGCCTCAGTCAGGGCTTGTGTGCCACTGCTGTGTGTGCTATCTCTCATTCAGTGGGCTATAGAAAGCCTATTTATTTATTTATTTTTTTTCTTATTATTTGGTTTCTAAAGTCTCCCTGAAAAAAAAAAAAAAAACATAAAAAAACCGTGGGAGAGTAATATTGCCCTTTCAGCTTGTGTGCCAGTCTTGACTCCTGGGTGTGCCACCTCTCTCTCTCATTCAGTGGGCCATAGAAAGGCTATTTTTTTTTTGGGTTTTTTTAATATTATTTGGTTTCTAAAGTCTCCCTGAAATAAAAAAAAAACTTAAAAAAACAGTGGGAGAGTAATATTGCCCTTTCAGCTTGTGCGCCAGTCTTGACTCCTGGGTGTGCCACCTCTCTCTCTCTAATTGTGGGCCATAGAAAGCCTTTTTTTTTTTTTTTTTTTTTATATTATTTGGTTTCTAAAGTCTCCCTGAGAAAAAAAAAATAATAAATTAGGTGGGAGATTAATATTGACATTAGTGCTTGAGTGACAGTCCTGCGTGTGTGTCATCTCTGTGATTTTGTGCCACAGAAAACAGAGTGTGTACCATTGTGCCTGATTTTCCTTGTGGTCTCACCAACCTGTTAAGGGATATTGAAATCATACTGAAGTTATAGCTCACCGTGTAAGTTGTTTGACAGCAACAAATAAAGTTACTTTGGTTAAGATTTTAAAACAATGAGGAAGTCTGGTGCAAGAGGTCGTCGTGGGCGTTCATTGTCAGCTGGTAATGATGGTAGTGGTAGTGGAGCATCAGGTGGTCGTGGGGATAAAAATATTCCACCTAAGTCTGGAGCTGTGGAGCCAGTTTCGTCGTCAGGCTACACAAGGCCTCGAACGCTCTCTTTTCTGGGAGTAGGAAAACCGCTTTTAAAGGCGGAGCAGCAACAGCAAGTTTTGGCTTACATTGCAGACTCAGCCTCTAGCTCTTTTGCCTCCTCTTCCGAAACTGGTAAATGTAAAAGCAGCGCGTCGCTTGTGGATGTTCACGGTCAGGGACAAGTCGCTTCCTTGTCCTCCTCAGCAAAAACTACAACAAGAGAGAAGGATGCAGCAGGCGACACAACGGGTTACTCCATGGAGCTCTTTACACATACCGTCCCTGGCTTACAAAGTGAAACACTTAACAGGCCATGCCCATTACAAGTATATTCTGACATGGAGTGCACTGATGCACAGCCACAGCCAGAGTACTATGCTGCTCCTTTGACTCAGACCACCACATTGCCCTCTCAGGGTACAGATCCACAATCAGACCCTGATGAGACTATGTTGCCCCGCCACGAACGCTATACCACCGACCGACACAGTGACACAGACGAAGTTGCACACGAGCTCGAAGAGGAGGTAATAGATGACCCAGTTATTGACCCCGATTGGCAGCCATTGGGGGAACAGGGTGCAGGCGGCAGTAGTTCAGAAGCGGAGGTGGAGGAGGGGCCGCAGCAGGCATCAACATCGCAACAGGTTCCATCTGCCGGGCCCGTATCTGGCCCAAAACGCGTGTCAAAGCCAAAACCTGTTGGAGCACAGCGTTGCCATCCGGTTAAAGCTCAGTCTGCAATCCCTGAAAAGGGATCCGAGTCTAGGAAGAGTGCAGTCTGGCATTTTTTTAAACAACATCCAACTGATCAGCGCAAAGTCATCTGTCAAAAATGTTCAACTAGCTTAAGCAGAGGTCAGAATCTGAAAAGTCTAAATACTAGTTGCATGCATAGACACTTAACCACCATGCATTTTCAAGCCTGGACTAACTACCAAACGTCCCTCAAGGTTGTAGCACCCTCGGCCAATGAAGCTAGTCAGCAACGCAACATCCCTTCCGTCACTGTAAGGCCACCATTTTCCGCACCACCGGCAGTATCTGTGCAGGTTTCTTTGCCAGCCAAAAGCAGTCAGGGTCAGGGAATCACCAGTTTTGTAGGAGGAAATATTGCATCTAGGGCACCGGCGGAAACAATACCGTCTCCAACCGTCTCTCAGTCTGCCATGTACACCGGCACACCCGAAAGTTCCACGATCTCCAGCTCTCCAGTCCAGCTCACCCTACATGAGACTCTGGTTAGAAAAAGGAAGTACTTATCCTCGCATCCGCGTACACAGTGTTTTAACGCCCACATAGCTAGACTAATCTCGTTAGAGATGATGCCCTACCGGTTAGTTGAAAGCGAAGCTTTCAAAGCCCTGATGGAGTACGCTGAACCACAATACGAGCTACCCAGTCGACACTTTTTTTCCAGAAAAGCCATCCCAGCCCTGCACCAGCATGTTAAACAGCGCATCGTCCATGCACTCAGGCAATCTGTGAGTACAAAGGTGCACCTGACTACAGATGCATGGACCAGTAGGCATGGCCAGGGACGTTATGTGTCCATCACGGCACACTGGGTGAATGTGGTGGATGCAGGGTCCACAGGCGACATCAATTTAGGGACAGTTGTGCCTAGCCCACGGTCTAGGAAACAGTTGGCTGTAGGCGTTCGCACCCCCTCCTCCTCCTCCTCCTCGTCCTCCTGCAGAAGCTACAGCTCTTCCACAGAACGCAGTCTGCCAACCACTCCATCGGCAGATGAAACTGTTGCACACCAGTTGTCCCATTATGGGCCAGCTACTGCCAAGCGTCAGCAGGCTGTATTGGCTATGAAGTGCTTGGGCGACAACAGACACACCGCGGAAGTTCTGTCCGAGTTCTTGCAACAAGAAACGCAGTCGTGGCTGGGCACAGTAGATCTTGAGGCAGGCAAGGTAGTGAGTGATAACGGAAGGAATTTCATGGCTGCCATCTCCCTTTCCCAACTGAAACACATTCCTTGCCTGGCTCACACCTTAAACCTGGTGGTGCAGTGCTTATTGAAAACTTATCCTGGGTTCTCCGACCTGCTCCTCAAAGTGCGTGCACTTTGCTCACATATCCGACGTTCGCCTGTACACGCCAGCCGTATGCAGACCTATCAGCGGTCTTTGAACCTTCCCCAGCATCGCCTAATCATAGACGTTGCAACAAGGTGGAACTCAACACTGCACATGCTTCAGAGACTGTGCCAACAGAGGCGGGCTGTTATGTTTTTGTGGGAGGATACACATACACGGGCAGGCAGTAGGATGGCAGACATGGAGTTGTCAGGTGTGCAGTGGTCGAAGATACAAGACATGTGTCAAGTCCTTCAGTGTTTTGAGGAATGCACACGGCTGGTTAGTGCAGACAACGCCGTAATAAGCATGAGCATCCCCCTAATGCGTCTGCTGATGCAAAGTTTGACGCACATAAAGGAGCAGGCGTCTGCACCAGAGGAAGAGGAAAGCCTTGATGACAGTCAGCCATTGTCTGGTCAGGGCAGTGTACAGGACGAGGTAGCGGGCGAAGAGGAGGTGGAGGACGAGGAGGATGATGGGGATGAGTATATTTTTAATGCCGAACCTTTCCCGGGGGCACAGGAAATTGGTTGCGTGTCACGGCCGGGTTCTGGTTTTTTGAGGGACACAAGTGACGTAGATTTGCCTGCAACTGCCCCTCAACCAATCACAACCGGAGATTTGACAACTGGAACTTTGGCCCACATGGCGGATTATGCCTTACGTATCCTAAAAAGGGACACACGCATTACGAAAATGATGAACGATGACGATTACTGGTTGGCCTGCCTCCTTGATCCACGCTATAAAGGCAAATTGCAAAATATTATGCCACATGAGAACTTGGAACTAATATTAGCAACCAAACAATCAACTCTTGTTGACCGTTTGCTTCAGGCATTCCCAGCACACAGCGCACGTGATCGTTCTCACACGAGCTCCAGGGGGCAGCAGACTAGGAGTGTTAGGGGTGCACACATCAGAAGTGGCGTTGGACAGAGGGGTTTTCTGACCAGGTTGTGGAGTGATTTTGCTATGACCGCAGACAGGACAGGTACTGCTGCATCAATTGAAAGTGACAGGAGACAACATTTGTCCAGTATGGTTACTAACTATTTTTCATCCCTTATCGATGTTCTCCCTCAACCGTCATTCCCATTTGATTACTGGGCCTCCAAATTAGACACCTGGCCAGAATTGGCAGAATATGCATTGCAGGAGCTTGCTTGCCCGGCAGCAAGTGTCCTATCAGAAAGAGTATTCAGTGCTGCAGGTTCAATATTAACCGAAAAAAGGACTCGTCTGGCTACCCAAAATGTTGACGATCTAACATTCATTAAAATGAACCACAACTGGATTTCGAAATCTTTTGCCCCACCTTGCCCGGCCGACACCTAGCTTTCCTATGAAAAGCTCTTGCCTGTGAATTACTTTTCTAATGTCTAATTTGCTGCAGCTGATTGTACAGCATACGACATGTTTACACCTCCCTAAATGGCAAAACTCCCCACACGGGGCCGTGGTATCGCGACTTGGCGCAAGCACCCGTGAGACTGCTGTTTGTCTGAAGAGGTGGGTGTGCTCGCTTTTGGTTGACGGCATTGCTACTGGGTCCCTCATAGTACAATGTAGTGTCTCTGGTGGTGGTGGTGCGCACCCAACGTCAGACACACCGTTGTAACATGAGGGGCCCTGGGGCGGTCCCGCCGGCCTCAAGAGAGTTCCCCCTACCCCAGCTCAAAATGTGCTCTACCACGTGCAAAATTATGTCGCACAGCTCCACAAATCTTTAGTCTATTCGCTGACATCATTCAATGTCTGGCACTGACAATACAAATTTGTAGACATCTATGATGCAACTTAAAGTAGTCTGTGTCTGTGTCCTATATTGGCACCATTAAATAGTTACTGCCAAATTACTATGTCAGAAACTCAGCAGATGAGCCCACCCCTGTACCTAAGTATGCCACCTTTTTTTTTGTTTTGGTTGTTTTGCGAGACATTAACATCTATTTATATTTTGGGAGTACTGGGACAGACACTCCTTGCACTACTCCTCCACTCACCACCAAGCTGCCCGTGTATCCATGTAACCGCTGTAAAACTGCCATGAGCCTATTGTTTGTTATTTTAGGCCTTTGAAGCCTGTCTGCGGTCCCTCCTTCCACTAGTCCTCCACTGACCAGACCACTGCTGCCCGTGTACCCCTGGAACCAATTATAAAGTGCCTACAGCCAGCCCATTTTTTTATGTTAGGCCTTTGAAGCCTGTCTGCGGTCCCTCCTTCCACTAGTCCTCCACTGGCCAGACCACTGCTGCCCGTGTACCCCTGGAACCAATTATAAAGTGCCTACAGCCAGCCCATTTTTTTATGTTAGGCCTTTGAAGTCTGTCTGCGGTCCCTCCTTCCACTAGTCCTCCACTGACCAGACCACTGCTGCCCGTGTACCCCTGGAACCAATTATAAAGTGCCTACAGCCAGCCCATTTTTTTATGTTAGGCCTTTGAAGCCTGTCTGCGGTCCCTCCTTCCACTAGTCCTCCACTGGCCAGACCACTGCTGCCCGTGTACCCCTGGAACCAATTATAAAGTGCCTACAGCCAGCCCATTTTTTTATGTTAGGCCTTTGAAGCCTGTCTGCGGTCCCTCCTTCCACTAGTCCTCCACTGGCCAGACCACTGCTGCCCGTGTACCCCTGGAACCAATTATAAAGTGCCTACAGCCAGCCCATTTTTTTATGTTAGGCCTTTGAAGCCTGTCTGCGGTCCCTCCTTCCACTAGTCCTCCACTGACCAGACCACTGCTGCCCGTGTACCCCTGGAACCAATTATAAAGTGCCTACAGCCAGCCCATTTTTTTATGTTAGGCCTTTGAAGCCTGTCTGCGGTCCCTCCTTCCACTAGTCCTCCACTGGCCAGAC
This sequence comes from Ranitomeya variabilis, assembly GCF_051348905.1. NCBI lineage: Eukaryota > Metazoa > Chordata > Amphibia > Anura > Dendrobatidae > Ranitomeya > Ranitomeya variabilis. The sequence continues at coordinate 307,485,910 of NC_135237.1, forward strand.
CACTGCTGCCCGTGTACCCCTGGAACCAATTATAAAGTGCCTACAGCCAGCCCATTTTTTTATGTTAGGCCTTTGAAGCCTGTCTGCGGTCCCTCCTTCCACTAGTCCTCCACTGACCAGACCACTGCTGCCCGTGTACCCCTGGAACCAATTATAAAGTGCCTACAGCCAGCCCATTTTTTTATGTTAGGCCTTTGAAGCCTGTCTGCGGTCCCTCCTTCCACTAGTCCTCCACTGGCCAGACCACTGCTGCCCGTGTACCCCTGGAACCAATTATAAAGTGCCTACAGCCAGCCCATTTTTTTATGTTAGGCCTTTGAAGTCTGTCTGCGGTCCCTCCTTCCACTAGTCCTCCACTGACCAGACCACTGCTGCCCGTGTACCCCTGGAACCAATTATAAAGTGCCTACAGCCAGCCCATTTTTTTATGTTAGGCCTTTGAAGCCTGTCTGCGGTCCCTCCTTCCACTAGTCCTCCACTGGCCAGACCACTGCTGCCCGTGTACCCCTGGAACCAATTATAAAGTGCCTACAGCCAGCCCATTTTTTTATGTTAGGCCTTTGAAGCCTGTCTGCGGTCCCTCCTTCCACTAGTCCTCCACTGGCCAGACCACTGCTGCCCGTGTACCCCTGGAACCAATTATAAAGTGCCTACAGCCAGCCCATTTTTTTATGTTAGGCCTTTGAAGCCTGTCTGCGGTCCCTCCTTCCACTAGTCCTCCACTGACCAGACCACTGCTGCCCGTGTACCCCTGGAACCAATTATAAAGTGCCTACAGCCAGCCCATTTTTTTATGTTAGGCCTTTGAAGCCTGCCTGCGGTCCCTCCTTCCACTAGTCCTCCACTGGCCAGACCACTGCTGCCCGTGTACCCCTGGAACCAATTATAAAGTGCCTACAGCCAGCCCATTTTTTTATGTTAGGCCTTTGAAGCCTGTCTGCGGTCCCTCCTTCCACTAGTCCTCCACTGGCCAGACCACTGCTGCCCGTGTACCCCTGGAACCAATTATAAAGTGCCTACAGCCAGCCCATTTTTTTATGTTAGGCCTTTGAAGCCTGTCTGCGGTCCCTCCTTCCACTAGTCCTCCACTGACCAGACCACTGCTGCCCGTGTACCCCTGGAACCAATTATAAAGTGCCTACAGCCAGCCCATTTTTTTATGTTAGGCCTTTGAAGCCTGTCTGCGGTCCCTCCTTCCACTAGTCCTCCACTGGCCAGACCACTGCTGCCCGTGTACCCCTGGAACCAATTATAAAGTGCCTACAGCCAGCCAATTTTTTTATGTTAGGCCTTTGAAGCCTGTCTGCGGTCCCTCCTTCCACTAGTCCTCCACTGGCCAGACCACTGCTGCCCGTGTACCCCTGGAACCAATTATAAAGTGCCTACAGCCAGCCCATTTTTTTATGTTAGGCCTTTGAAGCCTGTCTGCGGTCCCTCCTTCCACTAGTCCTCCACTGACCAGACCACTGCTGCCCGTGTACCCCTGGAACCAATTATAAAGTGCCTACAGCCAGCCCATTTTTTTATGTTAGGCCTTTGAAGCCTGTCTGCGGTCCCTCCTTCCACTAGTCCTCCACTGGCCAGACCACTGCTGCCCGTGTACCCCTGGAACCAATTATAAAGTGCCTACAGCCAGCCCATTTTTTTATGTTAGGCCTTTGAAGCCTGTCTGCGGTCCCTCCTTCCACTAGTCCTCCACTGACCAGACCACTGCTGCCCGTGTACCCCTGGAACCAATTATAAAGTGCCTACAGCCAGCCCATTTTTTTATGTTAGGCCTTTGAAGCCTGTCTGCGGTCCCTCCTTCCACTAGTCCTCCACTGACCAGACCACTGCTGCCCGTGTACCCCTGGAACCAATTATAAAGTGCCTACAGCCAGCCCATTTTTTTATGTTAGGCCTTTGAAGCCTGTCTGCGGTCCCTCCTTCCACTAGTCCTCCACTGGCCAGACCACTGCTGCCCGTGTACCCCTGGAACCAATTATAAAGTGCCTACAGCCAGCCCATTTTTTTATGTTAGGCCTTTGAAGCCTGTCTGCGGTCCCTCCTTCCACTAGTCCTCCACTGACCAGACCACTGCTGCCCGTGTACCCCTGGAATCAATTATAAAGTGCCTACAGCCAGCCCATTTTTTTATGTTAGGCCTTTGAAGCCTGTCTGCGGTCCCTCCTTCCACTAGTCCTCCACTGGCCAGACCACTGCTGCCCGTGTACCCCTGGAACCAATTATAAAGTGCCTACAGCCAGCCCATTTTTTTATTTTAGGCCTTTGAAGCCTGTCTGCGGTCCCTCCTTCCACTAGTCCTCCACTGGCCAGACCACTGCTGCCCGTGTACCCCTGGAACCAATTATAAAGTGCCTACAGCCAGCCCATTTTCTTATGTTAGGCCTTTGAAGCCTGTCTGCGGTCCCTACTTTAAATACTCCTCCACTCACCACCAAGCTGCCTGCCCGTGTATCCATGTTACCGCTGTAAAACTGCCATGAGCCTATTGTTTGTTATGTTAGGCCTTTGATAGCCTGTCTGCGGTCCCTACTTTAAATACTCCTCCACTCACCACCAAGCTGCCTGCCCGTCTATCCATGTAACCGCTGTAAAACTGCCATGAGCCTATTGTTTGTTATGTTAGGCCTTTGATAGCCTGTCTGCGGTCCTTACTTTAAATACTCCTCCACTCACCACCTAGCTGCCTGTGTATCCATGTAACCGATGTAAAACTGCCATGACTGCCTACTGTTTGTTATTTTATGCCTTTGATAGCCTGTCTGCGGCCCCTACTTGCAATACTCCTCCACTGACTACAATGCTGCCTGGAGTGCCTGCCTGTGTATCCATGTAACCGATGTAAAACTGCCATGACTGCCTACTGTTTGTTATTTTAGGCCTTTGATAGCCTGTCTGCGGCCCCTACTTGCAATACTCCTCCACTGACCACAATGCTGCCTGGAGTGCCTGCCTGTGTATCCATGTAACCGATGTAAAACTGCCATGACTGCCTACTGTTTGTTATTTTAGGCCTTTGATAGCCTGTCTGCGGCCCCTACTTGCAATACTCCTCCACTGACCACAATGCTGCCTGGAGTGCCTGCCTGTGTATCCATGTAACCGATGTAAAACTGCCATGAGTGCCTACTGTTTGGTATTTTAGGCCTTTGATAGCCTGTCTGCAGCCCCTACTTGCAATACTCCTCCACTGACCACACCAATGCTGCCCGTGTACCCCTGGAACCTATTTAAAAGTTCATAGAGCCTAGTTATATATTTTATTTACTATTAATAAGGCCATGATGGACTACGCTGTACCACGCTACAAGCTAACCAGTCGACACTTCTTTTGCGAGAAAAGCCATCCCAACCCTCCACCAGCATGTAGAAGACCGCATTGTCCATGCACTCTGGCAATCTGTGAGTACAAAGGTGCACCTGACAACAGACGCATGGACCTGTAGGCATGGCCACGGAAGATTACGTGTCCATTACGGCGCAATGGGTTAATGTGGTGGATGCATGGTCCACAGGGGACAGCCTACTAAGTCTGTCTGCAGTCCCTAATTCAAATTGTCCTCCACTGTCTAAATTGGAGCTTCCACCTTCTGGCTTTCGGCCTATAGTATCAGAAATTAAACTGCATTTGGCCTTCAACTTTGGTTAGGGCCTACTAACGGCTTCTGCCCCTCCCTGGTGTTGCCCTCAACTAAATAAAGCTGAGCTTCAACCTTCCGGCTCTCATTAAGTGGTTTTTAAAAAAAAAAATGGTGGTTAGGGCCTACTAACGGCTTCTGCCCCTCCCTGGTGTTGCCCTCAACTAAATAAAGCTGAGCTTCAACCTTCTGCTCCAAATTACCATTTTAAAAAATGCAATAGGCTTTTCCGGCCTACTAAAGGTGTCTGTCTGTGTTCCCCTGCCTGGTGTTGCCCTCAACTAAATAAAGCTGAGCTTCAACCTTCTGCTCCAAATTACCATTTTAAAAAATGCAATAGGCTTTTCCGGCCTACTAAAGGTGTCTGTCTGTGTGCCCCTGCCTGGTGTTGTCCTCAACTAAATAAAGCTGAGCTTCAACCTTCTGCTCCAAATTACCATTTTAAAAAATGCAATAGGCTTTTCCGGCCTACTAAAGGTGTCTGTCTGTGTGCCCCTGCCTGGTGTTGTCCTCAACTAAATAAAGCTGAGCTTCAACCTTCCGGCTCTCATTAAGTGGTTTTTAAAAAAAAAAATGGTGGTTAGGGCCTACTAACGGCTTCTGCCCCTCCCTGGTGTTGCCCTCAACTAAATAAAGCTGAGCTTCAACCTTCTGCTCCAAATTACCATTTTAAAAAATGCAATAGGCTTTTCCGGCCTACTAAAGGTGTCTGTCTGTGTGCCCCTGCCTGGTGTTGTCCTCAACTAAATAAAGCTGAGCTTCAACCTTCTGCTCCAAATTACCATTTTAAAAAATGCAATAGGCTTTTCCGGCCTACTAAAGGTGTCTGCCCCTCCCTGGTGTTGTCCTCAACTGAACAAAGCTGAGCTTCCACATTCTGGCTTTCGCCCTATACTATCAGATATTAAACTGCATTTGGCCTACTAGTGTGGTTAGGCCCTTGAAACAGTGTCTGCTGCTCTTGGGTTTGCTACTCCACTGAACAAAGCAATGCCGCCTGTTTAGTCCTGTTACCAATTTTGAACTGCATTTAGCCTACTTTATTCTTTGGCCCTATATCTGTTTCCTCCTCATCCTGCCCATTGCCCAGCCACTGCTAAATGAGTCTGCTGGTACATTGACCTAGACCACTACATTCCCCTTGTACTCTACACAGCCAGAATCTGACCCTGCTGAAAGTAAGGTTCCCCTTCCCGCATGTTATACCACCTTACACAGGGACAAAGAGGAAGGTGCAGATGAAAGTGCAGGTTCCTTCATCAGGTGGGGGGGCATACTCGTTGGCGACGTCACTGGCACAGGGCCCCTCAGAGTACGCAAAAGTGTCGCTGCTGGTGGGAGGCGCCCCCGCCATGCAAACACACCGCCGTACTTTGAGGGGCCCTGTGCCAGTGCCAATGCGAACGAGTGGGCCCCCCCTGCTTGCTCAGGATCACAGCACTTGCAACGTTTAAATACTTACCTTTCCCTGCAACACCGCCGTGACGTAGTCCGCATTTCCTGGGCCCACGAAAAACTTGAGCCAGCCCTACTCCCCCCACAACTTTCCCCCAATTCCCTATGCCCAACTATTATTATACAGTTAATTAAGATTGGCAAGCTTCAGAAACAAGAATGGATGTTTTTGGCATTAAAATGGGCACTGTAGGTGTTTTCCTGGCCTCCACTCACTGCCGACTATGCTTCCCCATTGACTTGCATTGGGTTTCGTGTTTCGGTCGATCCCCGACTTTTAGCGATAATCGGCCGACTGCACTCGACTCGACTCTGGACAAAATCGGGTTTCCCAAAACCCTACTCGATCTTAAAAAAATGAAAGTCGCTCAACCCTACTCGACACCGCTACTGGGGTGTCAGAGATCAACAGAAATAATAATTTAATGCACAAGAGTACGTGCAGTGCCGCTTTGACGGATGCCAGTAACCACCCAGACTTGGGCCAGGAAAGCACTTTATTAGCACACGGCGCCAAACTGGCGGTCACTGCTGTCAAATGCTGTATTATGTGCTAGGTGTGCGGAATAGCACTGTCAGGTGCTAGGTAGCTTCCACCATTCACGATCAGTCAACAACACTAGGTATGGGAATGATTCGGAGCTTTCATCCATCGACAGGCATACATCCACACACACACGTTACTTAGTTTATACTAGCGCATGGCAGTGCGGCCATGTGAACCATTTATAGCAAAAGCTCTCCAGGACCTTCCTAGTTGTCCAATAGGAGCTGCTACAGGACCTGAGCATGTGACCCCCGACCTCCAATGAGAGGTCATCCCTTGGGCATGCTCAGAAGAAGAAAAGCTGGACTTAGTCACAGGGACGCCTGCTTGCCGCTGATCAGTACTGGTTACAATGGCTGAGCCTGGAAGGACAGCAGTAACCAGCCGCACAGTATCAGCTTGAGCCAGATGCTGGGACCGACATCTCTGCTGAGCAGGCTCCACTGTGGCTGGAGAAGAATGGGAGACTGCAGCGGAGAAGGTTTGAGGTTCTCCCTGTGCAGCGGTGGGAACTCGTCACCTAACATACATTTATCTATAAATAACTGAGCTGCTGAAATTTTGCTTCCATGCTCAAGGCTTGTATATAGACTATATACATTTAAAGTTAGCAATATACAGTTATGTGAATGATTTCCCACAGCTAGAAAGAAAATGAGGAGTATCCCTGATATATGAAGGTACAAATTGTAAAACTGGAATAAGAATTTTATTTATATTTTAATTTACACGTCTAGGTATGTCAATCATTTTTCTGCAAACCATGCTAATTTCAGAGACTCAAAAGTAATTGGACACATTAACTTTATCATGACTAAAATATACATTTTTAATGCTTTGCAAAGAATCCTTTGTACACAATGACTGCCTGAAGTAATTGTAAAAAATTATTGGGTCTCGACAACCAACATCCACCCCATCAACTGCATCTTCTGATTCTTCTTCCTCCCTTACTGTGGCAAGTGCTATCACACAGGTCTCTGGCCGAAGAACCTCCACTTTTTTACCCCCTACTGTTGGGGTGATTGATAGCCTGTCAGCTGATACGTAATTGGGGCATGCCTGCTGTTTTTGACTGATCTTAAATACCAAGCACAGCCCATCATTGTCAATCAACCGTAACAAACCCACCTGCACATTTCTCAGAGTCCAGCAGCTTGTCGTGTTTACCCTACTCCACCCTGTGTCGGCACAGCAGCAAACCCTTGTTTGTGCAGTTGTGCTCACATAAAAGATTCTATTGGCCATGGAAATGCAGCCTTTATGCCTTATGGATACATACAGTTTCCGAAAGCTCATGGCAGTTGCAGTCTCTCCAATACCAGTTGCCCAGTCACCATTACTTCTCTAAGAAAGATGTGCTTGAGCTACAGCAACAAGTAGCAGAGAACATCACTCATTCCCTGAAAAATTCTTTGAGTGCCAGGGTGCATTTCAACAATGACACCTGGATGAGCAAGCACAGCTAGATTATTGGACACTAGATAACTCTGGTGGCTGTAAGGGCAGTCAGGGATGGGGCTGCTCTATAAGTTTTGCAATCCCAAAGGCTTGCAGGGCTCTTCAGGATGGAAAAATAAACCAATACACACCATAACATGGACAACTAAACTACTAAACAACAGGGGTTGGAGAACTAAACTACTAAACATCTAGGGTTGTAGAACCCAACCACTGCACACCATGCCATGGATAACTAAACTAATAGACAACAGGGGTTGGAGAACTAAACAGCTTGATTTGGAGAACTAAACTACTACACACCAGGGGATGGAGACTTAAAGCATTAGACAGCAAGGTGTCACTGGACACCAAGTCTTGGAATCCCCATGGCTTGCAGAACAATCCTCTGTATCTAATACTTTCTCCAGTGCTTCTACCTCATCCACCTCCTTTAGGACCTCCACCTGTGCCCTTAACCTCTGCCATAATGATACAAACATTACAACACTGCAGAGGGAATCACCCCCACCTCTGTACTGCGCAGCCATGGCTCACCACAATCAGGAACTTTAAATTAATATGCCTTGGAGATGGCAGTCATACAGATGAACAGTTGTGGACAACTATCCATGCCGTGGTTGAGCTATGGCTGCCTACACTCAACTGGTAGCCAGGGAAGGTCATGTGTGATAACAGTGCAAACCTGATGGCATCCCTATGCATGTCCATCCTTACACACGTGCCTTGATTGGCTCACATCCTCATCCTGATGGTACAGAAATTTCTACACCACTGTCCCAGCATGGATGCACTGCTGTAGAAAAAACTGTAATTGTGTTTTCACTTTTTTGGACTACCGGATAACTGATTGATATGCAAAGTTACCACATCATGGAATTCAACTCTGCACATGTTGCAGAAACTGTGGCAGTAGCGCCGAGACCTGGTGCAGTGTGACATTTTGCACAGCCTAATAAACAATACATTGCTGTTCAATAGTCTTTTAAAAGGATGGAGGAGTCAATAGTGAGATTTATAGGGATGTTTGGTGAGAAGTCTACTGAAGTATGTAGTATTTTATGGAAGTACTGGCCTATTTTGAGAGCTGATCCAGATTTGAAAGATGTGGTTGGAGGTTCTCCATCCATTGCTTATCGTAGGGGTAAAAACTTGAAGGATTTTCTTACACATAGTCATTTTACTACATGTGAGAATATATCAGATACAAGGAATAGGAGAGAGAAGGAGGGTTCTCATCCCTGTGGTTCTTGTAATTTTTGTAAATATCTTCCACATATGAAGGATTTTCGTAACCTCGTGGACAATAAAGAATATTACATTAGTGATAGCATAAACTGCTGTAAGACGAAGGGGGTTGTTCATGTGATCATGTGTCCATGTCCACGACTTTATGTTGGTAAAACAATTCAAGAATTAAGGAGGAGAATTTCCAAACATATTAGCTCAATTAATACTAAGATGGAGACACCATTGTCTTTGCATATGAGAATTGTACATGCTGATAATCCTTTACAGTTGAAAATATGGGGGATAAGACATCTCTCTCTTGGCCCAAGAAAGGGAAATCTTGATAAACTGCTACTCCAAGAAGAATGCTAATGGATTTATAAATTGAGAAGTTGTAGCCCCCTTGGCCTTAATGAGGGTTTTTCCTTTTCTGCCTTTCTTGAAGATTGAGCTGGTTATGACCCTTTTTCCTCTCTCTGGTATACTGGAGAGGAAGAACCTTGGTTTCCTTTTCTTAATATGTACCCTCCCAAACTGATCTTTTATGATGTTATGTATAATGTAAATAATTTTGTCATATGGAAGAACAATAGGACCTTCTGTACATGGGGGTTAATTATATGATTTGGGTCTTTTCTTTTTATTTGCCAATACTAAAAATATTAGATATTGTGGTGCCTGTAGTGGTATCTCTTTGAATGAGAGAGATATCTTCTATTTTGCTGTAGTATTTGCAGCACATTTACTGTAAAGTATTGACCCCTTCCGGAGCTGCTTTCCAGAAGAAAGTGGGCGCATGCACGATGAACTAGATGGGAGATTCCCATGAAGGATTTGTTGTCCTATTAACGCTGGTAGTTTTCGGCATGAGATGTTTGTTGCTGGTTGACGGTAAGCACTAGGGTTGAGCGACTTTTATTTTTATAGGATCGGGTCGGGTTTCACGAAACCCGACTTTCTCAAAAGTCGGGTCGAGTGAAATCGGCTGATCCTATAAAAAAGTCGGGGTCGGCCGAAACACGAAACCCAATGCAGTGCAATGGGATACTATGGTTCCCAGGGTCTTAAGGAGAGGAAACTCTCCTTCAGGCCCTGGGATCCATATTAATGTGTAAAATAAAGAATCAAAAGAAAAAATATTGATATACTTACCCTCGGACACGCCCTGGTACTAACCGGCAGGCTTCCTTCCTAAGAATGAGCGCGTGAATGACCTGCGGTGACGTCGCGGCTTGTGATTGGTCGCGAGCGGTCACATGGACAAGCCGCGACGTCATCTAAGGTCCTTCACGCGCTCATTCTTAGGAAGGAAGGCTGCCAGAAAGAAGCAGAGCGCGTCCGAGGGTGAGTATATCAATATTTTTTATTTTGATTCTTTATTTAACACTTAAATATGGATTCCGATACCGATTCCCGATATCGCAAACATATCGGAACTCGGTATCGGAATTCCGATACCAGATTCAGAAGATCGCCGACCTCATGGCCGACCCCACACAGGGGTCGGGTTGGGTTTCAGGAAACCCGACTTTGCCAAAAGTCGGCGACTTCTGAAAATGGCCGACCCGTTTCGCTCAACCCTAGTAAGCACCAATAGTAAATCTCCGGAAGGGATTGTGTATCAGTGTCTTTCTTCCCTCATATGAGTAACGCTATGGTATATTGTGATATATTATATGATGACTTGGAAAAATGAGGGTATAGAGTATTTGGCAGGTACCTTGGAGATATGCAGGAGTACTATGAAAGAATTTGATTGATTTGTATATTACTTTTGGGATTATGTATCATATAACAACAGCCGTGACTGGTCTAATGTTTCATACATCCTGATTTGTTAACTCCGAGTTGTCTCCATTTGATGACATCATAACAAACCTTTTAAAAGATCCAGTCACTCATGTGCTCACTCAGTCTAGCCTCAAGCCCTGATGAAGCCAGTTTAGCTGGGGAAACATGTCGGGGAGGCAAAGGAGCATATTTTATTAGCAAGTGAAGTGTGTTCAAACAATGTGAATAGGGATATAGATAGCGGCCGCACCTTTCCAGTATATCAAATGAATATTAGATGGGGGATACTAGACATAATACAATACGACTGATTCGATGGTCTTCCTACATTTAGTCGTATCCCTAATAATCTGGTGGTTAATACACATTAACTTTGCTGTTTTAATTGTCCTATTAGTTCAATTAAAAGTTATGTTTTAGTTAGTCTTTAGTTAGGGATTAGTTGACTTTTGGCAAATTGTAAGTTATATTTTGCACAGCCTGGTACATCGCAGTACGGACAAGGTGCAATTCCCACTTGCGTTGCGGACATAGATGAAGGACCTCTGCATCCTTCTGCATGTTTTCGAAATGGCTGCTAAGATGGTTAGCGGTGACAATGCCATCATCAGCATCACTATTACTGTCATCTAAATGCTTGACCACACTTTAAAGGGAACCTGTCACCCCGTTTTTTCAGTATGAGATAAAAATACCATTAAATAGGGCCTGAGCTGTGCTGGGCAATAGTGTATTTTGTGTACCCTGATTCCCCACCTATGCTGCCAAAATACCTTACCAAAGTCGCCGTTTTCGCCTGTCAATCAAGGTGGTCTGGTCAAATGGGCGTGGTGAAATCGCTTCTTCTCCCCCAGATCTTGCTTATCTTTCCGTTGGTGGCGTAGTGGTTTGCGCATGCCCAACAGCAGAATGCACTGCGCAGCTGAAGAAAAAGAGCGCAATCTGCGCTATTCACTGCTTTATCGCTGGCGACGGCCATCTTCCTGAGGCCGCGCGTGGGCAGATGGAGCGCTCTGCTGCCCAGGGCTTCAGGAAAATGGCCGCGGGATGCCGTGTGTGTGCAGATGGAGATTGCGGCGGCCATTTTCCTGAAGCTGATATGCAAACTCGGCTTCAAGAAAATGGCTGCCGCGATCTCCATCTGCGTACGCGCGGCATCCCGCGACCATTTTCCTGAAGCCCCGGGTAGCAGATCGCTCCATCTGCGCACGCGCGGCCTCAGGAAGATGGCTGCCGCCAGCGATAAAGCAGTGAATAGCGCAGATCGCACTCTTTTTCTTCAGCTGTGCAGTGCATTCCGCTGTTGGGCATGCGCAAACCACTACGCCACCAACCGAAGGATAAGCAAGATCTGGGGGAGAAGAAGCGATTTCACCACGCCCATTTGACCAGACCACCTTGATTGACAGGCGAAAACGGCGACTTTGGTAAGGTATTTCGGCAGCATAGGTGGGGAATCAGGGTACACAAAATACACTATTGTCCAGCACAGCTCAGGCCTTATTTAATGGTATTTTTATCTCATACTGAAAAAACGGGGTGACAGGTTCCCTTTAAATAGTCTGGGTGAGGAGTTGGTGCTGGTCCCAGGGAAAGACAAGGAAGCAGAGCAGGATGCCTTTAGGATTAACAATATCTCTAAGTTCAGGTCTGTCATCTCACAGGCGGTTGCCATTGGAGGATCAAATGGAGGAGGAACAAATGGAGAAGGACCATGAAAAAGATGAGAAGGAAGAGGTGATGGACCTGCACCAGTCAGGAGATGAAGATGATAATAATTCCCACTCTGTTGTCCTTGGTTGCCACAAGAGAATGGAGGAAGAAAGCTTGATTTTTATTCCATCACCAACACACCGAGTTGGACCTCCTAAAAGAGACTGACCCATGTGTGCCTTCTTGCTGCACTACCTGCAACAAGATTATTTCCTGTATTGTTATGATTCAAAATAGTGCTGACTTCTGGGTGCCAGTGTGTTCTATCAATGATACAAAAGTACATTTTGCCAGTTGCCCCCCCCCCCCTGAAAATAGGACACGCCCATTCTGCAGTATCAAAATATGCTTGATGACAATCTTGACAGTGGTTTTCCCAAAGACAGCAGTGATGCACGCAGTTTGCCTCACAGTAATAGGCTTCAAACCACAGAAAATGTTGAGTCGTCAACAAAAAACATTAGCATCCTTGCAGTGCTGGAGTCCTGTGTTCCAACCCCACCAAGGATAGAATCTGCAAAGAATTTATATGCTCTAACCGTATATGCAAGGCTTCCCTTCCAGTACTTATTTTTTTACTCACAGTCCAAAGACATACAGATAGGAAATTTCAATTGTGAGCCCCAATGGTGACAGTGGCGGTAATGTCTGTAAATGTCTGTAAAGCGAATGTTGAATTATTGGCACTATATAAGTGATAAAAACCTTTTAAATTGATGCTCAGCCACACACAGATGGCAAAAAAAATTAGTTTTGTAGATTATTATTGTCAGAAAAATGTAAGAATAGTAACACAGGTAGTTGACTTAATGATAGTGGAGCACTGCCGGTTTCGAAGGCCTACGGCTACAGGCAACACACATGAAGGAGATTCAACCAGGAGTCTACACATTTCCAAAAATGTATTGACAGGCACCAACAAAGTGGCATCAATTTCACCACAGCAGAAATAGCATAATAGGGACCGACACATTGTCCATTACATCCAATTAAGCAGATGGACACTCAAATAAGAGTGTTCACATATCCAAAAATTAGTGGCAGACACAAAGTGGCATCAATTTAACTACAGTATAAATAGTATAATAGGGACGGACAGGTATTCCACTACACTCAGCTCAGCAGATGGACAGTTGGACACCAAAACAGGAGTGCTCACATTTCAAACAATTAGTGGCAGATGTTATGGAAATTTGGTTTGGATAAATCTATCCCTGTGTGTGCTGCGGCCTATCCAAATTAGACTGAGTATTTGAGTGCTCAAAAATGACACTGTACACAAACGTTGACAGAATAGCATTCCATCAATACTGATTGTTTAGTGTACATACATGTTTTTACAAGTGCATATGCAGTGCTGTGCAAATTAATTGGGACAAAGCAGAAAAAATAAAATGTTATAATGCACTGTCACTTACTAATTCTGAAAATTACCTTTTATCACTGGCTAGTTGACCAACATTTATTTATTACATATTAACCCCTTAATCCCATATGACGTACTATACCGTCGAGGTGGGGTGGGCCTTAATTCCCGGTGACGGTATAGTACGTCATACGCGATCGGCCGCGCTCACGGAGGGAGCGCGGCCGATCACGGCCGGGTGTCGGCTGCATATCGCAGCTGACATCCGGCACTATGTGCCAGGAGCGGTCACGGACCGCCCCCGGCACATTAACCCCCGGCACACCGCGATCAAACATGATCGCGGTGTACCGGCGGTGCAGGGAAGCATCGCGCAGGGAGGGGGCTCCCTGCGGGCTTCCCTGAGACGATCGGTACAAGGTGATGTACTCACCTCGTACCGAACGTCTTCTCCCTGCAGGCCCCGGATCCAAAATGGCCGAGGGGCTGTATCCGGGTCCTGCAGGGAGCACTTCCGGGTCGGAGCAGGCTGCAGATGAAAGCTGCAGCCTGCTCCGATGAAAGTATGATCACGGATCTGATAGAGTGCTGTGCACACTATCAGATCTGCGATCTGTGATGTCCCCGCCTGGGACAAAGTAAAAAAGTAAAAAAAAAAATTTCCATATGTGTAAAAAAAAATAAAAAATTCCCAAATAAATAATAATAAAAAAAATAATATTATTCCCATAAATACATTTCTTTATCTAAAAAAACAAACAAAAACAATAAAAGTACACATATTTAGTATTGCCGCGTCCGTAACGACCCAACCTATAAAACTGGCCCACTAGTTAACCCCTTCAGTAAACACCGTAAGAAAAAAAAAAAAAAACGAGGCAAAAAACAACGCTTTATTACCATACCGCCAGACAAAAAGTGGAATAACACGCGATCAAAAAGACGGATATAAATAACCATGTTACCGCTGAAAACGTCATCTTGTCCCGCAAAAAACGAGCCGCCATACAGCATCATCAGCAAAAAAATAAAAAAGTTATAGTCCTCAGAATAAAGCGATGCCAAAATAATTATTTTTTCTATAAAATAGTTTTTATCGTATAAAAGCGTCAAAACATAAAAAAATGATATAAATGAGGTATCGCTGTAATCGTACTGACCCGACGAATAAAACTGCTTTATCAATTTTACCAAGCGCAGAACGGTATAAACGCCTCTCCCAAAAGAAATTCATGAATAGCTGGTTTTTGGTTATTCTGCCTCACAAAAATCAGAATAAAAAGTGATAAAAAATGGTCACGTGTCCGAAAATGTTACCAATAAAAACGTCAACTCGTCCCGCAAAAAACAAGACCTCACATGACTCTGTGGACCAAAATGTGGAAAAATTATAGGTCTCAAAATGTGGAGACGCAAAAACTTTTTTGCTATAAAAAGCGTCTTTTAGTCTGGTTTCACACTTGCGTTTTTATCTGCATGCGTTTTTTAAAAAAACCGCATGTGTGAAAAAATGCATGTAAACGCGGTAAAACGCATGCGTTTTTATAGAAAAACACAAGAAAACAAGAAAAAAACAAAAAACCCTAACCCTAACCCTACCCCTAACCTGAAATACGTGGCACTGAAATACGTGGCACTGAAATATACGTTTATATACGTATATACGTATATAAGTGCCACGATATTTCAGTGGCCACGTATATAAGTGCCACGTATTTAAGTGCCACGTATTTAAGTGCCACGTATTTAAGTGCCACGTATTTAAGTGCCACGTATTTAAGTGCCACGTATTTCAGTGCCACGTATTTACGTGCCACGTATTTTTCAGACAAATTGGACAACAACTTTTAGGGTCCAATTTATCCTGATACCCTTGTGAAAATACAAAACTGGGGGCTAAAAAATCATTTTTGTGAAAAAGAAAAATAATTTTTATTTTCACGGCTCTGCGTTATAAACTGTAGTGAAACACTTGGGGGTTCAAAGTTCTCACAACACATCTAGATAAGTTCCTTGGGGGGTCTAGTTTCCAATATGGGGTCACTTGTGGGGGGTTTGTACTGTTTGGGTACATCAGGGGCTCTGCAAATGCAACGTGACGCCTG
This sequence comes from Ranitomeya variabilis, assembly GCF_051348905.1. Lineage (NCBI taxonomy): Eukaryota > Metazoa > Chordata > Amphibia > Anura > Dendrobatidae > Ranitomeya > Ranitomeya variabilis. Next base: position 307,501,219 of record NC_135237.1, read on the forward strand.
CAGACCAATCCATTTAAGTCTGCATTCCAAATGGCGCTCCTTCCCTTCCGAGCTCTGTCATGCGCCCAAACAGTGGTTCCCCCCCACATAGGGGGTATCAGCGTACTCAGGACAAATTGGACAACAACTGTTAGGGTCCAATTTATCCTGATACCCTTGTGAAAATACAAAACTGGGGGCTAAAAAATCATTTTTGTGAAAAAGAAAAATAATTTTTATTTTCACAGCTCTGCGTTATAAACTGTAGTGAAACACTTGGGGGTTCAAAGTTCTCACAACACATCTAGATAAGTTCCTTGGGGGGTCTAGTTTCCAATATGGGGTCACTTGTGGGGGGTTTGTACTGTTTGGGTACATCAGGGGCTCTGCAAATGCAACGTGACGCCTGCAGACCAATCCATTTAAGTCTGCATTCCAAATGGCGCTCCTTCCCTTCCGAGCTCTGTCATGCGCCCAAACAGTGGTTCCCCCCCACATAGGGGGTATCAGCGTACTCAGGACAAATTGGACAACAACTTTTAGGGTCCAATTTATCCTGATACCCTTGTGAAAATACAAAACTGGGGGCTAAAAAATCATTTTTGTGAAAAAGAAAAATAATTTTTATTTTCACGGCTCTGCGTTATAAACTGTAGTGAAACACTTGGGGGTTCAAAGTTCTCACAACACATCTAGATAAGTTCCTTGGGGGGTCTAGTTTCCAATATGGGGTCACTTGTGGGGGGTTTGTACTGTTTGGGTACATCAGGGGCTCTGCAAATGCAACGTGACGCCTGCAGACCAATCCATTTAAGTCTGAATTCCAAATGGCGCTCCTTCCCTTCCGAGCTCTGTCATGCGCCCAAACAGTGGTTCCCCCCCACATAGGGGGTATCAGCGTACTCAGGACAAATTGGACAACAACTTTTAGGGTCCAATTTATCCTGATACCCTTGTGAAAATACAAAACTGGGGGCTAAATTTCATTTTTGTGAAAAAAAAAAAAAATTATTTTCACAGCTCTGCGTTATAAACTGTAGTGAAACACTTGGGGGTTCAAAGCTCTCAAAACACATCTAGTTAAGTTCCTTAGGGGGTCTACTTTCCAAAATGGTGTCACTTGTGGGGGGGTTTAATGTTTAGGCACATCAGGGGCTCTCCAAACGCAACATGGCATCCCATCTTAATTCCAGGCAATTTTGCATTGAAAAGTAAAATAGCGCTTCTTCCCTTCTGAGCTCTGCTATGCGCCCAAACAATGGTTTACACCCACATATGGGTTATCGTCGTACTCAGGACAAATTGCACAACAACTTTTGTGGTCTAATTTCTTCTCTTACCCTTGGGGAAATAAAAAAATGGGGGTGAAAAGATCATTTTTGTGAAAAAATATGATTTTTTATTTTTACGGCTCTGCATTATAAACTTCTGTGAAGCACTTGTTGGGTCAAAGTGCTCAACACACATCTAGATAAGTTCCTTAAGGGGTCTACTTTCCAAAATGGTGTCACTCGTGGGGGGTTTCAATGTTTAGGCACATTAGGGGCTCTCCAAACGCAACATGGCGTCCCATCTCAATTCCAGTCAATTTTGCATTGAAAAGTCAAATGGCGCTCCTTCGCTTCTGAGCTCTGCCCTGCGCCCAAACAATGGTTTACACCCACATATGGGGTATCAGTGTACTCAGGACAAATTGCACAATAATTTTTGGGGTCCAATTTCTTCTCTTACCCTTGGGAAAATAAAAAATTGGGGGTGAAAAGATCATTTTTGTGAAAAAATATGATTTTTTATTTTTACGGCTCTGCATTATAAACTTCTGTAAAGCACTTGTTGGGTCAAAGTGCTCACCACACATCTAGATAAGTTCCTTAGGGGGTCTACTTTCCAAAATGGTGTCACTTGTTAGGGGTTTCAATGTTTAGGCACATCAAGGGCTCTCTAAATGCAACATGGCGTCCCATCTCAATTCCAGTCAATTTTGCATTGAAAAGTCAAATGGCGCTCCTTCCCTTCCGAGCTCTGCCCTGCGCCCAAACAATGGTTTACACCCACATATGGGGTATCAGCGTACTCAGGACAAATTGCACAACAATTTTTGGGGTCCAATTTCTTCTCTCACCCTTGGGAAAATAAAAAATTGGGGGTGAAAAGATAATTTTTGTGAAAAAATATGATTTTTTATTTTTACGGCTCTGCATTATAAACTTCTGTAAAGCACTTGTTGGGTCAAAGTGCTCACCACACATCTAGATAAGTTCCTTAGGGGGTCTACTTTCCAAAATGGTGTCACTTGTTAGGGGTTTCAATGTTTAGGCACATCAAGGGCTCTCTAAATGCAACATGGCGTCCCATCTCAATTCCAGTCAATTTTGCATTGAAAAGTCAAATGGCGCTCCTTCCCTTCCGAGCTCTGCCCTGCGCCCAAACAATGGTTTACACCCACATATGGGGTATCAGCGTACTCAGGACAAATTGCACAACAATTTTTGGGGTCCAATTTCTTCTCTCACCCTTGGGAAAATAAAAAATTGGGGGTGAAAAGATTATTTTTGTGAAAAAATATGATTTTTTATTTTTACGGCTCTGCATTATAAACTTCTGTAAAGCACTTGTTGGGTCAAAGTGCTCACCACACATCTAGATAAGTTCCTTAGGGGGTCTACTTTCCAAAATGGTGTCACTTGTGGGGGGTTTCAATGTTTAGGCACATCAGGGGCTCTCCAAATGCAACATGGCGTCCCATCTCAATTCCAGTCAATTTTGCATTGAAAAGTCAAATGGCGCTCCTTCCCTTCCGAGCTCTGCCCTGCGCCCAAACAATGGTTTACACCCACATATGGGGTATCAGCGTACTCAGGACAAATTGCACAACAATTTTTGGGGTCCAATTTCTTCTCTCACCCTTGGGAAAATAAAAAATTGGGGGTGAAAAGATTATTTTTGTGAAAAAATATGATTTTTTATTTTTACGGCTCTGCATTATAAACTTCTGTAAAGCACTTGTTGGGTCAAAGTGCTCACCACACATCTAGATAAGTTCCTTAGGGGGTCTACTTTCCAAAATGGTGTCACTTGTGGGGGGTTTCAATGTTTAGGCACATCAGGGGCTCTCCAAATGCAACATGGCGTCCCATCTCAATTCCAGTCAATTTTGCATTGAAAAGTCAAATGGCGCTCCTTTGCTTCCAAGCTCTGCCATGCGCCCAAACTGTGGTTTACCCCCACATATGGGGTATCAGCGTACTCAGGACAAATTGTACAACAACTTTTGGGGTCTATTTTCTCCTGTTACCCTTGGTAAAATAAAACAAATTGGAGCTGAAATAAATTTTGTGTGAAAAAAAGTTAAATGTTCATTTTTATTTAAACATTCCAAAAATTCCTGTGAAACACCTGAAGGGTTAATAAACTTCTTGAAAGTGGTTTTGAGTACCTTGAGGGGTGCAGTTTTTAGAATGGTGTCACACTTGGGTATTTTCTATCATATAGACCCGTCAAAATGACTTCAAATGAGATGTGGTCCCTAAAAAAAAATGGTGTTGTAAAAATGAGAAATTGCTGGTCAACTTTTAACCCTTATAACTCCGTCACAAAAAAAAATTTTGGTTCCAAAATTGTTCTGATGTAAAGTAGACATGTGGGAAATGTTATTTATTAAGTATTTTGTGTGACATATGTCTGTGATTTAAGGGCATAAAAATTCAAAGTTGGAAAATTGCGAAATTTTCAAAATTTTCGCCAAATATTCGTTTTTTTCACAAATAAACGCAAGTTATATCGAAGAAATTTTACAACTATCATGAAGTACAATATGTCACGAGAAAACAATGTCAGAATCGCCAAGATCCGTTGAAGCGTTCCAGAGTTATAACCTCATAAAGGGACAGTGGTCAGAATTGTAAAAATTGGCCCGGTCATTAACGTGCAAACCACCCTCGGGGCTTAAGGGGTTAAAACTGGTTTGAATCACTGGTAACCAACTTACGATTTTACTTAAAAAATGCTTTGTCCCAATTAATTTGCACAGCACTGTAGAATGGGTGGTTAGTTAATTACCATATGGTCAAGCTCCTCTGTTATTGGCTATCTAAATATATGGAATATTATGATTAATGCATGGCAACAGGCTGATTAAGCATTTAAGGTATAACGTTAGATTTTTCTGCAACTAAGCTAAAAATTGAGACATTGACTGACTCAGCACTCGGCACATCTGGTATTGTTCCTCTTTTATGCCTGGAAAGTACCGAACAGTCTGTCTGGTTTATGTCATCCATTTTAAGCAATTGATTATAGTGTATATATTAGTTGTGAGTATATATGCAAGTGAGATCTATGTGAAATATATATTTCCGTCACACAGACACCAACCAAGGGGGCATCAATTTCACCAGAGTAAAAATAGTGAAACGAGGAGAGAAATCTTTTACTACAGCCAACCCAGCAGATGTACACTCACTCATGAGTGCACACATTTCCAAAAATTAGTTGGAGACATCAACCAAGTGGTATCAATTTCAAGAGAGTATAAATAGTATATTAGGAACCGACACATCTTCCACTACAGCTAACCTAGCAAATGTTCACCCAACCAAGAGTGTACACATTTCCAAAAATTAGTGGCAGACAGCATTAAAGTGGCATGAATTTCACCACCTACCCCATTTTGACTTCAAACACCGAGCCTTATCCTCCTTCCACCATGACCTCACTTTTTCCCAGTTATGTTGCTCAGATGGTGTGCTAAGAGCAAAGTATTAGCAACTAAAAATTAGATTTTTTACTTTGCATTACCTCTGCAGAGCTGAATTTCAGTGGTACTATATGAGAAGGTGAAATATGGCATGCTGAATTGAGTTAGTCACAGAGAAAAAAAATTGCTGTGCTGTGTGGATGAGGCCTGTATGACAAAGAAGATGTACTCCAAACAATTTAAAACTGAGATCTCCAATACTGTATGACTTTAGTAACAGAATAATTTTCGGGGCTTGTCGATAAGGCCTATATAAGATTGAGCAGATGCTCCAAACAATTTCAAAGTCACATGTCCCCTACTTTATGATGTTGGTAACAGAAGAATTTTGGGGGGGTGGGAATGTGAGCATACATCAAAATCAATAACAGGTTGGCTATGGGAAGTACAAGATCCAGGATCCAGCCTACAACTATTACTCATCTACCCAACACCAATTACCAGAGAGCGTTTGATGCTCGTCAGAAGATAAGTGTAACATATGCGTGTCTAAATCTAGGTATCAATGTGAATACTTTTCTGCCCAATGATGACAGAAGTATTCTAGGAGTGATACCTTTATTGGCTAACCAGAAAATATTCTGTTTGCAAGCTTTCAGAGCACAGTGTCTCCTTCTTCAGGCAAGATTACAAATAGATAAAGCTAGGTATAAAAGATATCCCTGAGAAATTGGATGCCAAAGAAGCACATAATCTAGAACAGGGGTGGGGAATCTTTTTTCTGTCAGGGGCCATTTGGATATTCATGCCATCCTTCGGGGGCCGTAGAAACTCTGCCCACTAAGTACATCCTGACTCTGGTTTCAGGACATAATCTTTCATTGCATGCCTTCAGTGTTCGGTAGTGAACACTCTGTGTGTGTGTGCTGAGCAAGAAGAAATGAATAGGCTGGTTGCAATCAAAATACAACTTCCTGCCCAAGAATGTGGTCCCTTAGAATCTGCTTGGGGGCCTGATAAAAGGTAATCAAGGGCCGTAAATGGCCCTCTGGCCTGAGGTTCCCCACCCTTGATCTAGAAGATAGGCTCAAAGCAATTTCAAACTCAGATCTTGCCTGCTGTATCACTTTTGTAATAACAAAATAAATTAATTTTAATGTAATAAGTAGTAATGAAGCTGTGTGGTGATTAATAAATTTTCCCATCCATGAAAGACATCCGACAGTAGTTCATCTCAGTGTCCAACATGAAAATGAACACTGAGTTTATTTTACTCACAACAATGCAGAGGAAAGAGCTGCGCGATCCACCAATACAACATTGGCAGTGTTCTTTCTCCTATGTCAAGCATATCCATTTGGAAGGACTTTATTACATTCAGATGTTCCAAAATATTATACATGGAATAAATTGAGAAAAGTATTTTGCAAGAGGAAACAAGGTGCAAGGGTCCCAGGATGGGACAGACGTTTCAATGATGCTCTTGGACATGTGTATGCAGTGCATCCAAACAATGCAGTGTTACTACCTCCGATTACTGCTTCACCCTGTCCGTGGACCAACTTCTGTCACAGATTTGAAAATAGTTGATGGAAAGCTGTGTCAAACTTACAGGGAAGCATGCCAAAAGCGTGATCTGATCGAAGACGATCAACACTGAACATGACATTGCAGTAATCATCTCTCACTTGCTTTCCACTCAACTAAGAGACCTGTTCACTATAATAATTACAACCTGCGCACCTTCCAATCCCTGTGCACTTTGGGACAAATACAAAGAATATCTTAGTGAAGATATTCTTAGAATGCAAAGGAGAGTTAATACAGACTTAGACTTAAATTTCACTGCTGACATATTCAACAAAGCCCTCTTGATGTTAGAAGAAAGGTGCATATCTATAGTAAAACTCTAATAGAATTAGGTTTACCAGCACCAAATCGACCAGACTTTGATATTATGAACAGCGATATTCTGCAAGAAAAAAAGCTATGATTTGGAAAAATATAAAGAATTTGTCATATTAAATAAGCCTCTTTTGGTTGATGACCAAAGATCAAACTATATGGTAATTATGGCTCAGATTTCCAGTGGAAATGGGCGACTATTTTTCCTAGATGTATCAGTAGGTACTGGTAAAACATTTTTAATTAATTTGCTTATTGCCGAAATTCGCTCAAATAATGACATTGCCTTGGCTGTTGCATCATCTGGGATTGTGGCCACTCTTTTAGATGGAGGGCGCATGGCTCATTCAGCACTAGGATTGCCCTTTAATCTAGCACTGTCAGAAACTCCTGTCTGTAATATCACTAAGGGCTCTGGGAAAGCTAAGGTTTGCAAACTTGCAAAGTAATTGTTTGGGATGAATGTACCATGGCGCACAAGAAAGCGATCGAGGCCCTTGATCGCACCTTGAAAGATCTGCGGGGAACTGATCGCTTAATGGGGGGAGTAGTTGTAATTTTTGCAGGTGACTTCTGCCAGACATTACCTGTTCTTAAGGGAGCAACAAGAGCGGATGAGCTGAATGCCTGTCTAAAATCTAATCTGTGGATACATGTTCAGAAACAAACTCTTACTACTAATATGCGGGTTCATTTGATGGGAAATACAACTGCAGACAAATTTACACACCAGCTACTTTGCCTTGGAAATGACAGGTTCCCTACTGATTCCACTACTGGTCTCATTTCCTTTCTGGAAGATTTTTGTGAAATTACATCTTCGGTAATGGAACTTATTGACCAAGTTTTCCCTGGTATTTGTAACAATTTTAGCAACCATCAATGGCTTTGTGAACGTGCAATCCTAGCACCTAAAAATGATAGTGTCAGCTCCATAAATCTACTAATTTAGGGAAGGCTGCCTGGTCTAGCAACCACATACATGCCCATCGATACAGTCATGGAGAGTGAACAAGCCGTAATGTATCCATTGGAGTTCCTGAATTTTTTGGAGCCTCCTGGATTGCCACGGACAAAAAAAAAAATAGGAGCTACAATAATTTTGCTTCGGGAACCTTGACCCACCAAAAATGTGTAATGGCACAAGATTGTGCATTAACCCCTTTCTGTCATTAGACGTACTATTCCGTCCATGTGGGGTGGGCCCTACTTCCCAAGGACGGAATAGTACGTCATGCCATTTAATGCGACACTGCGACTTAAGTCGCAGTGATCAAATTAAAATTCCGACGCCATCTTACCTGGAGGAAGATGGTGTCGGCATCCTAAGGCCTGTCGCCGCCCCCCCGGCCTCCCGATCGCTGTGATTGGCTGCTCAATTCTGAGCAGCCAATCGCAGCCTTTCTCATTGTTTCAGCCAATCAATTTGGCTGAAACAGTGAGGTCCCAGGCTAGGATCGAGTACCGATGTACTCGATCCTAGGCCGGTGCCTGGCAACGCCAGGCATCGGCTAAAACCCCCCGGATTGGCGCGATCGACGATCACATCGATCGCGCCAATGGCAGGGCACAGCGGCGGTGTTACCGCGCTGTGCCCTGCCTGTACCTGCGCGCTCTGCAGCTCCGGAGCCCCTGCCATGGCTCCGGATCCCCTTCCACTCTGATTGGCGCGATCGATGTGATCGTCGATCGCGCCAATCACAGGGCACAGCAGCGGTGTTACCGTGCTGTGCCCTGCCTCTAACGCGCTCCACAGCCCCCTCTGCCCTGGCTCCTGTTCCGGATCCTCCAGCACTCTGGTCCGGATCCTCCATCTCTGATTGGCGCGATCGATGTGATCGTCGATCGTGCCAATCACAGGGCACAGCAGCGGTGTGATCACGCTGTGCCCTGCTGGTGACCTGCCGGTCACCTGTCGGTCACCTGCTGGTGACCTGCCGGTGACCTGCCTATGATCGGAGCTGTGAGCTCCGATCATAGGCCGGTGCCTAGCAACACCGGCGTCACCAGGGCCCTCTCTGATTGGTGGGATCGATGTGATCATCGATCCCACCAATCACAGGTCACAGCAGCGGTGTGACCGCTCTGTGACCTGTCTCACCTGCCCCTGACCTGTGTAACTGCTCTGAAGGAATCCTCACACTTGGTGAGGATTCCTTCAGAGTGGTCACGCTTGAGAGATCTCCTCCTGTGCTGAGACTTGTGGTGCCACAGTAGCCTGTGACACCACAATTCTTGCGAAAGAAAGAAGAAAGAAGAGAGAAGAAAGAAGAGAGAAGAAAGAAGAGAGACTACAAACCGTAAGTTTTGATACCCCGATCCCGGCCCGATCTCTCTTCATCCCCCCCTCATCCCCCCTTGCCCCATCCCCCCCTCATCCCCCCTTGCACCATCCCCCCTGCCCCACCTTGCGCCATATCCGTGCCCAAATTTAGCAGCCGCCGAGCGTTGATTGGTGACGCAGTTCACCTATCAACACTCGTGCTCGCTTTTTTTCACCCCCTTAGCACCATCGAGCGTTGATTGGTGACGCAGTTCACCTATCAACACTCGTGCTCACTTTTTTTTACCCCATCCCCGTGCGCTCCCCCAGCCGCTGCGTCTAATCTCTGCCTTCCCTTTTTTTTTTCCCCCATCCCCGTGTGCTCCCACAGCCACTGCGTCTAATCCGTGCCTTTCCTTTTTTTTTTTCCCATCCCCTTGCGCTCCCCCAGCTGCCGCGTCTAATCCGCGCCTTTTCTTTTCTCTTTTTCCCCATCCCCTTGCGCTCCCCCAGCCGCCGCGTCTAATCTCTGCCTTCCCTTTTCTTTTTTTTTTTTTCCCCATCCCCTTGCGCTCCCCCAGCCGCTGCGTCTTATCCGTGCCTTTTTTTTTTCCCCATCCCCTTGCGCTCCCCCAGCCGCTGCGTCTAATCCGTGCCTTTTCTTTTTTTTTCCCCATCCCCGTGCGCTCCCCCAGCCGCCGCGTCTAATCTCTGCCTTCCCTTTTCTTTTTTTTCCCCATCCCCTTGCGCTCCCCCAGCCGCTGCGTCTAATCCGTGCCTTTTCTTTCCCCATCCCCTTGCGCTCCCCCAGCCGCTGCGTCTAATCCGTGCCTTTTCTTTTTTTTTTTTTCCCCATCCCCTTGCGCTTCCCCAGGCGCTGCGTCTTATCCGTGCCTTTTTTTTTTCCCCATCCCCTTGCGCTCCCCCAGCCGCTGCATCTAATCCATGCCTTTTCTTTTTTTTTCCCCATCCCCGTGCGCTCCCCCAGCCGCCGCGTCTAATCTCTGCCTTCCCTTTTCTTTTTTTTCCCCATCCCCTTGCACTCCTCCAGCCGCTGCGTCTAATCCGTGCCTTTTCTTTTTTTTTTTTCCCCATCCCCTTGCGCTCCCCCAGCCGCTGCGTCTAATCCGTGCCTTTTCTTTCCCCATCCCCTTGCGCTCCCCCAGCCGCTGCGTCTAATCCGTGCCTTTTCTTTCTTTTTTTTCCCCCATCCCCTTGCGCTCCCCCAGCCGCTGCGTCTAATCCGTGCCTTTTCTTTTTTTTCCCCATCCCCTTGCGCTCCCCCAGCCGCTGCGTCTAATCCGTGCCTTTTCTTTTTTTTTCCCCATCCCCTTGCGCTCCCCCAGCCGCTGTGTCTTATCCGTGACTTTTTTTTCCCCATCCCCTTGCGCTCCCCCAGCCGCTGCGTCTAATCCGTGCCTTTTCTTTTTTTTTCCCCATCCCCGTGCGCTCCCCAAGCCGCCGCGTCTAATCTCTGCCTTCCCTTTTGACATCCCCATTCGCACACCCAGCAGCCGCCGAACTCTGATAAGTGACACGGTTCACTTATCAGAGCTCTCGTGCCTGGCTTTTTTTCCACATCCCTGTTCGCACACCCAGCAGGCGCCGAAATTTGATAAGTGACGCGGTTCACTTATCAGAGCTAGGGCCTGCTGTTTTAGACTTTTCCTTTCACAGGTATTTTTTTCTCCCCATTTGCTTTTTTTTCCTTTAGCTTTTTCTTTTCAGAATAGTTTGCACCAAACACTATCCCCCCACACGTACACATAGTACCAATAAAGTACACAAAAGCACCATATTCACACAAAAAAATGTCCCGCTCGTCCCGTTCGTCCCGTTCATCCCAACAGCGCTATTCAGCGGAGGAGGCATATGCTTTCCTTGCCTCCGACACTGATAGCGAGGGAGAGGATCCCACTTTTCTTTATTTTTCTGATTCTTCCTCATCCTCTTCCTCATCCTCTTCTCCCTCCTCATCTTCCTCCTCCGGCCCTGCGGAACCGCCACGCAGACGCCGCAGGACAGAAGCAGTGCCCATCATTCATGAAGATGAAGATGAGGCAGGGCCCACTCCTGAAGATGAACCAGCGCGCCCCTCTTCGGACCCCGTATGGACCTCACCCCCCGAAAATTACGAGCCACTGATTCCTGATTTTGTGGCAGAATCAGGAATCAGGTTTGACACCACCGGCCTCACAGAAATAGTCTTTTTCTCTGAGGATTTTGTTAACCTCATGGTGGAGCAAACTAATTTGTACGCTCGTCAATTTTTGGAGCAAAACACCGGTTCATCATATTCTAACCGGTCTCCTGTAGACACAGTTGAAATGATGCAGTTTTGGGGCCTGATGCTTCATATGGGGCTCCTGAAGAAGCCAGAAATTTGGCAATATTGGAGCGTTGATATTTTATACAACACTCCAGTGTTCCGAATGGTCATGGTCCGAACGCGTTTTGAGGCCATCCACAAATTCCTGCATTATTCCGATAATGCACAGTGTCCCGCACGAGATGACCCCAACTTTGACCGTCTGTTCAAAGTTCGTCCGGTCATCGAACACTTCAACAAAAAGTTTGGTGAAGTGTACGTGCCCAAAAGGGACATCTGCGTGGATGAGTCCTTGGTTCATTTTAAGGGGCGGCTCAGATTCCGTCAATACCTGCCCAGCAAGAGGGCCAGGTACGGAATCAAACTCTACAAGCTGTGTGAGAGTACCTCAGGGTACACCTACAGCTTTAGAGTCTACGAAGGGAAGGACACCAGGATTGAACCACCTGAGTGTCCCCCTGTCATGGGAGTGAGTGGGAAAATAGTGTGGGATTTGGTGCACCCACTGCTGGATAAAGGTTATCACCTCTACACTGATAACTTTTATACCAGCGTCCCACTCTACAAATCCCTCTCTGCGCGAGGTACCGCAGCCTGCGGTACTGTCCGCAAAAATCAGAGAGGCCTCCCAAAGACGCTACTTGGGCAGATGCTCAGAAAAGGTGAGAGCAGAGCCCAATGTAGCGACCACCTGCTGGTGGTCAAGTACAAGGACAAGAGGGATGTCCTTCTCTTGACCACCATACACGGTGATGGCAGTGCCCTCAGCACTGTACGGGGTACCTCTACACAGGTCAGCAAACCTGACTGTGTACTGGGGTACAACAAAAACATGGGGGGCGTTGATCTCTCTGATCAACTCCTCCAACCGTACAGTGCTCTGAGAAAGGCCAAGGTGTGGTACAAAAAGCTGTCCGTGTACATCGTACAAATGGCAATGCTAAACGCTTTCCTGCTGTCACGATGTGCACGCCACACCGATACGTCGTACCTTCAGTTCCAGGAGGTAGTGGTTAAGGCCCTGATATTTGGCACGAGGGAAGGAGCGGGCCCCAGTACTTCCGGAACTGAAGGTGCTCGTATCGTACCAGGTCAGCATTTTCCGGGGGAGGTCCCGCAAACTGCAAAAAGAGGTAAGTCGCAAAAAAGGTGCCGAGTGTGTTACAAAAGGGGAATACGCAAGGACACCATTTATCAATGCGACACCTGCCCCGAAAAACCTGGCCTGTGTATGAAGGATTGCTTCAGATTGTACCACACCTCCATGCACTACTAATTTACTTTACAGGAAAAAGTAGATTAGTTCCAAAAGGGGGGCACATCTATGTAAGTTCATTGGGGGTCTAGTTTGCAAAATGTCACTTGTGGTTTTTTTTTTACTGTTTGGGCACATCAGGGGCTCTGCAAACGGAACATGACGCCTGCAGACCATTCCATCAAAGTCTGCTTTCCAAAACGTCACCACATCCCTTCCGAACCCCGACATGTGCCCAAACAGTATTTTTTCCCACATGTGGGGTATCAGCGTTCTCAGGACAAATTGGACAACAACTGTTGGGGTCCAATTTCTCCTGTTACACTTGGGAAAATTAAAAATTGGGGACTAAATGATCATTTTTGTAGGAAAAAATAAGGATTTTTTTATTCACGTCTGGGCGTTATAAACTTTTGTGAAGCACTTGGGGGATAAAAGTGCTCACGACACACCTAGATAAGTTCCCAATTAGGTCTAGTTTCCAAAATGGGGTCACCTGCAGGGGATTTCTACTGTTCAGGCACATCAGGGGCTCTGCAAACGGAACATGATGCCCGCAGACCATTCCATCAAAGTCTGCTTTTCAAAACGTCACTACATCCCTTCCGAGCCCCGAAGTGTACCCAAACAGTAGTTTTCTCCCACATGTGGGGTATCAGCATACTCAGGACAAATTGGACAACAACTTTTGGGGTCCAATTTCTCCTGCTACACTTGGGAAAATTAAAAATTGGGGACTTAACGATCATGTTTGTGGAAAAAATAGGATTTTTTTTTTTCACGCCCGGCATTATAAACATTTGTGAAGCACTTGGGGGATAAAAGTGCTCATGACACATCTAGATAAGTTCCTTAGGGGGTCTAGTTTCCAAAATGGGGTCACTTGTGGGGGGTTTCCACTGTTTAGGCACATCAGGGGCTCGCCAAACGCGACATGGCGTCCGATCTCAATTCCAGCCAATTTTAGATTGAAAATGTCAAATGGTGCTCCTTTCCTTCTCAGCCCTACCATGCGCCCAAACAGTGGTTTACCCCCACATATGGGGTATCAGCATACTCAGGACAAATTGGACAACAACTTTTGGGGTCCAATTTCTCTTGTTACCCTTGAGAAAATAAAAAATTGGGGACTTAACGATCATGTTTGTGGAAAAAATAGGATTTTTTTTTTCACGCCCGGGCGTTATAAACATTTGTGAAGCACTTGGGGGATAAAAGTGCTCATGACACATCTAGATAAGTTCCTTAGGGGGTCTAGTTTCCAAAATGGGGTCACTTGTGGGGGGTTTCCACTGTTTAGGCACATCAGGGGCTCGCCAAACGCGACATGGCGTCCGATCTCAATTCCAGCCAATTTTAGATTGAAAATGTCAAATGGTGCTCCTTTCCTTCTGAGCCCTGCCATGCGCCCAAACAGTGGTTTACCCCCACATATGGGGTATCAGCGTACTCAGGACAAATTGGACAACAACTTTTGCGGTCGAATTTCTCTTGTTACCCTTGAGAAAATAAAAAATTGGGGACTTAACGATCATGTTTGTGGAAAAAATAGGATTTTTTTTTTCACGCCCGGGCGTTATAAACATTTGTGAAGCACTTGGGGGATAAAAGTGCTCATGACACATCTAGAAAAGTTCCTTAGGGGGTCTAGTTTCCAAAATGGGGTCACTTGTGGGGGGTTTCCACTGTTTAGGCACATCAGGGGCTCGCCAAACGCGACATGGCGTCCGATCTCAATTCCAGCCAATTTTAGATTGAAAATGTCAGATGGTGCTCCTTTCCTTCTGAGCCCTGCCATGCGCCCAAACAGTGGTTTACCCCCACATGTGGGGTATCAGCGTACTCAGGACAAATTGGATAACAACTTTTGGGGTCCAATTCCTCCTGTTACACTTGGGAAAATTAAAAATTGGGGACTAAATGATCATTTTTGTGGGAAAAAATAGGATTTTTTTTTTTCACGCCTGGGCGTTATAAACTTTTGTGAAGCACTTGGGGGATAAAAGTGCTCACGACACACCTAGATAAGTTCCCAATTAGGTCTAGTTTCCAAAATGGGGTCACCTGTGGGGGATTTCTACTGTTCAGGCACATCAGGGGCTCTGCAAATGGAACATGATGCCCGCAGACCATTCCATCAAAGTCTGCTTTTCAAAACGTCACTACATCCCTTCCGAGCCCCGAAGTGTACCCAAACAGTAGTTTTCTCCCACATGTGGGGTATCAGCATACTCAGGACAAATTGGACAACAACTTTTGGGGTCCAATTTATCTTGTTACCCTTGAGAAAATAAAAAATTGGGGACTTAACGATCATGTTTGTGGAAAAAATAGGATTTTTTTTTTTCACGCCCGGGCGTTATAAACATTTGTGAAGCACTTGGGGGATAAAAGTGCTCATGACACATCTAGATAAGTTCCTCAGGGGGTCTAGTTTCCAAAATGGGGTCACTTGTGGGGGGTTTCCACTGTTTAGGCACATCAGGGGCTCGCCAAACGCGACATGGCGTCCGATCTCAATTCCAGCCAATTTTAGATTGAAAATGTCAAATGGTGCTCCTTTCCTTCTGAGCCCTGCCATGCGCCCAAACAGTGGTTTACCCCCACATATGGGGTATCAGCATACTCAGGACAAATTGCACAACAACTTTTGAGGTCCATTTTCTTTTTTTACCCTTGGGAAATTAAAAAAAATATTGCTGAAAAATCATTTTTGTGACTAAAAAGTTAAATGTTCATTTTTTCCTTCCATGTTGCTTCTGCTGCTGTGAAACACCTGAAGGGTTAATAAACTTCTTAAATGTGGTTTTGAGCACGTTGAGTGGTGCAGTTTTCAGAATGGTGTCACTTTTGGGCATTTTCTGCCATATAGATCCCTCAAAGTGACTTCAAATGTGAGGTGGTCCCTAAAAAAAATGGTTTTGCAAATTTTGTTGTAAAAATGAGAAATTGCTGGTCAACTTTTAACCCTTATAACTTCCTAGAAAAAAAAAATTTTGTTTCCAAAATTGTGCTGATGTAAAGTAGACATGTGGGAAATGTTATTCATTAACTATTTTGTGTCACATACATCTCTGGTTTAACAGAATAAAAATTCAAAATTAGAAAATTGTGAAATTTTCAAAATTTTCCCCAAATTTCCATTTTTTTCACAAATAAACGCAAGTTATATCGAAGAAATGTTACAACTATCATGAAGTACAATATGTCATGAGAAAACAATGTCAGAATCGCCAAGATCCGTTGAAGCGTTTCGGAGTTATAACCTCATAAAGGGACAGTGGTCAGAAATGTAAAAATTGGCCCGGTCATTAACGTGCAAACCACCCTTGGGGGTGAAGGGGTTAAGCGTCTCATGCCCAATGTTATTGAAGCCACTATTCTTATGGGAAACTCTAAGGGAGCAAATGTTTTCATTCCACGTATTCCTTTGCTACCAATCAACATACCCTTCAATTTTAAGCATTTGCAGTTCCCAATCCGACTTGCATTTGCTATGACTATAAAGAAAGCACGAGGTCAATCATTTAAAGTAGACGGCATTAATTTGGAGAGCCTGTGTTTTTCACATGGACAGTTGTACATTGCTTGCTCTAGAGTGGGTAACCCCAAAAATCTTTTCATATATGCACCTGGAGGTAAAACCAGTAACATTGCTTACCAAAAAGCACTACAATAGATAGTTGTTTAACTGTAAACCAATTTTACTCTTTTGTCCGTGAACTACTTATAGATTACACTGGAGGAAGAGGGGAAGGGTTGCACTGTGTTGTTAAATGGGTGTAAATGTTTTATATGTTTGTATAAGGTGCATACATTTTCAGTTTTGATAAAAAAATAGTTCAAAAAATAGTTGCAATAGTTTATATTACATAATATGTAAAATCAATAAAAATGTTGAAATTAAAAAAAAATTGTTCACATCAATGTTATGACAAATTAGTAAAATGGCAAAATAATAAAAATTTAAAGTGGAAAACATTTTTTACTGTAGCACTCTGAAAATGTCCATTTCAGGGTGACATTGAAATTTTTACTTTAGCTACCATAACCAACAATTTAACATATTTTCCACAAGCAAAGCTGTGGTATTCTACTAGTATATTATAAAACCACAAAGATCAAAAATTTCCAAGTGTATATGCCGCCAGATGAAATAAAGTAAAATTGCAATCAAAAACAGTATAGCAATGTGCAAATGTAAGGTATCATATGTAAGATAAAGTGCAGATGCAAATAAATACAGGGGGCAAGGACAAGGCAGCTATCTAAACATAATGTAAATAGCAGAGAACAGCATATATAAGTGCTGCTGACTTAAATAAGTCCAATGAATTGCCATCCGATTTTTTTGCCTTAAGGACATATAAAGTGTCCCCTGGATGCATCCTACCTCTTTTTTTAATGTGCCTTAGGTCTGCAGACAGTTTCATATCACCATGGCAATACATGACAAGGTGGGATACAGCAGGCTTTTTCACATTTAGCTATTGAAAAAAATATTATTTAGAATGCTTTACTTGTGAATGGAGCACAATAGAAGCAGTGCACAACACACTTGTAGGACATGTGCCCTGCTGGCTTTGTCGGTGAACCTCTGTAATGCCCACCCCCAAAAAATTCTGGAAGGTAAATTTTATTGCCTACCCTGGACACTATCTAGCTACACTATCTGACTAATATACAACCACCTATCTAACTACTTAAAATCTTGCTGTTAACAGTGGCAGCGTCAGGAGCAGCCTCACTGCGCTGTTAGTGTCAAAATGGTGCTAAAACAAGATATTTATATGGAGAGGGACATGTGATTTCAGCTGGCAATGACACAAGCCATTGTATCAGGACATTGTGGGTGTTTCCTGTGCCCTGATTGGCTAGATGCAATATACACACAAAGGTAGCAAAAAAAAAAAAACATGTGCCAAATGCTCTTGATAACCCACCATTATTGTTGCTAAAGTGGTGAAAATATTTTTTTAGCAGCAAAAATATGTTCACGCGCTTTTACCTAATGTTACCAATTTGATAAAATTTTGATCGAGTTTCCGTTCACGAATCCGAATGTGCCATATTCGTGCCGAATTTATGTTTGGTGATCATTTTCCGGACAAATTCGCTCATCACTAGACTCCACTAGGTTAACTCAGTGTGCGTCAGGGAAATGTATTATCCCTGTTCACAAGAACTTGTCCACATGTCTGTGGTGAGGTGGACCTTCCCTGTGACTGCTATGGATCCATCCCTTTCTGCACTGCTGTATTTTCTAGGCGTGCCACCTTACCAGGTTGAATCAGTGGCTTCTTCATCGACCATGTCGTCTTCCAATTCCTCAATCTGATCCTTCTTTTGAGTTGCAATTTGAGGCTGACCTGATGGCAACTGTGCATCATGATTATCCTCCACCTCTTCAGACATCAATGGACCTTCACTAATGTGGCTTTCTGCTTGCCATGGGTGCTCAAATATTTGGGCATCACTGCACTCCACCTGCTCATGACCCTCTTTAATGTGCATGTTGAGAGGCCTGACAAAATACAAGGGAATGTAAACAATTCCTCAGAGTGGCCAGCATTGGAGTCATATGTCTCCTGGGACTCTTCATGTTGGGAGGAAGGAGGACCAGGTTGAGGATTCAGAGGTGCAGCCTCTTAGCTACTGAGACTGGACCATGTGGAAACCTTTGTTGTGCTGCTTGTCAACACATTGGATCCTTTGTCTGCAATCCAACTCACAACTTCCTTGCACTTTTGTCTGTTCATTATAGGTGTAACGCACGGACCACATTTTGACAGAAAGCTAGAACGAGATACAGTCACTTCATATCTGTCACACGGTCTTGGGTGGGCATCACCACATTTACATCCTTTCATGTCACCCTTTCTCATATTGAATGCGTTATGCTTATGAAAAAAAATTCTGGCTTTATTTTTCACAAGTATCATCATAATGGTCTTATTTACAAATTCACTGTATCTAGCAATGTGTGGCTATTTTTTCAGATCTCAGCTTTATTATACATGTCAGCAGCAGAAAGGTGTAAATTACAGGTAAATTGTCACGCTTGCATATCTCTGCAGGCTTTGCGCTAGTCGCACAACTGCTAGATAAAGAAACGCAATTTATTATATCAGTAGAAGATTATGATTTATTTTGATTGCCTTGCTGACACACTGCAATGGCTTAGTAATGAAAATTATTGCCACTGCTAAATTGTCAAGTTTTATTATTTCTATCCGGATGCGCCAGTCGCACAACTGCTAGATAAAGATATGCTATTTATTAAAACAATACAAAAATTATTATTTTTTATATTGTCTTGCTAAATTGTGATGTTTGATTATCTCTGCATGGATTTCAGCAGTCGCACAACTGCTAGATAAAAATATTCAAAAAACTATTTTTTAAACCTTTAGAATTTTTGGGGGAATTTTTTTTATCGCCTTTATGAGACACAACAACAGCAAATTAAAGGAAATTACTGGAAAATAGTGATGTTTCCATAGCCCAACAGGTTTTGCACTAGTCGCACAACTGCTAGAGAAATATAAGGTATTTATGCAATAGACAATGAATATTATTTAGCAATTAGCTTTTAAAGTGCAAATACATTTATATAATTTATACAATGTGATTTTCTGTATTTTATTTTTGATATTCTATCTCTCAATGCTAACATTAACCTAACCTTAAAGTTATACACAGTTCATGTCTTTGTCAGAGGGCAAACTTACAAAATCAGCAAGGGATCAAATACTTTTTTCCCCCAATGTAGATAGATAAGATAGATAGATAAGATAGATAGATAGATAGATAGATAGATAGATAGATAGATAGATAGATAGATAGATAGATAGACTAACAGGGTAATATGAACAGGGGTAAAGGAAAATACTAATTATACAAATATACTCACAAAAACAACAGAGGTTTATACCGGCAAGAGTAGGATGGAATAAAACCAAAGTAGGAGAAGGGGAATTAATATTCACCCAAACCCTAACAACAATCTCATATAAATCCAGCAAATGCCTTGTCAAATTACACCCCCCAACCAACAACCTCCAGCCATGCAGCAAAAGCTAGCTCTGACAATGAGTGCTTGCCAGGGCCCAGATTATATACAAGATGGGAGGGGCTAACAGTGAACAGCTGAGCCTATATGCAGAAAAGCTTCCAGGAGCTCTCAACTGAGCAGATTAAACTCTGCACTCCTTAAAGAAAGTGACATTTAGTATGAAGGTGAAGTGCTTCTAATCAGTGCAGGAGTAGGAGAAATCAGACGCTGCAGTCTTCTGACTCCTCTCTGTTGCAGTAAACATGTGAAAGATAGATAGTAAATTGGCTATAATGTTGTCCAATACCTATAATTCCTTTTATAAATATGTTTCTTTAAGACATAATCACTTTTTTCACCTAATCCCCACCCTGGCTGTGGGGAGTGCGAGGCAGATTGTGAGGGATGATAATCTACACCACTGCAGCTCTGTGATATAATTTGCAGGGTAATTCCATCAGTGAGATTAGCCATCCTCTCAAGCTCAGCCTTGTGATTTGTGAGAGCTATTAGCATTTTCCTGCAGCATCTATAGCCGCCAAGATGGCACTGCAGCTCCAGTGCCAGAGACAAAGTGGTGCGGGACTGCTCGGCCTCTAGAGGTCATCACCGTGCAGTGCTTATTCCACACAGGAGCGGCGACAGCGCTGTTACTAGAGCAGGCTCAAAGTTTTAGTAAAGTCCCAGTCACTGTGCTATGTGGTGAGCAGCACCGTGGAGGTGAAAAGCAAGGAACCATATGTACTCGAGTATAAGCTGAGATTTTCAGCCCATTTTATTAGGCTGAAAGTGCTCCACTCTCTGCTTAAACTCAAGTCATTGTCCCAGGGGGTCGGCGAATGAGGGGTAGTGGCAGGAGTCGGCGGCTGTCACATCATACTCACCCCCTCCTGGCGCGGTCTCTGCACTTCCCTGCTTCTCAGATGGTCTTCGGTGCTGGCAGCTCTTCCAGTGTTCAGCGGTCACGCGGTATCGCTCATTAAAGTAATGAATATGCACATTACTCCATCTGTCCCCATTCCACCGTCGGACTGTGTCTTCTGCGTCCTCTGACTGTGACGTACAGGTCAGAGGGAGCAATAACGTGGTAAGTGCACTCGCTGCCCTCTGCCTGAACAGTCACTGAAGAGATGGAAGACACAGCGGCGCGTGGCGGTGGAATGGGGACAGGTGAATATTGCAAGTGTCGGGGGCCTGTTGTGAATTCTGCTTTTGGCTCCCTCCAATGGTTGTAGGTGGTAATGCAGTTGCCCCTGAGTTGCAGTCCTGGTCAGGTGTATCTGCTGATTAGAAAGATAAGTGTCTGTTTTTTTTTTCCTGTGGCACACATGTTGTGTGCTTCACAATTCAGTGCTATTCTTTGTGTTTTCTAGTCCAGCTTAGATTGTGTCAGTATTTTCTCAGTCTTGTTGGATTCTCTGGAGTGGCAGATATACATTCCATGTCTTTAGTTAGATTGTGGAACTTTTTGTATTATCTGCTGTGGATATTTTTGGAAGGGTTTTAATACTGACCGCCTAGTAATCTGTCCTATCCTTTCCTATTTAGCTAGAGTGGCCTCTTTTGCTAAATCCTGTTTTCTACCTGCGTGTGTCTATTCTTCTCCTACTCACAGTCATTATTCATGGGGGGCTGCCTATCCTTTGGGGGTCTGCTCTGAAGCAAGGTAGCATTCCTATTTCCATCTATAGGGGTATTTAGTCATCCGGCTGTGTCGAGGTGTCTAGGGTATGTTAGGCACACCCCACGGCTACTTCTAGTTGCGGTGTTAGTTCAGGATTTGCAGTCAGTACAGGTTCCACCGACTCCAGAGAAAGTTTCATGCAGCTCCAAGGTCACCAGATCATAACAGTACAACTGGCCCATAATGAGTTAAATGCATCTCAGAAGAAGGGAAGAAAGGTGTTGAGCCATTTTTTTTTCTGCAGTCTGTTTTGTCTTTTTTTCCCTCTTTATTTATGGGTGGCTGAGAAGTCTTGTGCCAGCATGGATGTTCAGGAATTAGCTTCTCGTGTAGACCAGCTTGCTGCTAGGGTACAGGGTATTTCTGATTATATTGTTCAGACTCCTGCTTTAGAGCCGAAGATTCCTACTCCTGATTTGTTTTTTGGTGATAGGTCCAAATTTTTGGGTTTTAAAAACAATTGTAAACTGTTTTTTGCTCTGAGACCGCGATCCTCCGGTGATTCCATTCAGCAGGTTAAAATTGTCATCTCCCTGCTGCGTGGCGATCCACAGGATTGGGCATTTTCCCTGGAATCTGGGAATCTGGCCTTGCTTAATGTAGATTCCTTTTTTCAGGCTTTAGGATTATTAAGTGATGAACCTAATTCTGTAAATCAAGCGGAGAAAACCTTGTTGGCCCTGTCTCAGGGTCAAGAGGCGGCACAATTGTTTTGTCAGAAATTTAGAAAATGGTCTGTGTTGACTAAATGGAATGATGATGCTTTGGCGGCAATTTTCAGAAAGGGTCTTTCTGAATCCGTTAAAGATGTTATGGTGGGGTTTCCCACGCCTTCCGGTCTGAGTGATTCTATGTCTCTGGCCATTCAGAATGATCGGTGCTTGCGGGAGCGTCAAACTGTGCGCGCTGTGGCGTCGTCCTTAGAGCAAAGTCATTGTGGCGACGCTTCTCATGTCATTTCAGTCTGCCCTAAGCGGACAAAAAGGATCGCTAGTTCATTTACTATCAGTACTGTACAACCTAAATTTCTGTTATCGGTGTCCTTGATCTGCTCATTGTCATCATTTTCTGTCATGGCGTTTGTGGATTCAGGCGCCGCCTTGAACTTAATGGATCTTGAGTTTGCCAGGCGTTGTGGTTTTCCCTTGCAGCCTTTGCAGAACCTTATTCCTTTAAGGGGGATTGATGCTACACCTTTGGCTAAAAATAAGCCCCAGTTTTGGACACAGGTGACCATGCACATGGCGCCAGCCCATCAGGAAGATTGTCGATTTCTGGTGTTGCATAATTTGCATGATGTTATCGTGCTGGGTTTCCCATGGTTGCAGGTACATAATCCTGTGTTGGATTGGAAATCTATGTCTGTGACTAGTTGGGGTTGTCAGGGGGTTCATAATGATGTTCCTTTGATGTCAATCTCCTCTTCTGAAATTCCAGAGTTTTTGTCTGATTTTCAGGATGTATTCGATGAGCCCAAGTCCAGTTCCCTTCCACCACACAGGGACTGTGATTGTGCGATTGACTTGATTCCAGGCAGTAAGTTTCCTAAGGGCCGACTTTTCAACCTGTCTGTGCCTGAACATACCGCCATGCGGAGTTATGTTAAGGAGTCATTGGAGAAAGGGCATATTCGGCCATCTTCTTCACCGTTGGGAGCAGGTTTTTTTTTTGTTGCTAAGAAGGATGGCTCCTTGAGACCTTGTATTGATTATCGCCTCTTGAATAAGATCACGGTCAAGTTTCAATACCCTTTACCTTTGCTTTCCGATTTGTTTGCTAGGATTAAGGGGGCTAGTTGGTTTACGAAGATTGACCTTCGGGGGGCATATAATCTTGTTCGTATTAAACAGGGTGATGAATGGAAAACTGCGTTTAATATGCCCGAAGGCCATTTTGAATACCTTGTGATGTCATTCAGGCTCACTAACGCTCCATCTGTTTTTCAATCCTTCATGCATGATATCTTCCGGACTTATATTGATAAATTCTTGATTGTTTATTTGGACGATATTTTGATTTTTTCCGATGATTGGAAGTCTCATGTGGAACAGGTCAGGATGGTATTTCAGATCCTTCGTGACAATGCTTTGTTTGTGAAGGGGTCTAAGTGTCTCTTTGGAGTGCAGAAGGTTTCTTTTTTGGGCTTTATTTTTTCTCCCTCATCTATGGAGATGGATCCGGTTAAGGTTCAGGCCATTCATGATTGGATTCAACCCACATCCGTGAAGAGCCTTCAGAAATTTTTGGGTTTTGCAAATTTTTATCGCCGTTTCATTGCTAACTTCTCCAGCGTGGTTAAACCCTTGACTGATTTGACGAAAAAAGGCGCTGATGTGGCGAATTGGTCCTCTGCGGCTGTCTCTGCCTTTCAGGAGCTTAAACGCCGATTTCCTTCTGCTCCGGTGTTGCGCCAACCAGATGTTTCTCTTCCGTTTCAGGTTGAGATTGATGCTTCTGAGATTGAGGCAGGGGCCGTTTTGTCTCAGAGGGATTCTGTTGGTTCTTTGATGAAACCGTGTGCCTTCTTCTCCCGCAAGTTTTCACCTGCTGAACGCAATTATGATGTCGGCAATCAGGAGTTGTTGGCTATGAAATGGGCGTTTGAGGAGTGGCGACATTGGCTTGAGGGAGCTAAGCACCGTATTGTGGTCCTGACCGATCATAAGAATTTGATTTACCTCTAGTCTGCCAAACGGCTGAGTCCTAGACAGGCTCAATGGTCCTTGTTTTTTTCCCATTTTGATTTTGTGGTTTTGTATCTTCCGGGTTCTAAGAATATTAAGGCTGATGCCCCTTCTAGGAGTTTTTTGCCTGATTCTCCTGAGGTCCTTGAACCGGTCGGCATTCTGAAAGAAGGGGTGGTCCTTTCTGCCATTTCCCCCTGATTTATGGTGGTTTCTTCAGGAATTTCAGGCTGATAGATCTGACCGCTGTCCTGTGGGGAAATTGTTTGTTTCTGACAGATGGACTAGTAGAGTGATTTCTGAGGTTCACTGTTCTGTGTTGGCTGGTCATCCTGGTATTTTTGGTACCAGAGATTTGGTTGGTAGGTCCTTTTGGTGGCCTTCGTTGTCACGTGATGTGCGTTCTTTTGTACAGTCCTGTGGGACTTGTGCGCGGGCCAAGCCTTGTTGTTCCCGTGCTAGTGGGTTACTTTTGCCATTGCCGGTCCCTGAGAGGCCCTGGACGCATATTTCTATGGATTTTATTTCTGATCCTCCGGTTTCCCAGAGGATGTCGGTTATCTGGGTTGTTTGTGACTGGTTTTCTAAGATGGTTCATTTGGTGCCTTTGCCTAAATTGCCTTCCTCTTCAGAGTTGGTTCCGTTGTTTTTTCAGCATGTGGTTCGTTTGCATGGTATTCCGGAGAATTTTGTGTCCGACAGAGGTTCCCAGTTTGTTTCTAGGTTTTGGCGGGCCTATTGTGCTAGGCTGGGCATTGATTTGTCTTTTTCTTCTGCATTTCATCCTCAGACAAATGGCCAGACCGAGCGAACTAATCAGACTTTGGATACTTATTTGAGATGCTTTGTGTCTGCCGATCAGGATGATTGGGTGGCCTTTTTGCCTTTGGCCGAGTTTGCCCTTAATAATCGGGCTAGTTCGGCTACTTTGGTTTCGCCTTTTTTTTGTAATTTTGGTTTTCATCCTCGTTTTTCTTCTGGGCAGGTTGAGCCTTCTGACTGTCCTGGTGTGGATTCTGTGGTTGACAGCAGATTTGGGCTCATGTGGTGGACAATTTGGTGTTGTCTCAGGAGGAGGCTCAATGTTTTGCTAACCGTCGTCGGTATGTTGGTTCCCGGCTTCGGGTTGGGGATTTGGTTTGGTTGTCTTCCCGTCATGTTCCTATGAAGGTCTCTTCCCCTAAGATTAAGCCTCGATTTATTGGTCCTTATAGGATTTCTGAGATTATTAATCTGGTGTCTTTTCGATTGGCGCTTCCGGCCTCTTTTGCTATCTATAATGTCTTCCATAGATCTTTATTGCGGAAATATGTGGTGCCCCTTGTTCCCTCTGTTGGTCCTCCAGCCCCTGTTTTGGTTGATGGGGAGTTGGAGTATGTGGTTGAGAAGATTTTGGATTCTCGTTTTTCGAGGCGGAGGCTTCAGTATCTTGTCAAATGGAAGGGTTATGGCCAGGAGGATAATTCTTGGGGTTTTGCTTCTGATGTCCATGCTGCTGATTTGGTTCATGCTTTTCATCTGGCTCGTCCTGATCGGCCTGGGGGCTCTGGTGAGGGTTCGGTGACCCCTCCTCAAGGGGGGTACTGTTGTGAATTCTGCTTTTGGGCTCCCTCCGGTGGTTGTAGGTGGTAATGCAGTTGCCCCTGAGTTGCAGTCCTTTTCAGGTGTATCTGCTGATTGCTGTTCTGACTGGGGTATTTAGGCGTGCAGGATTCATTAGTCCTTGCCAGTTGTCAATTGTTGTTGGGAGGTGTAGGACCTCTGCCTGGTTCCTCCTGCCTTTCTGCCAAATCTGCAAAGATAAGTGTCTGTTTTTTTTTTCCTGTGGCACACATGTTGTGTACTTCACAATTCAGTGCTATTCTTTGTGTTTTCTTGTCCAGCTTAGATTGTGTCAGTATTTTCTCAGTCTTGTTGGATTCTCTGGAGTGGCAGATATACATTCCATGTTTTTAGTTAGATTGTGGAACTTTTTGCATTATCTGCTGTGGATATTTTTGGAAGGGTTTTAATACTGACCGCCTAGTAATCTGTCCTATCCTTTCCTATTTAGCTAGAGTGGCCTCTTTTGCTAAATCCTGTTTTCTACCTGCGTGTGTCTATTCTTCTCCTACTCACAGTCATTATTTGTGGGGGGCTGCCTATCCTTTGGGGGTCTGCTCTGAGGCAAGGTAGCATTCCTATTTCCATCTATAGGGGTATTTAGTCCTCCGGCTGTGTCGAGGTGTCTAGCGTATGTTAGGCACACCCCACGGCTACTTCTAGTTGCGGTGTTAGTTCAGGATTTGCAGTCAGTACAGGTTCCACCGACTCCAGAGAAAGTTTCATGTAGCTCCAAGGTCACCAGATCATAACAGGGGCCTTAGCCAGTAGTGACAGCGGCACCTGGTTCCCAGCGATGAGAGGTGAATGTGTCATTTTTTTTTCATTGCAGCAGCAGCATATGGGGCATATTATTCTATGGAGCATCTTATGGGGCCATTATTATCACTTGTGCAGAATTATATGGGGCATATTTTAATATGGAGCATCTTATGGAGCCATTAGTAACCTTTGTGCAGTATTATATAGGGCATATTTTTTGTATGGAGCATCCTATGTGGCCCATCATGAACTTTATGGAGCATTATATAGGGTGTATTTTGTATGGAGCATCTTATGGGGCCCATCATGAAATGTATGCAGCATTATAGGAGCAGGGGTTCCTGATTCAATATGGATATTCAAAAACATTTAACCCACTGATGTCTCAATTAATTTTACTTTTATTGGTATCTATTTTTATTTTTGAAATTTACCAGTAGCTGCTGCATTTTCCACCCTAGGCTTATACTCGAGTCAATAGGTTTTCCCAGTTTTTTGTGGCAAAATTAGGGGCTTCGGCTTACACTCAGGTTGGCTTATACTCGAGTATTTACGGTAATCAGATCTTTCAACTTCTGTACTGATCCACCCTGCATGTATTCACTCCATTCTATGTCAGCAAGCAGCCTGAATGGTAATGAGATCTTTCAACTTTTGTGTGCTGTCTCATCTGCAGCATATCACCTGCAACATATTTGAACTGATCTTACTGAATATATGCTATAATTCATCTATTGCATTGTTCTCAGTACTGACTGTTGTATATCCATGGGGGGTGGCACTGAAGATGTAATCTTGGTAGAGGTATTATAGCACAGAGATGGAATCAAAACTAGTGTTTTGAACATCTATACACGCCAGGATGTGTTGAGCAGCTGTTGCTAATTTATCCCAAATCAGCTCCCGCAATCCCCCTCTCCTGACTATCTATTGTGGCCTATAAATTAAGAAGCATTGTAAGGGGTGCACACAGTGGGGGCTCTTTCTTCCCCTCTCCCTCAGAGTAGCGGTCATATATCAGCCACCAGGCTCACCCACCCACTTCCTGGACCATTTCTCAGCCTGGATGTCACACTTTATGCCCTCAGAACTCCTAACCCTTATCCTGGGAGACTTCAACATCCCCATTAACAGCCCCACTTCCACATCTGCATCTCAGCTTCTTTCACTAACCACTTCTCTCGGCCTTTCACAGCTCTCAATCTCTGAGACACACAAGGACGGTAACACCCTTGACCTTGTCTTTGTCTGGCTCTGTTCAATCTCCTACTTAAATAGCTCACTGCTTCCCCTCTCTGACCACAACATTCTCTCCTTCACACTCACAAATCCTCTCCCACCCCAGCATATGCCTACCTACCATACATTCAGAAATTTACAATCCATTAACCCTCATAAACTTTCAGACTCCCTACATTCATCACTGTCCCCAAATCTCCTCTTTTTCTGGCCCTGATCTGGATGTGCACCACTACAATGGCACTCTCAGTAGCACCCTGGACCAAGTAGCATCCCTCACCCTCAAACCTCCAAACACAGAGTGAAACAGCACTCACATCGCAAACTCAATTTATCCAGCAATGCTCTAGGAGTGCTAAATGCTTATGGAGGAAAACTTGCACACCAGAAGACTTCATCCACGTCAAATTTATGTTAAAAACCTATAACTCTGCCCTTCACTTCACCAAACAAAGCTACTACACCACCCTGATCTCCACACTATCTAACAACCCCAAGAAAATCTTTGACACCTTTCACTCCCTCCTCAGGCCAAAAGCACAAGCCCCTATCACATACATTTGTGCTGATGACCTGGCCTCCCACTTTATAGAGAAAATAGATAACATCCATTAGGAAATCCGCTCCCAACCACCAAGTTCAGTGACTCCCATCTCTCCCTACATTTACCCTGGCTCACTCTCCACATTTGATCTCATCACAGAGAAGTCTCCAGGCTCCTCTCTTCTTCATGTCTGACTACATGCACTACTGACCCCATTCCCTCTCATCTCCTCCAGTCTCTCTCTCCAGTTGTCACAACTCACCTAACTATGATCTTTAATCTCTCCCTCTCCTCAGGCATTTTCCCATCCTCCTTCAAACACTATCATTACTCCATCATTAAAAAACCTACTCTCGACCCATCCTGCACAAATAACTACAGACCAGTCTCCAATCTCCCCTTCATCTCGAAACTCTTGGAGCGCCTAGTCTACTTCAGCCTTACTCGTTACCTCTCCACTCACTTCTTCCTATCCCTTTCACAGTCCCTCTTCCACCCCTACATTTGACAGAAACTGCACCCATCAAAGTGACTAATGACCGTCTGACAGAAAAATGTAATAGTGACCACTCTATGCTCACTCTTCTCAACGTTTCTGCAGCTTTTGACACTGTTGACCATCGTCTCCTACTCTCTAGGCTCCAGTCACTAGGCATTAACCCCTTTCTGACATCTGACGTACTATCCCGTCGAGGTGGGGTGGGCCCGTATGACCACCGACGGGATAGTACGTCATCACCGATCAGCGGCGCTCACGGGGGGAGCGCGGCCGATCGCGGCCGGGTGTCAGCTGCATATCGCAGCTGACATCCGGCACTATGTGTCAGGAGCGGTCACGGACCGCCCCCGGCACATTAACCCCCGGCACACCGCAATCAAACATGATCGCGGTGTACCGGCGGTATAGGGAAGCATCGCGCAGGGAGGGGGCTCCCTGCGGGCTTCCCTGAGACCCCCGCAATGTGATCGCGTTGCTCCGAGTGTCTCCTACCTCCCTCCTCGCCGCAGGTCCCGGATCCAAGATGGCCGCGGCATCCGGGTCCTGCAGGGAGGGAGGTGGCTTACCGAGTGTCTGCTCAGAGCAGACACTTGGTAAGCCTGCAGCCCTGCACAGCAGATCGCAGATCTGGCAGAGTGCTGTGCACACTGCCAGATCAATGATCTGTGATGTCCCCCCTGGGACAAAGTAAAAAAGTTAAAAAAAATTCCCCACATGTGTGTAAAAAAAATAAATAAAAATATCCTAAATAAAGAAAAAAAATATATATTATTCCCATAAATACATTTCTTTAGCTAAATAAAATAAAAAAAAAATAAAAGTACACATATTTAGTATCGCCGCGACCCAACCTATAAAACTGCCCCACTAGTTAACCCCTTCAGTAAACACCGTAAGAAAAAAAAAAAAAAAACGAGGCAAAAAACAACGCTTTATTATCATACCGCCGAACAAAAAGTGGAATAACACGCGATCAAAAAGACTGATATAAATAACCATGGTACCGCTGAAAATGTCATCTTGTCCCGCAAAAAACGAGCTGCCATACAGCATCATCAGCAAAAAAATAAAAAAGTTATAGTCCTGAGAATAAAGCGATACCAAAATAATAATTTTTTCTATAAAATAGTTTTTATCGTATAAAAGAGTCAAAACATAAAAAAATGATATAAATGAGATATCGCTGTAATCGTACTGACCCGACGAATAAAACTGCTTTATCAATTTTACCAAACGCGGAACGGTATAAACACCTCCCCCAAAATAAATTCATGAATAGCTGGTTTTTGATCACTCTGCCTCACAAAAATCGGAATAAAAAGCGATCAAAAAATGTCACGTGTCCGAAAATGTTACCAATAAAAACGTCAACTCGTCCTGCAAAAAACAAGATCTCACATGATTATGGAAAAATTACAGCTCTCAAAATGTGGTAACGCAAAAAATATTTTTTGCAATGAAAAGCGTCTTTCAGTGTGTGACAGCTGCCAATCATAAAAATCCGCTAAATAATTCGCTATAAAAGTAAATCAAACCCCCCTTCATCACCCCCTTAGTTAGGGAAAAATAAAAAAATTAAAAAATGTATTTATTTCAATTTTCCCATTAGGGTTAGGGTTAGGGCTAGAGTTAGGACTAGAGTTAGGGCTAGGGTTAGGGTTAGGGCAAGGGTTAGGGCTAGGGTTAGGGCAAGGGTTAGGGCTAGGGTTAGGGTTAGGGCTAGGGTTAGGGCTAGGGTTAGGGCTAGGGTTGGGGCTAGGGTTAGGGCTAGGGTTAGGGCTAGGGTTGGGGCTAGGGTTGGGGCTAGGGTTGGGGCTAGGGTTAGGGCTAGGGTTAGGGCTAGAGTTAGGGCTAGTGTTACGGCTAGTGTTAGGGCTAGTGATAGGGCTAGGGTTATTGCTAGGGTTAGGGCTAGGGTTAGGGCTACAGTTAGGGTTGGGGCTAAAGATAGGGTTAGGGTTTGGATTACATTTACGGTTGGGAATAGGGTTGGGTGTGTCTGGGTTAGAGGAGTGTTATGGTTCTCAATGGCAAGAGAACATAGCCCAGCAAACATACGAACTAGCTCTTGGAAGGATGGAAACTAAACTGACCATGAACTAAACCTGCCGCACAACTAACAGTAGCCGGGTAGCGTAGCCTGCGTTTTATCCCTAGACGCCCAGCGCCGGCCGGAGGACTAACTAATCCTGGCAGAGGAAAATACAGTCCTGGCTCACCTCTAGAGAAATTTCCCCGAAAGGCAGACAGAGGCCCCCACATATATTGGCGGTGATTTTAGATGAAAATGACAAACGTAGTATGAAAATAGGTTTAGCAAAATCGAGGTCCGCTTACTAGATAGCAGGAAGACAGAAAGGGCACTTTCATGGTCAGCTGAAAACCCTATCAAAACACATCCTGAAATTACTTTAAGACTCTAGTATTAACTCATAACATCAGAGTGGCAATTTCAGATCACAAGAGCTTTCCAGACACAGAAACGAAACTGCAGCTGTGAACTGGAACAAAATGCAAAAAACAAACAAGGACAAAAGTCCACTTAGCTGGGAGTTGTCTAGAAGCAGGAACATGCACAGAAAGGCTTCTGATTACAATGTTGACCGGCATGGAAGTGACAGAGGAGCAAGGTTAAATAGCGACTCCCACATCCTGATGGGAACAGGTGAACAGAGGGAATGATGCACACAAGTTCAATTCCACCAGTGGCCACCGGGGGAGCCCAAAATCCAATTTCACAACAGTACCCCCCCCTCAAGGAGGGGGCACCGAACCCTCACCAGAACCACCAGGGCGATCAGGATGAGCCCTATGAAAGGCACGGACCAGATCGGAGGCATGAACATCAGAGGCAGTCACCCAAGAATTATCCTCCTGACCGTATCCCTTCCATTTGACCAGATACTGGAGTTTCCGTCTGGAAATACGGGAGTCCAAGATTTTTTCCACAACGTACTCCAACTCGCCCTCAACCAACACCGGAGCAGGAGGCTCAACGGAAGGCACAACCGGTACCTCATACCTGCGCAATAATGACCGATGAAAAACATTATGAATAGAAAAAGATGCAGGGAGGTCCAAACGGAAGGACACAGGGTTAAGAATCTCCAATATCTTGTACGGGCCGATGAACCGAGGCTTAAACTTAGGAGAAGAAACCCTCATAGGGACAAAATGAGAAGACAACCACACCAAGTCCCCGACACAAAGCCGAGGACCAACCCGACGCCGGCGGTTGGCAAAAAGCTGAGTCTTCTCCTGGGACAACTTCAAATTGTCCACTACCTGCCCCCAAATCTGATGAAACCTCTCCACCACAGCATCCACTCCAGGACAATCCGAAGATTCCACCTGACCGGAGGAAAATCGAGGATGAAACCCCGAATTACAGAAAAAAGGAGACACCAAGGTGGCAGAGCTGGCCCGATTATTGAGGGCAAACTCCGCTAAAGGCAAAAAAGCAACCCAATCATCCTGATCTGCAGACACAAAACACCTCAAATATGTCTCCAAGGTCTGATTCGTCCGCTCGGTCTGGCCATTAGTCTGAGGATGGAAAGCAGACGAGAAAGACAAATCTATGCCCATCCTAGCACAGAATGCCCGCCAAAATCTAGACACGAATTGGGTTCCTCTGTCAGAAACGATATTCTCCGGAATACCATGCAAACGAACCACATTTTGAAAAAACAGAGGAACCAACTCGGAAGAAGAGGGCAACTTAGGCAGGGGAACCAAATGGACCATCTTAGAGAAACGGTCGCACACCACCCAGATGACAGACATCTTCTGAGAAACAGGAAGATCTGAAATAAAATCCATCGAGATGTGCGTCCAAGGCCTCTTCGGGATAGGCAAGGGCAACAACAATCCACTAGCCCGAGAACAACAAGGCTTGGCCCGAGCACAAACGTCACAAGACTGCACAAAGCCTCGTACATCTCGTGACAGGGAAGGCCACCAGAAGGACCTTGCCACCAAATCCCTGGTACCAAAGATTCCAGGATGACCTGCCAACGCAGAAGAATGAACCTCAGAAATGACT
Organism: Ranitomeya variabilis; assembly: GCF_051348905.1. NCBI lineage: Eukaryota > Metazoa > Chordata > Amphibia > Anura > Dendrobatidae > Ranitomeya > Ranitomeya variabilis. The sequence continues at coordinate 307,533,759 of NC_135237.1, forward strand.
TTACTGGTCCAATCATCAGGAACAAACAGTCTACCAGGTGGGCAACGATCAGGTCTATCCGCCTGAAACTCCTGCAAGGCCCGCCGCAGGTCTGGAGAAACGGCAGACAATATCACTCCATCCTTAAGGATACCTGTAGGTTCAGAATTACCAGGGGAGTCAGGCTCAAAACTCCTAGAAAGGGCATCCGCCTTAACATTCTTAGAACCCGGTAGGTATGACACCACAAAATTAAACCGAGAGAAAAACAACGACCAGCGCGCCTGTCTAGGATTCAGGCGTCTGGCGGACTCAAGATAAATTAAATTTTTGTGGTCGGTCAATACCACCACCTGATGTCTAGCCCCCTCAAGCCAATGACGCCACTCCTCAAAAGCCCACTTCATGGCCAAAAGCTCCCGATTCCCAATATCATAATTCCACTCGGCGGGCGAAAATTTACGAGAAAAAAAAGCACAAGGTTTCATCACGGAGCAGTCAGAACTTCTCTGCGACAAAACCGCCCCAGCTCCGATTTCAGAAGCGTCGACCTCAACCTGAAAAGGAAGAGCAACATCAGGCTGACGCAACACAGGGGCGGAAGAAAAGCGGCGCTTAAGCTCCCGAAAGGCCTCCACAGCAGCAGGGGACCAATCAGCAACATCAGCACCCTTCTTAGTCAAATCAGTCAATGGTTTAACAACATCAGAAAAACCAGCAATAAATCGACGATAAAAGTTAGCAAAGCCCAAAAATTTCTGAAGACTCTTAAGAGAAGAGGGTTGCGTCCAATCACAAATAGCCTGAACCTTGACAGGATCCATCTCGATGGAAGAGGGGGAAAAAATATATCCCAAAAAGGAAATCTTTTGCACCCCAAAAAACGCACTTAGAACCCTTCACACACAAGGAATTAGACCGCAAAACCTGAAAAACCCTCCTGACCTGCTGGACATGAGAGTCCCAGTCATCCGAAAAAATCAGAATATCATCCAGATACACAATCATAAATTTATCCAAATAATCACGGAAAATGTCATGCATAAAGGACTGAAAGACTGAAGGGGCATTTGAAAGGCCAAAAGGCATCACCAAATACTCAAAGTGGCCCTCGGGCGTATTAAATGCGGTTTTCCACTCATCCCCCTGCTTAATTCGCACCAAATTATACGCCCCACGGAGATCTATCTTAGAGAACCACTTGGCCCCCTTTATGCGAGCAAACAAATCAGTCAGCAGTGGCAACGGATATTGATATTTAACCGTGATTTTATTCAAAAGCCGATAATCAATACACGGCCTCAAAGAGCCATCTTTCTTAGACACAAAGAAAAAACCGGCTCCTAAGGGAGATGACGAAGGACGAATATGTCCCTTTTCCAAGGACTCCTTTATATATTCTCGCATAGCAGCATGTTCAGGCACAGACAGATTAAATAAACGACCCTTAGGGTGTTGTGAATTTGCTTTTTGCTCCCTCTAGTGGTTACTAGTTTTTTGACTCTGGTTTTTCTGTCATTCCTTTTATCCGCACCTGGGTCGTTAGTTAGGGGTGTTGCTATATAAGCTCCCTGGACCTTCAGTTCAATGCCTGGCAACGTAGTTATCAGAGCTAGTCTGCTGTGCTCTTGTCTACTGATCCTGGTTCCAGTTATATCAGCTAAGTCTGCCTTTTGCTTTTTGCTATTTGTTTTGGTTTTGTATTTTTGTCCAGCTTGTTCCTAATCTATATCCTGACCTTTGCTGGAAGCTCTAGGGGGGCTGGTGTTCTCCCCCCGGACCGTTAGACGGTTCGGGGGTTCTTGAATTTCCAGTGGGGATTTTGATAGGGTTTTTGTTGACCATATAAGTTACCTTTCTTTATTCTGCTATCAGTAAGCGGGCCTCTCTGTGCTAAACCTGGTTCATTTCTGTGTTTGTCATTTCCTCTTACCTCACCGTCATTATTTGTGGGGGGCTTCTATCCAGCTTTGGGGTCCCCTTCTCTGGAGGCAAGAAAGGTCTTTGTTTTCCTCTACTAGGGGTAGCTAGATTCTCCGGCTGGCGCGTGTCATCTAGAATCAACGTAGGAATGATCCCCGGCTACTTCTAGTGTTGGTGTTAGGAGTAGATATATGGTCAACCCAGTTACCACTGCCCTATGAGCTGGATTTTTGTATTCTGCAGACTTCCACGTTCCTCTGAGACCCTCGCCATTGGGGTCATAACAGTTTGCCAGGCCAGTATTAAATGTTTAATGCATTGCAGAAGAGGGATTATAAGAAAGAAGATTCTGAGTTTTTTTTTTCTTCTTCCCCTTTACCTCAGAGTGGCTATGCTTGCTGCAGACATGAATGTCCAGACCTTGATTACAAGTGTGGACCAGCTGGCTACTCGTGTGCAGGGCATACAAGACTATGTTATCAGAAATCCTAGGTCAGAACCTAAAATACCGATTCCTGAACTGTTTTCCGGAGACAGGTTTAAGTTTAGGAATTTCGTGAATAATTGTAAATTGTTTTTGTCCCTGAGACCCTGTTCATCTGGAGATTCTGCTCAGCAAGTAAAAATTGTTATTTCGTTCTTACGGGGCGACCCTCAGGATTGGGCTTTTTCGCTGGCGCCAGGAGATCCGGCATTGGCTGATCTTGATGCGTTTTTTCTGGCGCTCGGTTTACTTTATGAGGAACCCAATCTTGAGATTCAGGCAGAAAAGGCCTTGCTGGCTATGTCTCAGGGGCAGGACGAGGCTGAAGTGTATTGCCAAAAATTTCGGAAATGGTCCGTGCTGACACATTGGAACGAGTGTGCACTGGCCGCTAATTTTAGAAATGGCCTTTCTGAAGCCATTAAGAATGTTATGGTGGGGTTTCCCATTCCCACAGGTCTGAATGATACTATGGCACTGGCTATTCAAATTGACCGGCGGTTGCGGGAGCGCAAAACCGCAAATTCCCTCATGGTGTTGTCTGAACAGACACCTAATTCGGTGCAATGTGATAGAAAAACCGCAAATTCCCTCATGGTGTTGTCTGAACAGACACCTGATTTAATGCAATGTGATAGAATCCTGACTAGAAATGAGCGGAAAATTCATAGACGCCGGAATGGCTTGTGCTACTACTGTGGTGATTCTACACATGTTATCTCAGCATGCTCTAAACGTATAGCTAAGGTTGTTAGTCCTGTCACCGTTGGTAATTTGCAACCTAAATTTATTCTGTCTGTAACTTTGATTTGCTCACTGTCATCTTATCCTGTCATGGCGTTTGTAGATTCAGGTGCTGCCCTGAGTCTCATGGATCTCTCATTTGCTAAGCGCTGTGGTTTTACTCTTGAACCATTAGAAAATCCTATTCCTCTTAGGGGTATTGATGCTACACCATTGGCAGCAAATAAACCGCAGTATTGGACACAGGTTACCATGTGCATGACTCCGGAACACCGCGAGGTGATACGTTTCCTGGTTTTACATAAAATGCATGATTTGGTTGTTTTAGGGCTGCCATGGTTACAGACCCATAATCCAGTCCTGGACTGGAAGGCTATGTCAGTCTCAAGTTGGGGCTGTCGTGGTATTCATGGGGATTCCCTGCCTGTGTCTATTGCTTCTTCTACACCTTCGGAAGTTCCGGAGTATTTGTCTGATTATCAGGACGTCTTCAGTGAGTCTGAGTCCAGTGCACTGCCTCCTCATAGGGACTGTGACTGTGCTATAGATTTGATCCCAGGCAGTAAATTTCCTAAGGGAAGACTGTTTAATCTGTCGGTACCTGAACATACCGCTATGCGTTCATATATCAAGGAGTCTCTGGAGAAAGGACATATTCGTCCGTCTTCTTCCCCTCTTGGTGCGGGATTCTTTTTTGTGGCAAAAAAGGACGGATCTTTGAGACCTTGTATTGATTATCGGCTTTTAAATAAGATCACTGTCAAATTTCAGTATCCTTTACCGCTGTTGTCTGACTTGTTTGCCCGGATTAAGGGTGCCAAGTGGTTCACCAAGATAGACCTTCGTGGTGCGTACAACCTTGTGCGCATTAAGCAAGGTGATGAATGGAAAACCGCATTCAATACGCCCGAAGGTCATTTTGAGTACTTGGTGATGCCTTTTGGGCTCTCCAATGCGCCTTCAGTTTTTCAGTCCTTTATGCATGACATTTTCCGGAAGTATCTGGATAAATTTTTGATTGTTTATCTGGATGATATTTTGGTTTTTTCTGATAATTGGGATTCGCATGTGGAGCAGGTCAGGTTGGTCTTTAAAATTTTGCGTGAAAATTCTTTGTTTGTCAAGGGCTCAAAGTGTCTCTTTGGTGTACAGAAGGTTCCCTTTTTGGGGTTCATTTTTTCCCCTTCTGCTGTGGAGATGGACCCAGTCAAGGTCCGAGCTATTCTTGATTGGACTCAGCCCTCGTCAGTTAAGAGTCTTCAGAAGTTCTTGGGCTTCGCTAACTTCTACCGTCGTTTTATCGCTAATTTTTCTAGCATTGTGAAACCTTTGACGGATATGACCAAGAAGGGCTCCGATGTAGCTAACTGGGCTCCTGCTGCCGTGGAGGCTTTCCAGGAGTTGAAACGCCGGTTTACTTCGGCGCCTGTTTTGTGCCAGCCTGACGTCTCACTTCCCTTTCAGGTTGAGGTGGATGCTTCGGAGATTGGGGCAGGGGCCGTTTTGTCGCAGAGAGGCCCTGGTTGCTCTGTTATGAAACCTTGTGCCTTTTTCTCTAGGAAGTTTTTGCCTGCCGAGCGAAATTATGATGTGGGCAATCGGGAGTTGTTGGCCATGAAATGGGCATTTGAGGAGTGGCGTCATTGGCTCGAGGGTGCTAAGCATCGTGTGGTGGTCTTGACTGATCACAAAAATCTGATGTATCTCGAGTCTGCTAAACGCCTTAATCCGAGACAGGCCCGCTGGTCATTGTTTTTCTCCCGCTTTGATTTTGTTGTCTCGTATTTACCAGGTTCAAAGAATGTGAAGGCCGATGCTCTTTCTAGGAGCTTTGTGCCTGATGCTCCTGGAGTCGCGGATCCTGTTGGTATTCTTAAAGATGGAGTTATCTTGTCAGCTATTTCTCCGGATCTGCGACGTGTGTTGCAGAGATTTCAGGCTGATAGGCCTGAGTCTTGTCCACCTGACAGACTGTTTGTCCCGGATAAGTGGACCAGCAGAGTCATTTCCGAGGTTCATTCCTCGGTGTTGGCAGGTCACCCGGGAATTTTTGGCACCAGAGATCTGGTGGCCAGGTCCTTTTGGTGGCCTTCCTTGTCAAGGGATGTGCGGTCATTTGTGCAGTCCTGTGGGACTTGTGCTCGAGCTAAGCCTTGCTGTTCTCGTGCCAGCGGTTTGCTCTTGCCCTTGCCTGTCCCGAAGAGACCTTGGACACATATCTCCATGGATTTCATTTCTGATCTTCCGCTATCTCAGGGCATGTCCGTTATCTGGGTGATATGTGATCGCTTCTCCAAGATGGTCCATTTGGTTCCTTTGCCTAAGCTGCCTTCCTCTTCCGATCTGGTTCCTGTGTTTTTCCAGAACGTGGTTCGTTTGCACGGCATCCCTGAGAATATTGTGTCAGACAGAGGATCCCAGTTCGTTTCCAGGTTCTGGCGATCCTTTTGTAGTAGGATGGGCATTGATTTGTCGTTTTCATCTGCTTTCCATCCTCAGACTAATGGACAGACGGAGCGAACCAATCAGACTTTGGAGGCTTATTTGAGGTGTTTTGTCTCTGCTGATCAGGACGATTGGGTGACATTCTTGCCGTTGGCTGAGTTTGCCCTTAATAATCGGGCTAGTTCCGCCACCTTGGTTTCGCCTTTTTTCTGCAACTCTGGTTTCCATCCTCGCTTTTCTTCGGGTCATGTGGAGCCTTCTGACTGTCCTGGGGTGGATTCTGTGGTGGATAGGTTGCAGCAGATCTGGAATCATGTGGTGGACAACTTGAAGTTGTCACAGGAGAAGGCTCAGCGCTTTGCCAACCGCCGCCGCGGTGTGGGTCCCCGACTACGCGTTGGGGATTTGGTATGGCTTTCTTCCCGCTTTGTTCCTATGAAGGTCTCCTCTCCCAAATTTAAACCTCGTTTTATTGGGCCTTACAAGATATTGGAAATCCTTAATCCTGTATCTTTTCGTCTGGATCTTCCTGTGTCGTTTGCTATTCACAATGTATTTCATAGGTCCTTGTTGCGGCGGTACATTGTGCCTGTAGTTCCTTCTGCTGAGCCTCCTGCTCCGGTGTTGGTTGAGGGCGAGTTGGAGTACGTGGTGGAGAAGATCCTGGATTCTCGCCTCTCCAGGCGGAGGCTTCAGTACCTGGTCAAGTGGAAGGGCTATGGTCAGGAGGATAATTCCTGGGTGGTCGCCTCTGATGTTCATGCGGCCGATTTAGTTCGTGCCTTTCATGCCGCTCATCCTGATCGCCCTGGTGGTCGTGGTGAGGGTTCGGTGACCCCTCACTAAGGGGGGGGTACTGTTGTGAATTTGCTTTTTGCTCCCTCTAGTGGTTACTAGTTTTTTGACTCTGGTTTTTCTGTCATTCCTTTTATCCGCACCTGGGTCGTTAGTTAGGGGTGTTGCTATATAAGCTCCCTGGACCTTCAGTTCAATGCCTGGCAACGTAGTTATCAGAGCTAGTCTGCTGTGCTCTTGTCTACTGATCCTGGTTCCAGTTATATCAGCTAAGTCTGCCTTTTGCTTTTTGCTATTTGTTTTGGTTTTGTATTTTTGTCCAGCTTGTTCCTAATCTATATCCTGACCTTTGCTGGAAGCTCTAGGGGGGCTGGTGTTCTCCCCCCGGACCGTTAGACGGTTCGGGGGTTCTTGAATTTCCAGTGGGGATTTTGATAGGGTTTTTGTTGACCATATAAGTTACCTTTCTTTATTCTGCTATCAGTAAGCGGGCCTCTCTGTGCTAAACCTGGTTCATTTCTGTGTTTGTCATTTCCTCTTACCTCACCGTCATTATTTGTGGGGGGCTTCTATCCAGCTTTGGGGTCCCCTTCTCTGGAGGCAAGAAAGGTCTTTGTTTTCCTCTACTAGGGGTAGCTAGATTCTCTGGCTGGCGCGTGTCATCTAGAATCAACGTAGGAATGATCCCCGGCTACTTCTAGTGTTGGTGTTAGGAGTAGATATATGGTCAACCCAGTTACCACTGCCCTATGAGCTGGATTTTTGTATTCTGCAGACTTCCACGTTCCTCTGAGACCCTCGCCATTGGGGTCATAACATTAGGGTATTTACTACCCGGAATCAAATCTATGGCACAATCGCACTCCCGGTGCGGAGGTAATGAACCAAGCTTAGGTTCTTCAAAAACATCACGATAGTCAGACAAGAATTCAGGAATCTCAGAGGGAATAGATGATGAAATGGAAACCAAAGGTACGTCCCCATGCATCCCCTTACATCCCCAGCTTAACACAGACATAGCTTTCCAGTCGAGGACTGGGTTATGAGATTGCAGCCATGGCAATCCAAGCACCAACACATCATGTAGATTATACAGCACAAGAAAGCGAATAATCTCCTGATGATCCGGATTTATCCGCATAGTTACTTGTGTCCAGTATTGTGGTTTATTACTAGCCAATGGGGTGGAGTCAATCCCCTTCAGAGGTATAGGAGTTTCAAGAGGCTCTAAATCATACCCACAGCGTTTGGCAAAGGACCAATCCATAAGACTCAAAGCGGCGCCAGAGTCGACATAGGCGTCCGCGGTAATAGATGATAAAGAACAAATCAGGGTCACAGATAGAATAAACTTAGACTGAAAAGTGCCAATTGAAACTGACTTATCAAGCTTCTTAGTACGCTTAGAGCATGCTGATATAACATGAGTTGAATCACCACAATAAAAGCACAACCCATTTTTTCGTCTAAAATTCTGCCGTTCGCTTCTGGACAGAATTCTATCACATTGCATATTCTCTGGCGTCTTCTCAGTAGACACCGCCAACTGGTGCACAGGTTTGCGCTCCCGCAGACGTCTATCGATCTGGATAGCCATTGTCATGGACTCATTCAGACCCGCAGGCACAGGGAACCCCACCATAACATCCTTAATGGCATCAGAGAGACCCTCTCTGAAATTCGCCGCCAGGGCGCACTCATTCCACTGAGTAAGCACAGACCATTTACGGAATTTTTGGCAATATATTTCAACTTCATCTTGCCCCTGAGATAGGGACATCAAGGCTTTTTCCGCCTGAAGCTCTAAATGAGGTTCCTCATAAAGCAACCCCAAGGCCAGAAAAAACGCATCCACATTGAGCAACGCAGGATCCCCTGGAGCCAATGCAAAAGCCCAATCTTGAGGGTCGCCCCGGAGCAAAGAAATCACAATCCTGACCTGCTGAGCAGGATCTCCAGCAGAGCGAGATTTCAGGGACAAAAACAACTTGCAATTATTTTTGAAATTTTGAAAGCAAGATCTATTCCCCGAGAAAAATTCAGGCAAAGGAATTCTAGGTTCAGATATAGGAACATGAACAACACAGTCTTGTAAATTTTGAACTTTCGTGGTGAGATTATTCAAACCTGCAGCTAAACTCTGAATATCCATTTTAAACAGGTGAACACAGAGCCATTCCAGGATTAGAAGGAGAGAGAGAGAGGAAGGCTGCAATATAGGCAGACTTGCAAGTGATTCAATTGGAAGCACACTCAGAACTGAAGGAAAAAAAAAAAAAAAAAAAAAATCTTCAGCAGACTTCTTTTTTCTCTCCTTTCTCTGCCAATTAATTTAACCCTTTGCGGGCCGGTCAAACTGTTATGGTTCTCAATGGCAAGAGAACATAGCCCAGCAAACATACGAACTAGCTCTTGGAAGGATGGAAACTAAACTGACCATGAACTAAACCTGCCGCACAACTAACAGTAGCCGGGTAGCGTAGCCTGCGTTTTATCCCTAGACGCCCAGCGCCGGCCGGAGGACTAACTAATCCTGGCAGAGGAAAATACAGTCCTGGCTCACCTCTAGAGAAATTTCCCCGAAAGGCAGACAGAGGCCCCCACATATATTGGCGGTGATTTTAGATGAAAATGACAAACGAAGTATGAAAATAGGTTTAGCAAAATCGAGGTCCGCTTACTAGATAGCAGGAAGACAGAAAGGGCACTTTCATGGTCAGCTGAAAACCCTATCAAAACACATCCTGAAATTACTTTAAGACTCTAGTATTAACTCATAACATCAGAGTGGCAATTTCAGATCACAAGAGCTTTCCAGACACAGAAACGAAACTGCAGCTGTGAACTGGAACAAAATGCAAAAAACAAACAAGGACAAAAGTCCACATAGCTGGGAGTTGTCTAGAAGCAGGAACATGCACAGAAAGGCTTCTGATTACAATGTTGACCGGCATGGAAGTGACAGAGGAGCAAGGTTAAATAGCGACTCCCACATCCTGATGGGAACAGGTGAACAGAGGGAATGATGCACACAAGTTCAATTCCACCAGTGGCCACCGGGGGAGCCCAAAATCCAATTTCACAACAGAGGAGTGGTTAGGGTTACTGTTGGGATTAGGGTAAGGGGTGTGTTTGGATTAGGGTTTCAGTTATAATTGGGGGGTTTCCACTGTTTAGGCACATCAGGGGCTCTCCAAACGGGACATGGCATCCGATCTGAATTCCAGCCAATTCTGCGTTGAAAAAGGAAAACAGTGCTCCTTCCCTTCAGAGCTCTCCCGTGTGCCCAAACAGGGGTTTACCCCAACATATGGGGTATCAGCGTACTCAGGACAAATTTGACATCATCTTTTGGGGTCCAATTTATCCTGCTACCCTTGGGAAAATACAAAACTGGGGGCCAAAAAATAAGTTTTGTGGGAAAAAAAGATTTTTTTTTTATTTTCACGGCTCTGCGTTGTAAACTGTAGTGAAACACTTGGGGGTTCAAAGTTCTCACAACACATCTAGATAAGTTCCTTGGGGGGTCTAGTTTCCGATATGGGGTCACTTGTGGGGGGTTTGTACTGTTTGGGTACATCAGGGGCTCTGCAAATGCAACGTGGCGCCTGCAGACCAATCCATTTAAGTCTGCATTCCAAATGGCGCTCCTTCCTTTCCGAGCTCTGTCATGCGCCCAAACAGTGGTTCCCCCCACATATGGGGTATCAGCGTACTCAGGACAAATTGAACAACAACTTTTGGGGTCCAATTTATCCTGATACCCTTGTAAAAATACAAAACTGGGGGCTAAAAAAATCATTTTTGTGAAAAAAAAAAGAATTTTTATTTTCACGGCTCTGCGTTATAAACTGTAGTGAAACACTTGGGGGTTCAAAGTTCTCACAACACATCTAGATAAGTTCCTTGGGGGGTCTAGTTTCCGATATGGGGTCACTTGTGGGGGGTTTGTACTGTTTGGGTACATCAGGGGCTCTGCAAATGCAACGTGATGCCTGCAGACCAATCCATTTAAGTCTGCATTCCAAATGGCGCTCCTTCCCTTCCGAGCTCTGTCATGCGCCCAAACAGTGGTTCCCCCCCACATATGGGGTATCAGCGTACTCAGGACAAATTGGACAACAATGTTTGGGGTCCAATTTATCCTGATACCCTTGTGAAAATACAAAACTGGGGGCTAAATATCATTTTTGTGGAAAAAAAAAGAATTTTTATTTTCACGGCTCTGCGTTATAAACTGTAGTGAAACACTTGGGGGTTCAAAGCTATCAAAACACATCTAGAAAAGTTCCTTAGGGGGTCTACTTTCCAAAATGGTGTCACTTGTGGGGGTTTTTAATGTTTTGGCACATCAGGGGCTCTCCAAACGCAACATGGCATCCCATCTTAATTCCAGTCAATTTTGCATTGAAAAGTAAAATAGCGCTCCTTCCCTTCTGAGCTCTGCTATGCGCCCAAACAGTGGTTTACCCCCACAAATGGGGTATCGTCGTACTCAGGACAAATTGCACAACAACTATTGTGGTCTAATTTCTTCTCTTACCCTTGGGGAAATAAAAAAATGGGGGCGAAAATATCATTTTTGTGAAAAAATATGATTTTTTATTTTTACGGCTCTGCATTATAAACTTCTGTGAAGCACTTGTTGGGTCAAAGTGCTCACCACACATCTAGATAAGATCCTTAGGGGGTCTACTTTCCAAAATGGTGTCACTTGTGGGGGGTTTCAATGTTTAGGCACATCAGGGGCTCTCCAAATGCAACATGGCGTCCCATCTCAATTCCAGTCAATTTTGCATTGAAAAGTCAAATGGCGCTCCTTTCCTTCCGAGCTCTGCCATGCGCCCAAACAGTGGTTTACCCCCACATATGGGGTATCAGCGTACTCAGGACAAATTGTACAACAAATTTTGGGGTCTATTTTCTCCTATTACCCTTGGTAAAATAAAACAAATTGGAGCTGAAATAAATTTTGTGTGAAAAAAAGTTAAATGTTTATTTTTATTTAAACATTCCAAAAATTCCTGTGAAACACCTGAAGGGTTAATAAACTTCTTGAAAGTGGTTTTGAGTACCTTGAGGGGTGCAGTTTTTAGAATGGTGTCACACTTGGGTATTTTCTATCATATAGACCCCTCAAAATGACTTCAAATGAGATGTGGTCCCTAAAAAAAAATGGTGTTGTAAAAATGAGAAATTGCTGGTCAAATTTTAACCCTTATAACTCCGTCACAAAAAAAAATTTTGGTTCCAAAATTGTGCTGATGTAAAGTAGACATGTGGGAAATGTTACTTATTAAGTATTTTGCGTGACATATGTCTGTGATTTAAGGGCATAAAAATTCAAAGTTGGAAAATTGCGAAATTTTCAAAATTTTCGCCAAATATTAGTTTTTTTCACAAATAAATGCAAGTTATATCGAAGAAATTTTACCACTATCATGAAGTACAATATGTCACGAGAAAACAAAGTCAGAATCGCCAAGATCTGTTGAAGCGTTCCAGAGTTATAACCTCATAAATGGACAGTGGTCAGAATTGTAAAAATTGGCCCGGTCATTAACGTGCAAACCACCCTTGGGGGTGAAGGGGTTAATGCCTCTGCTCTCTCCTGGTTCTCTTCCTATCTTTCTGACTGCTACTTCATTGTTTTGTTCACAGGCTCCACTTCAACTCCTCTTCCTCTTGCTGTCGGGGTACCTCAGGGCTCAGTCCTTGGCCCCCTTCTCTTCTCCCTCTACACGGCCCCAATTGGACAGACCATCAGCAGATTTGGCTTTAAGTACCACCTTTATACTGATGACACATAACTGTACACGTCATCACCTTATCTCCGCTGTACTACAGACCGCTAGTGACTGTCTGTCTGCAGTCTCCAACATCATGTCCGCTCTCTATCTGAAACTCAACCTCTCCATAACTGAACTTCTCCTGCTCCTGCCGTCTGCTAACCTCCCTAAATCTGACAAATCCCTCTCAGTGGGTGGCACCATAATAACACCCCGGCACCAGGCGTGCTGTCTGGGTGTTATGTTTGACTCTGAGCTCTCCTTCACATCCCATATACAATATCTTGCCCACTCTTGCCACTTACACCTAAAGAACATCTCTATTATCCACCCTTTTCTCACCATGGAAACAGCAAAAACCCTCACTGTTGCCTTGATCCACTCCCGCCTGAACTACTGCAATGCTCTTTTAATTGGCCTCCCCATTACTTGGCTTTCTTCTCTCCAGCTCCTTAATGCAGCAGCCAGGGTCGTCCATTTAGCAAATCAGTATTCAGACTTGTCCACTCTAAGCCAGTCATTACACTGGCTGACCATTCATTATAGAATCCAATTCAAAGTACTTGTTCTCACCCACAAAGCTCTCCACAGTGCATCACTCCCTTACATCTCCTCCCTCATTTCTGTCTATTGGCCTAACCGATCACTGCGCTCTGCAAACAACTTTCGACTAACCTATGCACTCCCCCACTCCTGACTCCAAGACATCTCCCATGCTGCACCAATTCTCTGGAATGCTCTACCCCAACATATTAGGACCATCCACAATTTGCATAGTTTCAGGCGCTTCCTCAAAAAACATTTGTTCAGAACGGCCTATCACGTTCCCTAATCAAAGTCATTTTATGTGCAAGTGTGTGTGTAACCCATTCACTACTTCCATCTATGCCCCACCCCCTGAAGATGGGTGGACCATCATTGTATTATTGTTAATACACACGTCTACCTTGTATCTCCCCCACTTCATTGTAGATTGTAAGCTCTCACGAGCAGGGTCATCTTATTTTGCTTTAATTATTGTATTGTTAACGTTGTTACTTATGACTGTTGTGTTTGAAACTGTTAAACTGTAAAGTGCTGCGGAATATGTTGGCCCTATGTAAATATTATTATTATTATTGTTATTATTATTATTAGTTTGTGATTAACTTAATTTGAAAATTCCCTACTATTTCCCTATCCTGCTAATCCCCATAACTGCATGTATAATCCCCCCACCTATGAAACAGGATGTCATCAAAGGGCTTCTCTGCATTCACTTACCTGCAGTTTCAGACATTGACACCCGCATATTCTTTCTCCGCCGTCACAGTTATTACTTCTAATTCTGCCACCTTGTTCACTGCAACAAGATTTCATTGAGGGGTTTTGATAGAAGTGGGGTGAATGACAGAAATGCCACCCCTCAGCTTCTTTCACTGCTCTAAAATGAATTATCATCATCAATGATGGCACTGTTGTGGCTCCCCTTAATTCTATCATCATCCCCTAATGATGATTTGTATCAGAAGCTGGGGTAGCTGACGTCTGAGCCATTCTATTGTGTCCTGTTTTAGTGGGGTCATAGAAGCTGCAGAGAAGTGACTGCAGGGCCACCCTCCTATGTCTGTTTGAGTTTCTTGTCAAGTGAAATGTCACAGGAAGTGGAGAAAAAACAAGATATAGAGATTTGATTTATAGGGTGAATAATAAGTAAATTTAAAACAAAGCTTATAGCAAAAATTGTTAAGGTTTAAAGATAAATATTTATAAAAAGGCAATATAGGTATCTTACATTCCCTTTAAAAGGAAAACCAAAAATATAACTTTAACATTAATTGCAATGCATTCTAATAAATAACAAATTATTTTAGAACCCAAAAGAGGTGGCATGGTAGTCCTGTACATTCACAGAATAGTAAGCAAAGAATGTCAATTGATTTTCATATCTTGACATCTTCATTCCCTTGTGACTTAACATAAGGTATGAATTAACAAGCGATATGTAAATCCACACATGACTCATAAAAATACAAACTGATACCAATCCATCATCAATTAGTAGTTATGGAAACACAGTGAATAGCAATTATATGCATAGCATAATCACACAAAGCTGCTGATTTGATTTATAAAGGAGAAAATATATACTCTGAGTTATATAATTAATTAAAAATAAATTATATTAATATAGAAAATGCACTTATTCAAGTATGTATGCAAGAACATTTTTAAAATGAAATACAGAAATGAAAATCAATTTCACTGACAGCTAAATACATTCATTTTTTAATTCTGCTGAGAACTATGAAAAAATTATTTTTGCCATTATTAAGTCCAAAGAAATGTAAAAAGACCAATATCATACTTCTTTTTAAAGTACCAACATGTAGAAATTTTATTTTTTTTTCTTTGTTAAGGGTTTTTCTGGTACAGCAACTTATTAAAAAATCCTCCAATTAAGTAAAAATCTGGCTAAATAATAAGCATTTATTATGTCAAGGATTTCGAAAAGATTTGGATTTGACTTTGTGATCATTTTCCATTACATTGTATATTTTATTAGTTGACTTACTATTAACCTTCAAGACATTATTGACATTACACTGAATGTTCTCAACTTTCATCATCTACACAATAATAGAAAATATGATATAATGTAGATTTTGTATACAAGGCGAGATGACTTTCAGAATATTTTTCTTTGGTGAAACAGGAATATGTGTCAATTGTTTTGTAGTCAATGATCACTCATAGTACAAAGAACAATACATTATGCACTTATCAAAGGAAAAATTGTCACTTAAATGTCACATTTCTTTGTGTAAAATAAAATGTCTCAAGTGAAAAAATGTTTAACCCCTTAGTGACAGAGCCAAATTTTTTAAATCTGACCAGTGTCACTTTATGTGGTAATAACTCAGCAATGCTTCAACAAATCCCAGTGATTTTGAGACTGTTTTTTCGTGACACATTGTACTTTATGATAATGATGAATTTAGGTTAATATGTTTTGTGTTTATTTAAAAAAAAAACTATCAAAAATTTGAGAAAAATGTTAAAAAATTAGCAATTTTCTAAATTTGAATGATTATCTCTTTAGTCCAGATAGTCATACCACAGCAAACCATTAATAAATAACATTTCCCACATGCCTGCTTTACATCAGCATCATTTGTAAAGTGTTATTTTATTTTGTTAGCATTTTAGGAGGTTTAAAAATGTAGCACCAATTTTTCATTTTTTCAAGGAAATTTGCAAAATTTATTTTTTTAGGTACTTAGGGTTTAAGGGTCAGGGGTATTGACTGCATTCACGGTGGGGTGAGAGGTGGGAATCTTAAACAGATTCTCGCTCAGCGTGAATGCAGGTGGATTACAATCCTGGATACCCTATCGCCAAAGGGGCTAAATGAAAAACTGACGTTTGCACCTTTTTTGTGATGTTTTGCATAATATGGAAGCTGGGACCTTTGTATGTCCTGTTCCTTCCACAGTCTATAGAGTTTCAAGATATATATCTACTGTTTAGTATGTGGCCATTCCATTAATTGTTCCCAAGTTGCTTTATTTTAATCTTTTGTCCTGTTTGTCCTTTTAGTGTATTTTTTGTGTTGTATTGAGCATATATGGGACACAGAAGATTGTCTTCGTCCTTTGGGGAACTTGGATTGGGAAGATGAGGAGAAATCATCGGCGGCTGTCAGAAGGAAACTCTTATTTTTATGGAGTTTTATTGTAATTGTCATCAATATTGGTAGAGAGTCTTTTTTTCTTAGTTTTGGCGCACTAAGTCACTTTAGTATTTTTCACATAACTACCTTGCTTAGGTATTGACTGTGTGGTATACTATTAGTATTTTCAATATATTAAAACTGCACTTTAATGTCCTTTTTTTGGATAATCCTTTTAACATATGTATGTTGCATTTAGCGTCTTTTATATGACACTGTTTTCTTTGCTTCTCTATGCGGCTTTTATACGGCTATTTTAATTCAACTTAAGCTATACATGATCACTTTATGTTTTTTTCTTTTTTTCTCACTAATTATGTGGGTATTTGATCGGTGGTCTTCTCCCCAATACATTTGGGAGGGGGACCGCTGATATTATGTATTCACTTTCACTTACCATCACTTATATATCTCGGGATTTCTTCCTTTTCCTATGTAATGGCCGCTGATAGTGCGCGTGCGCACTGCGACCCATCCCGCACAGCGTACCTCTACAAGGCGACAGGAATGCACAGTGCGCATGCTTCTGACGTCACCGGGTGTATTTTCACCCGCATGCGCATTGTGCAATGACGCCGATAGGAGGCAGCTTTTTGCGTGGGTGGGGGGACGCAGGCGCATGCGCCACCTCCCAATCAGTGGGTCATACTGTTATAAAAGGACGGGCAGTTGCAGGATAAGTTTACATCCCCTTTGAGAAAGCCATCAAACGCAAAACGCGCGTCAGGGGTCATAGGGCGGACCACTGCACCTTTTGGACTTACGATGGGTAAGCATTGATGCCAGTGACATATATGCTCTTTAGAATTGGGCGGTGCTTTCAACGTATGTGTATCTTTTGATGTAAGCTTGATCTTTCTTTATATGAATGTGAAAGCATCCACAACAATGGAACTGTTTTCCATATATGGATATATGCTATGCCAAGTCTTACTAACGGAGCAGTGTTCCTCCCTTTGAGTGCTCAGTTGTTGTTCCTTCTTGTATCTTTTATGTTACATGTCATTATAATATATGTTTAATAAAAAATATTTTTATTGGATTGATGTGTTGGTGATATATGTACTCTGATTTTTTTGTGGTAAAACTGTTATTTGGAGTATTTCACCTGGCGATATGCCGATTTAATATATGGGAAAGGTCCTGACAATGGTATACCTTCAGCCCTAATGAATATGAAGTGCTGGATTATTTTTGTGTGTATATTTGCTCAAATAGTTTGTAGATATTTTAAGCAGTAGAATGTACTTATCAATGTCATAATATGTAAGTCATATTGCATATAAATTAATCAATTAAGTACTAAAAAGAATAATTAAGTATAGATTACCTTTTGGAATTAAGTGCAATGCTTGTAGAGCACTCTGATGCAGTGGGAAAGAGCGAAGTGTTCTCAAGTATTGTCATATTTGCATCAGCACTTGCATCAAAACAAGTGAAAGACTAATGCTCCTGTCAGCACATAAATGAATATATATGCATTGCATCTTCAGTGGTCATGAAAACCAAGTAACGCAAGGGGACAATGTAAACCTTAGTAGTGTGCCTGTTCACCATGGCACCTTCCTCACCTGAACTAAGCCCTATTGAGAACTTGTGGTCTATTCTTTAATGGGAGATTTATGGAACGGAAAACAGTACAACAGTATAACTCTCTAAGCCATCTCTGGGAGGCTTTGGTCGGTGCTGCTCAGTTAGTTGATCATCAACAGAGTAAAAAACTGCCAGACTCCATGGATGGAAGGCTTATCACTGCTTGAAAAGAATGTTGGCTATATTGGTCACTGATATATTTTTAAATATTGAAAAATGTATTTTTGTGAATTTTGAGTTGTTTGACTATAATTCTTAACAGATAAAAAAAAAAATTAAGATGGAAAATATCCATTCAATTAGTTGCATAAAAATAGTTGCCCAATATTTCTGCATACATAGATATTATCTAAAGAAGACGCTTTCATCAAACAGTGGTAGAGGAAAACGTTTTTAATCTTTCAAGAAAGTCATGATGTTTATGCAGGACCATGGCGATTCAATGCATTAAAGTTTTCTGATTGTCTGATTCACTGATTGTCTAGCCTGTAAATGCCTTAAAGGGAATCTGTCACTCCAAATATCGTATATGAGATAAGGCCACCAGCATCAGGGGCTTATCTACAGCATTCTGCAATGCTGTAGATAAGCCCCCAATGTAACCTGAAAGGTAAGAAAAACAGGTTATATTATACTCACCCAGGGGCGGTCCCACTGTGGTCCGATCCGATGGGCGTTGCGGTTCGGGTCCGGTGCCTCCTATCTTCATACGGTGACGTCCTCTTCTTGTCTTCCTGCTGTGGCTCCGGCGCAGGGGTAATTTGTCTGCCCTGTTAAGGGCAAAGTAAAGTACTGCAGTGGGCAGGCGCCGAGCCTCTCTGACCTTTCCCGGCACCTGCGCACTGCAGTACTTTGCTCTGCCCTCAACAGGGCAGACAAAGTATGCCTGCGCCGGAGCCACGTCAGGAAGACAAGAAGAGGACGTCACCGTATGAAGATAGGAGGCGCCTGACCTGGACCGCGACTCCTATCGGACCCGAATATAGCCGGACCGCCCCTGGGTGAGTATAATCTAACCTGTTTTTCTTACCGTTCAGGTTACAACGGGGGCTTATCTACAGCATTACAGAATGCTGTAGATAAGCCCCTGATGCTGGTGGCCTTATTTCATATACGATTTTTGGGGTGACAGATTCCCTTTAAACTCTTTTCCCCCAAAACTTGTTTTCACCTTCATTAACAAGCCAAATTTTACTATTCTGACACCTGTAGAGGTTTATACTCACTCAGCTGCATTTGAGGTACGCACAGGAAACGGTATTGCTGCAATGTCCAAGCAAGTTTATTTAAAGTTCATAAACTGGATGGCAAAACAAAACACAGCTTATTCTGGCACAAAGTGAAAGCAAACTGAAAATAAGTAGTCCATATAGTCCTGCGGGTCCGTGCACTCAGGTCAGTGCCTTTAGCAACAGACTGGAGGTCTCCACACCTCCAGCCACAGACCCTGAATGAGAGACTCAGCCTCTATTTTATCTGCCAAACCACTTCCCTGGGGATGGGATATGTGAGCAATTATTGCCACCCATATTTTATGACTGCTTGTGAAACCCAGCCCTGGAATGGTCTGATAAGTCTCTCAGCACTATATGTGCTGGAGCTTGCTTCCAAGCTTACATCACCACAGCTCATAGCCGCAAAGACACATATCTCCCCTCAAGGACTTATCTGGTGGCCATCTTACACCGCTGTCAGTTTATGTGATAATAAATCTGGAATGCTTCAATGAATCCTACTGATTCTGAGATAGTTTTTTCAAGATATATTGTACTTCATGACAGTGGTACAATTTATTCAATAAGTCTTGCATTTATTTGTGAAAATATTGGAAAATTGGAAAACATTTTGAAAATGTTGCAGTTTTAAAATTTATAATCCAAATGCCCTCAAATCAGAGCGATATATCACACAAAACAGTTAATATATAACATTTCCCACATATCTAGTTTACATCAGCACAATTTTTAAAACATTTTATTGTTGATAGGAAGGTATGATGGTTAAAAGATGAAAAGGGATTTATCATTTTTCCAACAACATTTACAGAACCATTTTTTTAGTTACCACATCACATTTGAAGTGACTTAAAAAAACAGCATGGGGACCCCTCTATTCTTAATGACCAGCCTTGCTAATGCTGACAGCTGAGGGTTGCAGCTCGCAGCTGTCAGGTTTGCCTGACTGGTTATCAAAAATATAGGTAAACCCACTCTGTTTTTAATCCAAAAATATTTATTTAGAGCGCTGGTCCCGGCTGATTAATATTCCCATCAGCCTCTGCCTGCTCTCACTGTTATTAGTGGCAGAAGGTGTAGGCTCTTGGGAGCAGTACTCCCATCAGCTCAAGCCAGTGACTGGAGGTAAACTTTATAGCTCCGATCACAGCTGAAGGCTCACACTGTCATTTGACAGAGTGGGAAACGTGGCTGCCTGACAGGCAGTAATGATTTTACTGCCAATTAGATTTAGTATTTGCCGTGCTGTCATGCACATGACAGTGTAGCAAACAGAGTAACATAGTAACATAGTTAGCAAGGCCGAAAAAAGACATTTGTCCATCCAGTTCAGCCTATATTCCATCAGAATAAATCCCCAGATCTATGTCCTTTCTAAAGAACCTACTAACTATAAGATACAATATTGTTACGCTCCAGGAAGACATCCAGGCCTCTCTTGAATCCCTCGACTGAGTTCGCCATCACCACCTCCTTAGGCAAGGAATTCCAGATTATCACTGCCCTAACAATAAAGAATCTTCTTCTATGTTGATGGAAAAACCTTCTCTCCTCCAGATGCAGGGAATGCCCCTTTTGTGACCGTTACCTTCCTTGGTATAAACAGATCCTTGGAGAGATATTTGTATTGTCCCCTTATATACTTATACGTGGTTATTAGATCGCCCCTCAGTTGTCTTTTTTCTAAACTAAATAATGATAATTTTGCTAGTCTCTCTGGATATAGTAGTTCCCCCATCCCCTTTATTAATTTTGTTGCCCTCTTTTGTATTTGCTCTAGTTCCATTATATTCTTCCTGAGCAGCGGTGCCCAAAACTGTACACAGTAGGGTTGAGCGAAACGGGTCGTTCATTTTCATAAGTCGCCGACTTTTGGCAAAGTCGGCGTCTCATGAAACCCGACCCGATCCCTGTGTGGGGTCGGCCATGCGGTACGCGATCTAGGCGCGAAAGTCGCGTTTCGTATGACGCGTTAAGCGCCATTTTTGCAGCCAATGAAGGAGCGGTAGAGTGCTGACGTAGGTGTTAGGGGGCGTACACAACAGGCATTTTTTTTCGCGTGCATTACAGCAAAGTGTAAAATGAGCGTTCTGGGAGGAAAATCAGCATTTAGGGGGAGAGAGAGAGAGAGAGAGAGAGAGAGAGAGAGAGATTTAAAAAATACTATTAAAAAAAATTCTTCATTGGGTTTCGTGTTTCGGCCGAAACCCGACTTTTCACGGTGGTCGGCCGATTACACTCGACTCGACTGTTAAGACAGTCAGGTTTCACAAAACCCGACTCGACCCTAAAAAACTAAAGGTCGCTCAACCCTAGTACACAGTACTCTGTGTGCTGTCTAACCAGACATTTGAACAGAGGGAGTATAATGCTCTCATCATGTGTATCCATACCTCTTTTAATGCACCCCATGATCCTGTTTGCCTTGGCAGCTGCTGCCTGGCACTGGCTGCTCCAGGTAAGTTTATCATTAACTTGGATCCCCAAGTCCTTCTCCCTGTCAGATTTACCCAGTGGTTTCCTGTTCCGTGTGTAATGGTGATATTGATTCCTTCTTCCCATGGGTATAACCTTGCATTTATCATTGTTACACCCCATCTGCCACCTTTCGGCCCAAGTTTCCAACTTATCCAGAACCATCTGTAGCAGAATACTATCTTCTCTTGTGTTATCTGCTTTACATAGTTTTTTATCATCTGCAAATATCAATATTTTACTGTGCAAACCTTCTACCAAATCATTAATAAATATGTTGAAGAGAATAGGTCCCAACACCAACCTCTGCGGTACCCCACTGGTCACAGCGACCCAGTTAGAGAATATACCATTTATAACCACTCTCTGCTTTCTATCACTAAGCCAGCTACTTACCTATTTACACACATTTTCCCCCAGACCCTGCATTTTCATTTTATGCACCAACCTCTTGTGTGGCATGGTATCAAACGCTTTGGAAAAATCAAAATAAACCTTACTGGCCTATAATTTCCAGATTAACTTTTAGAGCCCTTTTTTAATATTGGTATCACATTTGCTATGCACAGTCCTGTGGAACAGACCCCATGGCTATAGAGTCCCTAAATATAAGAAATAATGGCTTGTCTATTACATTACTTAGTTCTCTTAGTACTCGTGTGTGTGAATGCAGTCTGGACCCAGAGATTTATCTATTTTAATTTTATCTAGCTGGTTTCGCACCTCTTCTTGGGTTGGATTGGTGACCCTTAATATAGGGTTTTCTTTGTCTCTCGACATTTCACCTAGCATTTCATTTTCCACCGTGAATACCATGGAGAATAAGGTGTTATATTATATATTATATATATATTAGCTTTTTCCTTGTCATCTATAACCATTCTTTCCTCACAATTTTAAGGGGCCTACACTTTCACTTATATTTTTTTTTACTATTAATTTAGTTGAAGAATAGTTCGGGATTAGTTTTACTCTCCTTAGCAATGTGCTTCTCTGTTTCCTTTTTAGCAGCTTTAATTCGTTTTTTAGATAAAGTATTTTTCTCCCTATAGTTTTAAGAGCTTCAATTGTGAATAGCAATAGCACAAAAAGAGGACTTGAAAGTAGAGTTGAGCGACTTTTACTTTTTTAGGATCGAGTCGGGTTTTGCGAAACCTGACTTTCTCAAAAGTCGAGTTGGGTGAAATTGGCCGATTATTGCGTAAAGTCGGGGGCCGACTGAAACACGAAACCCAATGCAAGTCAATGGGGAATCAAAGTCGGCAGTGAGTGGAAGACAGGAAAACACCTACAGTGCCCATTTTAATGCCAAAAACATCAATTCTTATTACTTAAGCTTGTCAATCTTAATTTACTTTATAATAATAGTTATGCATTGAAAACAGGGGGTCATTTGGCTAAAGTTGTGGGGGGGTAGGGCTGGCTCAAGATTTTCTTGGGCCCAGGAAACGCGGAATACGTCACGGCGGTGGAGCAGGGAGAGGTAAGTATTTCAACTTTGCAAGTGCTGTGATCCTGAGCAAGCAGGGGGGGCCCACTCGCTGGCACTGGCACAGGGCCCCTCATAGTACGGCGGTGTGTTTGACGGGGGTGGCGCCTCCCACTGGCAGAGACACTTTTGCGTACTATGAGGGGCCCTGTGCCAGTGACGTCGCCAATGAGTATGCACCCCCCATCAGATGAAGGAACCTGCACTTTCATCTGCACCTTCCTCTTTGTCCCCGTGTAAGGTGGTATAGTATGCGGGAAGGGGAACCTGACAGCAGGGTCAGATTCTGGCTGTGTAGAGTGCAAGGGGAATGTAGTGGTCTGGGTCAATGTACCAGCAGACTCATCTACATATTGTGACATTGTTTTCTTTTCTACTTTTCTAATGTGCCAGTCATTACACTGGCTACCCATCCACTCCAGAATCCAGTACAAAACTACTACTGTCATCCACAAAGCACTCCATGGCTCAGCACCACCCTACATCTCCTCTCTGGTCTCAGTTTACCACCCTACCCGTGCCCTCCGCTCCGCTAATGACCTCAGGTTAGCATCCTCAATAATCAGAACCTCCCACTCCCGTCTCCAAGACTTTACACGTGCTGCACCGATTCTTTGGAATGCACTACCCAGGTTAATACGATTAATCCCCAATCCCCACAGTTTTAAGCATGCCCTAAAATTGCATTTGTTCAGACTGGCCTACCTCCTCAACGCATTAACCTAACTTTCCCTGTGTGGCCTATTAAAAAAAAAAAAAAAAACATAATCAGGTTCCTCGCATCATGTTCTCATACACTTTATGCAGTTAATAGCACTCTGTGTCTGTACTGCTACACACTTAGGCAGTTCATGCAGCTTTACATGAACACCCGAGCCTTACATTATGGCTGGTCCAAATAACTAAAGCAATTGTTACCATCCACCTCTCGTGTCTCCCCTTTTCCTCATAGGTTGTAAGCTTGCGAGCAGGGCCCTCAT
The DNA here is from genome assembly GCF_051348905.1 of Ranitomeya variabilis. Classification (NCBI taxonomy): domain Eukaryota; kingdom Metazoa; phylum Chordata; class Amphibia; order Anura; family Dendrobatidae; genus Ranitomeya; species Ranitomeya variabilis. The sequence goes on from NC_135237.1 coordinate 307,557,402, forward strand.
TCCTCCTGGTATCTATTTTGAACTGTGATTTCTGTTATGCTGTAACGTCTATTGTCTGTACAAGTCCCCTCTATAAGTTGTAAAGCGCTGCAGAATATGTTCGCGCTATATAAATAAAAATATTATTATTATTATTACTATTATTACCTCTCTGTTTAATTGCTAATTTTCCCTGTATATTTGTTGATATTTGTGCGCTGCCTGTGTACGCATGCACGTCAGGCCCGCCGGGTCCTTCGGCTCTCGGCGTCTCCCAGGTGATGCGACATCACAGTGCATCACTGCGCTGTGTGCCCGCCTCCCCTTGATGCGGACGCCGATGGGCGGGGTGTGTGTCCCGGGTGTGCCTGCGTCGCCTGCGGTGCAGCGCACTTTTATATCACGACACATTACCCAGGTCTTGTTGCGTCCCTGATGCCGCCATTGGGTCCTACGATTTATATATATACCACTTCCCTATAATTATACTTACCCTGGCAGTATCTGTTAGCGCACTACGGTACCATGGTAACGCTACATCATTTCCAGTTTCTGCCTATTGGTCCGGGTCCTCTTTTTAAACTGCACACTTTCGATTGTAACCACGCCCCCTGATGAAGGCTCCACCGAAATGCGCGTCGGGGTGATGTGGTGACCCTTGGCTCTCCGCTGTGCCCCTTCCTGACTGCTCTTGGTAACCTTTTGGTCCTGTATCCGGGTATGTTATACTATTCTTATTGTTGTTTGTTTTTTACCGTGGTTACACACCCGGATGCATGCCTATATATATATATCTATATGTTAGGGGCTATCAGTGTGATCTATATGTACATTTCATCACATATATTAAGGCATCACTTAACATGTGATGCGAACTACTTATAATCTAATAGCCATGGTCTACCCATCCCGCTTTGTTTGATTGTATATATGCACTGTGGTTGCATCCACTTTTTCACCTGTTTTTCGTTCAAGTAATTGTAATAAAGGTTTTCTACTTTTATATCTACTTTTGGCCTATGTTTAATCTTTTGTTCTTTTGCTGTTTTTCAGCAGACTCATCTAGCAGTGGCTGGGCAATGGGCAGGATGAGGAGGAAATACAGATATAGGCCCAAATAATAAAGTAGGCTAAATGCAGTTCAAAATTGGTAACAGGACTAAACAGGCGGCATTGCTTTGTACAGTGGAGGAAAACTGTAATGAGTGGCAGACACAGTTAGTAGGCCCAAATAATAAAGTGGGCTAAATGTCTGCCAAAAAATTGTTCATAAATAAACAGGTGGCATAGATAGGTACAGGGGTGGGCTCCTTAGCTGAGTAGCAGACAGTGGTAGTAGGCACAAAGTATTAACTGGTCTAAATGGAGGCCAGGGCCCCTGTATATTTTAACTATCATCTATCATTTCAACAAATTTGTATTGCAGTACCATTGAAGGATTTAACAGCACAGACTACACAGTGGTGGAGCAGGGAGAGGTAAGTATTGCAAGAGGTAGAGCACTGTTTGAGCTGGGGGGAACACTCTCTCGTGGGCGGCGGTACTGGCACAGGGCCCCTCATATTACAATGGTGTGTCTGACATTGGTTGTGCACCACCACCGTCAGAGACACTTCACTGTACTATGAGGGACCCTGTGCCAGTGTCGTTGCCCAAGAGTGGGCACACCCACCTGTCCAGGCAAACGGCACTCGCATGGGTGCTTGCGCAGCCATTTAGGGAGGTATAAAAATGGCCTATGGTGGACATTCAGCAGCTGCAAATGGAGGAATTGGAGAAGTCAGTAAGAGGAGGCCAAAAGCAAGACATTTTTCAGGCATAAGATGTCATAAGATAAGTGTCAGCAGGGGAAGGTGGGGCAAAATAATTTGAAATCCATGATTGGTTCATTTTAATGAAGGTTAGATCATCAATATTTTGGGTAGCCAGACGGTCAGTATTGAACCAGCAGCACAGAAGACTCTTTCTGATAGCACACTAGCAGCAGGGCAAGCGAGCTCCTGTAATGCATATTCTGCCAATTCAGGCCAGGTGTCTATTTTAGATGCTTAGTAATCAAAGGGGAATGACCTGTGAGGGAGAACATCGATAAAGGAGGAAAAGTAGTTTGTAACCATACTGGACAAATGCTGTCTCCTGTCACTTTGAATCGATGCAGCAGTACCTGTCGTGTCAGCGGTCATTGCAAAATCACTGCACAACCTGGTCATAAAACCCCTCTTTCCAACCCCACTTCGGATTTGTGCACCTCTCACACCTCTGCCATGTTGCCCCCTACGGCTCGTGTGAGAACCATCACCGCCGCTGTGTGCTGGGAATGCCTGAACCAAATGGTCTACAAGAGTTGCTTGTTTGGTAGCCAATATTTGCTCAAGCCAAGGTTCTCATGTGGCATGATATTTTGTAATTTTCCTTTATATCGTGGATCCAGGAGGCAGGCCAACCAGTAATCGTCATCGGTCATCATTTTGATAATGCGGGGGTCCCTTTTTAGGATACACAAGGCATACTCAGCCATGTGGGCCAATGTTCCAGGTGTCAATTCACTGCTTGTGCTGGGTTGAGGAGCACTTTCTTGCAAATCAACATCACTTGTGTCCTGCAAAAACCCTGTACCTGACCTTGCAACGCTACCAGTTTCTATTGCCCCCTGAGAAGCATCTCACTCCCATAAATTTTCATCCCTATCGTCCTCCTCCTCTTCATCCACCACCTTGTCCAGGAGAGTTCCCTGAGCAGACAATGGCTGACTGTCATCAAGGCTTCCCTCCTCCTCGGCTGCAGACGTCTGCTCCTTAATGTGCATCAAACTTTGCATTAGCAGATGCATTAGTGGGATGCTCATGCTTATGATGGCGTCGTCTGCACTTACCAGCCTTCTGCATTCCTCAAAACACTGAAGGACTTGACAGAGGTCTTGTAGCTTCGACCACTGCACACCAGTCAACTCCATGTCTGCCATCCAAGTGCATGCCCGTGTATGTGTATCCTCCCACAAATTAGTTACAGCATGTCTCTGTTCGCACAGCCTCTGAACCATGTGCAGTGCGGAATTCCACCTTGTTGCAACATCGATTATTAGGCGGTGCTGGGAAAGATTCAGCGATCGCTGATGGTTCAGCATACAGCTGGAGTTTATGGGCGACTGGCGGATGTGCGAGAAAAGTCTTTGCACCTTCAGGAGCAGGGCTAGTAACTCCGGATCATTTTTGAGGAAGCACTGCACCACTTGGTTCAAGGTGTGAGCCAGGCAAGGTATGTGTTTCAGTTCTGAAAAAGCTATGGCTGCCATAAAATTCCTTCCATTATCACTGACTACCTTGCCTGCCTCAAAATGTACACTGCCCAGCCATGACTGAGTTTGTTGCTGCAAGTACTCGGCCAGTACTTCCGCGGTTTGTCTGTTGTCGCCCAAACAATTAATTTGTAACACAGCCTGCTGACGCTTACCACTAGCTGTTCAATAATGGGACACCTCGTGTGCAACACTGGCATCTGCGGATGGAGTGGTCATGTGACTGCACTCTGTGGACGAGCTTTCGCTTCTGGAGGAGGAGGAGGGGTGGAGAACGCCTACAGCTGACTGTTTCCTAGACCGTGGGCTAGGCAGAACTGTCCCACTATGGCTGTCCCCTGTGGACCCTGCATCCACCACATTAACCTAGTGCGCCATGATGGACACGTAACGTCCCTGGCCATGCCTACTGGTCTATGCATCTGATCTGAGGTGCACCTTTCCACTGACTGATTGCCTCAGTGCATGGACAATGCAGTCTTTGACATGCTGGTGGAGGGCTGGGATGGGTTTTCTCGCAAAGAAGTGCCGACTAGGTAGGTCATTGCATGGTACTGTGTAGGCCATCAGGTCTTTGAAAGCTTTGCTTTCAACCAACCGGTAGGGCATCATCTCTAATGAGATTAGTATAGCAATGTGGGCATACAAACCCTGTGTACGCGGATGAGAGGATGAGTACTTTCTTTTCCTAACGAGAGTCTCTTGTAGGGTGAGTTGGACTGGAGGGCTGCATATGGTGGAACTAGCGGTGGTGGTGGTGGACATGGCAGATTGAGAGCGGGTTGCTGATGGTATTCTTGATGTTGGCCTACATACAGTGTTTCCCACCAAGAACCTGGTGATTCCCTGACTGCTTTGGCCTTGCGACGATACCTCCACATTTGCTGCTGGTGGTGTCCTAACCGGTGGGCTTACAGTGAGGGAAGCAATGTAGCATTGCTGACTACCTTCATTCTGAGCAGGTGCACCAACGGTACGGGACATTCGGTAGTTAGTCCAGGCTTGCAAGTGCATGCTGGTTAAATGTCTAAGCATGCACGTTGTATTTAAATTTTGAAGATTCTTCCCTCTACTAAAGGTCTTTGAGCATTTCTTACAGATAACTTTTGACTGATCTTTCGGATCGTGGTTAAAAAATTGCCACACTACACTCTTCCTACTATGGAATACCTTTTCAGGCATTGCACGCTGTGCTTCTTTTACCGGATGGCCACGCTGTCCTAAAACTGTTTTTGTTTTTGACAAACGTTTTTGGCCTGATACGGGCCTGCCAGATGACAGCTGTTGCGATGTAGATGGCTCCTGCGGATCATCCTCCTCCGCTTCTGAGCTACTGTCAGCGGCACCCTCTTCCCCCAATGGCTGCCAATCTAGGTCGACAAATGGGTCATCTATCACCTCCTCTTCAATGTCATGTGCATCTTCCTCTGTGTCACCGTGTAAGGTGCTATAGCGTTCGGGACTGGGCACCATGGTCTCATCAGGGTCAGATTCTGGCTCAGTACACTGCAAGGGCAATGTAGTAATCCGAGTCAATGGAACAGCATAATAATCTAGCTGTGGCTGTGCATCAGTGCACTCCATGTCCAATTCATCTTGTAATGGGCAGTTAACAATTTCCCTTTCTAACTCAGGCACGGTATGTGTAAAGAGCTCCATGGAGTAACCTGTAGTGTCGACTGACGCATCTTTCACTTTTGGTTTGGGTAAAGGACACAAGGAAATGTCTTGTTCCTGACCGGGAGCATCCACTGACAACTCGCTGCTTTTATATTTGGAGCTTTCTGAAGAGGAGGCGAAAGAGCTAGAGGCTGAGTCAGAAACTTTTTCCTGCTGCTCTGGCTTTAAAACCTGTTTTCCTACTCCCAGATAAGGGAGCCTTTGAGTCCTTGTGTAGCCAGACGATGACGCTGGCTCAACACCTCCAGCCTCAGGTGCTATTGTGCTTTTGCCATTACCACCAGATGCACCACCACCACCACCATCAGTACCAGCTGGCAACCACCGCCCGCGGGCTCTTCCACCAGACTTGCTCATTTTTTGGAAAATCTAACCAAAATAACAACCATTATATGGTACTGTAATACAAGGTAGAAGTTGTATATAAACATTGAGAATTTAAATCTCCCTTTTTTCTTTGGGAGACTGAACCAAAACTCAGGCCCAGTGTATATAACAATGCAATCTAAGTGGCAGAAAGTGGCTGGCTGACATACGACAAACTAACAGGACTGAAGTATATCCACTTTGTGAGAATTTGAATCTCCCTTTTTTTGGGAGACTGAACCAAAACTCAGGCCCTGTGCATAAAGCAACTCAATGTAAATGGCAGAAAGTGGCTGGCTGATATACGACACACTAACAGGACTGAAGTATATCCACATTGTGAGAATTTGAATCTCCCTTTTTTTGGGGGAGACTGAACCAAAACTCAGGCCCTTTGCATAAAACAACGTAATCTAAGTGGCAGAAAGTGGCTGGCTGACATACGACAAACTAACAGGACTGAAGTATATCCACTTTGTGAGAATCTGAATCTCACTTTTTTTTTTTTAGACTGAACCAAAACTCAGGCGCAGTGTACAAATCAACACAATGTAAGTGGCAGAAAGTCGCTGGAAGATATATGGAAAAATACAAGGACTGTAATACAATTTCAATCTCCTTACAATGATCTCAGGACAAGTATGGCAGCAAAAAAAAGGACTGCTGCACACAAAAGTGTGGACAAATAAACAAGATAACTGTGCAGAAAGGAGCAACAGGATTTTTGCTTTTAAAAAAGCAGTTGGTTTGCACAGCAGCGTGCAAACAGCAATGCAGCTATCAGGGAGCCTTATAAGGCAGCCTAATAAGCTACAGAGCTGATGCACAAAAATATAGCCTCCACTGTCCCTGCAAAAAAAGGTGGTGTTGGACAGTGGAAATCGCTACATAACAAGCAGTTTGGGGGTTAATCTTCCCTCCCTAACTATATCCCTTCTTCTGATGAAGCTGCAGCAACCTCTCCCTATGCTAAGATCGGCAGAAGTAAGATGGCGGTCAGCGTGCACGCCCCTTTATAGCCCCTGTGACACCGCAGAAAGCAAGCCAATCACTGTCATGCCCTTCTCTAAGATGGTGAGGATCGAGACCTATGTCATCACGCTGCCCACACTCTGCGTCCTCCTTCATTAGCTGAAAAATGGAGCTGAAAGCGTCATATGAAACGTGACTTTTGCGCGCATATCGGCGACCTCATGGCCGATCCCACACTAGGATCAGATCGGGTTTCATGAATCCCGACTTTGCCGAAAGTCAGCGATTTTTGAATTTGTCCGATCCGTTTCGCTCAACCGTACTAATGACATCAAAACCCTATATAAGGTGTGCTAAATTATTACGCAACTTCCTTTCCTTTGGCAAAATGGGTCAGAAGAGAGATTTGACGGGCTCTGAAAAGTCCAAAATTGTGAGATGTCTGTGCAGAGGGAGGCAGCAGTCTTGAAATTGCCAAACTTTTGAAGCGTGATCACCGAACAATCAAGCGTTTTGTGGCAAATAGCCAACAGGGTCGCAAGAAGCGTGTTGGGCTAAAAAAGCACAAAATAACTGCCCACGAATTGAGGAAAATCAAGCGGGAAGCTGCCAATATGCCATTTGCCACCAGTTTTGCCATATTTCAGAGCTGCAACGTTACTGGAGTAACAAAAAGCACAAGGTGTGAAATACTCAGGGACATGGCCAAGGTAAGGAAAGATGAAAAACGACCACCTTTGAACAAGAAACATAAGATAAAACATCAAGACTAGGTCAAGAAATATCTTAAGACTGTCTTTTCAAAGGTTTTATGGAATGATGAAATGAGAGTGCCTCTTGATGGGCCAGATGGATGGGCCAGAGACTGGATGAGTAAAGGACAGAGAGCTCCACTCCGACTCAGACACCAGCAAGGTGGAGGTGGGGTACTGATATGGGCTGGTATCATCAAAGATGAACTTGTGGGACCTTTTCGGGTTGAGGATGGCGAGAAGCTCAACTTCCAGACCTACTGCCAGTTTCTGGAAGACAACTTTTTCAAGCAGTGGTACAGGAATAAGTCGGTATCGTTCAAGTAAAACAAGATTTTCATGCAGAACAATTATCCATCACATGCCTCCAACTATCCAACTACTCCACAGCGTAGCTTGCCAGTAAAGGTCTTAAAGAAGAAAAAATAATGACATGGCCCCCTTGTTCACCTGATCTGAACCTCATAGAGAACCTGTGGTCCCTCATAAAATGTGATATTTACAGGGAGGGAAAACAGTACACCTCTCAGAACAGTTTCTGGCAGGCTGTGGTGGCTTCTTCACATAATGTTGATCGTAAACAGATCAAGCAACTGACAGAATCTATGGATGGAAGGCTGTTGAGTGTCATCATAAAGAAAGGTGGCTATATCGGTCACTAATTTTTTGAGGTTTTGTTTTTGCATGTCAGAAATGTTGATTTCTAAATTTTGTGCAGTTATATTGGTTTACCTGGTGAAAATAAACAAGTGAGATGGGAATATATTTGTTTTTTAAGTTGCCTAATAATTCTGTTCAGTAATAGTTACCTGCACAAACAGATATCCTCCTAAGGCCGGTTTCACATTAGCGTTTGTAGCAGCTGCGGATGGCTGCGGATTTCCTCTGTGAAGCCCCGCCCTCGGCCGCACCTCTGCCGCTAACTCCTCCTATTTCTGCATGCGGCCGGCATGCGGCCTGTGTATCTATCTTTAACATTAGGTACGCAGGTCGTGCAGCTGTATGCTGATGCATTAGCAGAGCTCCTGGGTGTAAAATAATTTAACCCCTTGACATGGATTTACATCGTCCTGAACAACGGAAGGTATGGGATATTGTTGTTTTTTTATTTTTCTTTTTTTACAGAACGAGGGTCTTCAGGTGGATTAAGAGTCTAAATAAAATATTACAACACCCTGTGTCTTTATTTCATTAAAGTACTTTGTAATAATGTGTGTGTGTTTTATTAACCATTTCTTACTATTGGATTAACATGACCTTGGGATTTTCCATTTTCCTGTGTTCGTTTTTCACTCCCCTCCTTCCCAGAGCCATAACTTTTTTATTTTTCCGTCAATTTGGCCATGTGAGGGCTTATTTTTTGTGGGACGAGTTGTACTTTTGAACAACATCATTGGTTTTACTATGTCTTGTACTAGAAAACGGGAAAAAAATTCCAAGTGCGGTGAAATGGCAAAAAAAGTGCACTCCCACACTTGTTTTTTGTTTGGCTTTTTTGCTAGGTTCACTAAATGCTAAAACTGACCTGCCATTATGATTCTCCAGGTCAGTACAAGTTCATAGACACCTAACATGACTAGGTTATTTTTCACCTAAGTGGTGAAAAAAAATTCCAAACTTTGCAAAAAAATGCGCCATTTTCCGATACTCGTAGTGCCTCCATTTTTTGTGATCTGGGATCAGGTGAGGGCTTATTTTTGCGTGCCAAGCTGGCATTTTTAATGATAGCATATTGGTACAGATACATTCTTTTGATCGCCCGTTATTGCATTTTAATGCAATGTTGCGGCGACCAAAAAAACGTAGTTCTGGCGTTTCAAATTTTTTTCTCGTTACGCCGTTTAGCGATCAGGTTAATGCTTTTTTTATTGATAGATTGGGCGATTCTGAACACGGTGATACCAAATATGTGTAGGTTTGATTTTTTTTATTGATTTATTTTGATTGGGGCGAAAGGGGGGTGATTTAAACTTTTATATTTTTTTTATTTTTTTCACATTTTTTGTAACTTTTTTTTTTTACTTTTGCCATGCTTCAATAGCCTCCATGGGAGGCTAGAAGCAGGCACAGCATGATTTCCTCTGCTAAATAGCAGCGATCTGATGTTCGTTGCTATGTAATAGAAAATGAGGTGTGCTGTGAGCGCCGACCACAGGGTGGCGCTTACAGCTACCAGCGAGCAGTAACAATAGAGTTCTCAAGGACCTCTATGGTTACAATGGAGAAACATCGCTGACCCCCGATCATGTGACGGGGGTCGGCGATGCGCTCATTTCCGGCCGCCCGGCCGGATGTGGTAGTTAAATGCCGCTGTCTGCGTTTGACAGCGGCATTTAACTAGTTAATAGCGGCGGGTGAATTGCGATTTCACCCGCTGCTATTGTGGGCACATGTCAGCTGTTCAAAACAGCTGACATGTCTCAGCTTTGATGTGCGCTCACCGCGGAGCCCTGCATCAAAGCAGGGGAGCTGACCTCGGATGTACTATCCTGTCCGAGGTCAGTAAGGGGTTAATAATGGATAGGTGTCATAATTGATGCCTCTCTATTATTAACCTGGCTTAATGTCACCTTACAATAGCAAGGTGACATTAACCCTTCACTACCCCATATTCCACCGCTACACGGGAGTGGGAAGAGAGTGGCCAAGTGCCAGAATAGGCGCATCTTCCAGATGTGCCTTTTCTGGGGTGGCTGGGGGCAGATGTTTTTAGCCTGGGGGGCAATAACCATGGACCCTCTCTAGGCTATTAATATCTGCCCTCAGTCACTGGCTTTACCACTCTGGCGGAGAAAATTGCGCGGGAGGCCACGCCAATTTTTTCCGCGATTTATCCCTTTAATTTAATAGCTAGAGGGCCCAAATTTTGCACATACACACTACTAACATTAGTAGTGTGGAATATGCAAAAAAAAAGGGATATGAGATGGTTTACTGTATGTAAACCATGTCTCATATCATGTCGGGTTTGGGAAGGAGAAAGAAAAAGCCGGCAATTGAATTACCGGCTTTTCACATATCTCGTGCTGAATTAAATATAAATACAGTATATATATGTGTGTCTCAATGACATATATATATATATAGATATATATATATAGATATAGATACTGTATATATGTTTTAACGAACATTTGAGCACATAAATCCATTAGATGTCGGTTTTGCAAGCCTGCGAGAAAATATCGCAGTACGGATGCCATACGGATTACACACGGAGGATGACATGCGCAAAATACGCTGCCACACCCTGCCTACAAATGACATACAGATCACTATTTTGGGAACATTTCTGCATATTACGGCCGTAAAAAACAGACCGTATTTTAATACGCCCAGTGTGACGCCGGCCTAATAGTTAGCCTCGCCCATGATTTTCACAGTTGGAGACTTTCTGACTTCCTGAACTTATTTTACATCTAGAAATTTCTTCCAAATACTTAATTCCTTTCTCTCATATGAAACAAATATACCTGAAAGCTCTAACATTAGATACATATATTGCACATTCGAATACTTGGCTGGAAAGAATCCTCCAGCTAATTCAACCCCCAAACAGCTAATAATTTCTCTTGTTTAAGATACATACATCCCTACCTACAATCTGAGGGGAACCCAATCATTCTATTAATATCAGCTATGGAGAAACAAATGAATATCACACTGACCCCAGTGGGGAAAATATTGAGATCAGAAACTAGTAAAAATAGCATTACTAACCCCAATTCCAAAAAGTTGGGACACTGTGCAAAATATAAAGCAAACAAGAATAAATGGTTTAGGATTCTGTAATAGCCATATTTTATTCACATTAGAACATTGAAAATACAGCTCTGGCAAAAATTAAGAGACCCCTGCAAAATGCTCAGTTTGTCTGATTTTTCTCTTTATAGGTATATTTTTGAGTAAAATGTAAATTGTTCTTTAGTTCTTTAAAATTCTGACAACATGTCTCCGAATTTCCAAACAATAATTTTTGTATTTTTTCTCTGACAAAGAGAAATGGTCAAAATTAGGGTATGTGCACACACTGCAGATTTCCCTGCAGAATTTTCTACACAAAATCTGCACCTCTTGGCAGAAAATGCAGGTAAAAAAAAATGTTGATGCGTTTTTGATGAGGATTTGATGCGTTTTTCATGCAGATTTGTTTGCGTTTTTGTAACCTAAATAAAGATCTGTTATTTAAAAAAAAAGAATTGTGATGCAATTTCTTTGTCTTTTACATACTCCATGGAAGAATAGTGTTTACACACACACACACACACACACACACACACACACACACACACAAATAGATAGACAGATAATAGATAGATAGATAGATAGATAGATAGATAGATAGATAGATAGATAGATAGGTAGTTAGATAGATAGATAGATAGATAGATAGATAGATAAAATGGTACATAAATAGTTAAAGACACACACACACAAAATCTGCACACAATATCTTTAATCTAAAAAAATGGCTTGGGCTCCCGCACAATTTTCTGTGCCAGAGAGGGAAAGCCGATAGCTGGGGGACAATATTTCTAGCCTGGGAAGGAGGTAATACCCATGGAGCTTCCCAGGCTATGAATATTGTATATTTAGCCTTTACTGGCTAATAAAATAGGGGGACTCCCAAAAACATGACGTGGGGTCCCCCTATAATGTATAGCCAGAAAGGCTATACAGACAGCTGCGGGATGATATTCATAGCCTAGAAAGGGGCCATGGGTATTGCCCCCCCCCCCCCGTATTGCCCCCCCCCCGTCTAAAAATTCCAGCACGCAGCCACCCCAGAAATGGCGCATCATACAGATGCACCAATTCTGGCACTTATACTCCTTCTTCCCACTGCTCTCTAGCCGTGTAATATGGGGTAAAAAGAGGGTAATGTCACCTTTTGGTAGTAAGGTGACATTAAGCCTGGTCAATAATGGAGAGGCATCAATAAGACGCCAATCCATTATTAATCCTATAGTTATTAATGTGTTTTTTTTCTTTTTTTTAACATTCAACACATTAACCGGATGATGAGACTACTTTCCCATCATTTGCTAATGGTGTCACTGTAGCAGGCATAGGTGGATGGGATTAGTAGTCCCATTGGATAATGCCTGCCTACACACAGACACACAGACACACACAGCACCGCACACACATGCAGATATCCACACACATGCAGATCTCCACACACATACACGCACATTGCTTCACCCACACTCTGCCCACACACTTCCCTCCTCTCGATGTACAGTGTTTCTAGCACCCACATCTGCAGCAAATCCACAGATCTTTTTTACATCTGCAGTTTTGCTGCGGATGTGCCTGACTCAATGGAAGTCAATGGGTGCAGAAACGCTGCAGATACGCAGAAAGAATTGACATGCTGCGGGAAAAAAATGCTGCGTTTCTGTGCGGATTTTTCTACAGCATGTGCACAACAAATCTCTATTTCCCATAGATTAACATTGGCTGTGCACTACACTGCGGATTTGATGTGTACCCGTGCGGCCAAAAATGCTGTGGATCCGCATCTAAATCTGCAACATGTGCACATAGCCTTAAAAAAAATCCAGTGTTTTCAGACCTCAAATAATGCAAAGAAAACAAGTTCTTAATCATTTAGAAACAACAATACTAATGTTTTCACTCAAGAAGAGTTTAGAAATCAATATTTTGTGTAATAACCATGATTTGTAATCACAGCTTTCATGCATCTTGGCATGCTTTCCACCAGTCTTTCACACTGCTCCTGGTGCAAAAATGTAAGCAGTTCTTCTTTGTTTGATGGCTTGTGACTATCCATCATCCTCTTGATTACATTTCAGAGGTTTTCTATGGGGTTCAGGTCTGGAGATTGGGCTGCCCATGACAGGGCTTTGATGTGGTGGTCTCTTAATTTTTGTCAGAACTGTATATTAGAAGTTAAAAGTAAGACATTTTTACTTTAATTAAAAAAAAATACTCATTAATAAGTTTATGGCAGCAACACATCTCCAAAAAATTGGAACTGGGCCATATGTACCTTTTTAGAATATTCTCTCTACTTTTTCTAACAGTATGGAATAGTGGAGACGTGAGGAGAAAGATTGCTGGAATTCTCAAAGAAGAATGTTGTCTAGACATGAGTGATTCAAGTGTAATAAAACTCAACTCAAATTTTACAAAAATCCACATTCACCGAAATGAAGATTTTTTGGTAATTGACTTCCTCAGGGATTCAGCAGTATGGCTGCCATTTATATGAACCATGAATGGACATCAGAATTCTTACATCTCCCTCTGCTCTTCACTGCTATTTGTCTGTTCATTGCCGCGTCTTCAGAATGCCGTTGGCTGAGAGGATATTCCCCAGGCTGCTCTCACTAAGGCAAGGTTTCTGGCTTTGCTAGATGCAGTAGGGTGCTGTGCGTGTGCCTGGAAAAGTCATCGCCCATGCCGAAATGTTATTCCGCAAATCACTTGTAAGTTCAAAATGCTCACTACACTCCTAAATGAATTCCTCAAGGGTGTAGTTTTTAAATTAGCACCCCATATGGGGTTTTTCTATTTTTCTAGCACCTATCAAGTTCTACCAATGGCATTCACATTCTATTACGGACAAACTTCAAAAAAAAAAACATATAGCACTACTTCACTTCCAAGCTATGTTGTGATCATGAAAAGTAATTTATAACTCAGAAAAATTTTCAATTTCATCTTTTACTCTTGGTGAAAATTAAAAATTGGGGGCTAAAGCAACATTTTAGTAAAAAGAAAATTGTAATTTTTATTTTTTTGTCCTTCCACTATGAATTCATTCATGTGAAGGGTAATCAATCTGAATGGAAATTTTAGTATGAGGCATAAAGTTTTAATAACTTCTGACAAATAAGTCCCTCAAGATGACTTTAAAACTGAATTGGTCCCTAAAAAACAGGATGTATAAATTTAAATAAAAGTATGAAAAATCTCTGCTAAACTTATAACTCTTCTGACATCCAAAGAAAACAAATTATTTATAAAATGATTCTAACATAAAGTAGACATGTGGTTAAAGTTATTTGTTAACTACTTTGTACGGTGTGGCTATCTATTTAAGGGTATACAAAGGTTATACAAATTTTAATTTAGAAAACAGTGATTTTTTTTTACATTTTTAGCACAATTCATATCAACCTAAATGTGGCACTAACATAAAATGTAATGTGTTCTCAGAATCACTAGTACATCTTGAACATTCCAGTTTTATTAGTTATTTCCACATAAATTGACATTTCAGAATTGAACTGGGCAGGAAAGTGAAAACTGGTTTCAGGGGTTATAAGTCATTCACCTTTTTTAAATTTGGTGTCAATCTATTCAGCCTCCTTTTTTCATTTTTTTAAGCCAGCTCTAATAAATGTGGATGTAATGTCATTTGCATGTCTACGTAGATTTCTAATATAAATTTGTGTTCTTTCATAAAGCTTATTTTAACTAGAAATGCTTTCTCTCTTGCTGCCTTAAAGAATTATATATTTTAATCCCCAGAATGAATTTTTTCTTTAATAACCTGTCAAAGAATTCTGGAAATGTTTTGGATTTGACATGAAAAATCCCACTTCAAAGAAAAATGCGCAGAAAAAGTATATGTAATTCCAATTAATTAAATTGAAAAAGACAAAAATCCCTTGAAGAAGATAAGATGTAAAGGATGAAGTGTCATGGGATCCTAATTTAGAGTAGCACAATCTTCTTTTTTCTTAATTTATATTTTCTAAAAAAAATAAACTCTGTGGTTTGCGCTTCCGTTCATCAATAATAAAAGAAAAATACACATTAATAACAAAAAACATTATATTTGTTTGTTTAAATTAAATGCTATAGTTAAATTTTTACCAATAATTACAATTGATCCTTTAGTTTTGCCATACTTTCTCATCATTCAAACATTCACTAACACTGAAATAACAATAGTATCATGTGAAATCTTCATGATTTCTGTCTCTGTTTTATATTTATATTTATATTCACTTCTAAAGTAAAAAGAAACAATTTTTTATTCAATGCAATATCACAAATTTAGAAATGTTAAGGGCTTTCTTGTTGAGGAGGATTCTCTAAACCATAGGTAAGGATGAGATCATAGACTATGGCACATGGTTATAGCATGTGGTTTAGCATGGACCAAGTCTCTAGGTAAGTAGGAAAGCAGACATACAAGAAGGAAAAAACAGAACACATGGAGCCTAGAGTTTGTACATTCTCAGAAATTGAAAATGTATAGTAAATGTATGCCTTGCAGCAGGAAAATGGTTAATGGCAGATTTGTTTAATATAAGCAGACAGAAACATTCAGCCACAAATGGTTAGCCGCAAGACATCAGAGATGAACAATCAAATTGTATGCTTGCAGATGACATTATACACTGTTGCAGCAGCGTTATGTATACAAGTAGTAACAGAAAAGAGCTCGTTTTTCTTACAACAAACAGATGGTTAACTACATGTCTGCATTAGGAAGTTGATGCTGATAGTTGACATACAAGCAAGATTTCATTGCAGTGATGATTAGGCAGTTGAAGTGAATGGTGAAGCAAATTTCTGGAGTACTGTATATGTGGTAACTGAAAGCTATGCATAAAAGACTTTAGGCATGGGCATAAAGATCCTAAAAACCATTACACAGGCAGAGATGCTTACCTGTCTGAGGCCTCCAACCAATTACACTAACCAAAGTGCAGCGGACCCAAGTTAAGATGGTGGATGACAAATGCACAGGTGCAATAATACCAATACTGCAAGCCAGCCTACAATCAGGATTTGGCCGCCTGGCACACCTGCGCAAAAATGATCTGTATGTGGCATGTTCACACAGAAATACAAAGCATATGGCTCAGGCCTATTAGTAACGCCATATAGCGGGCCAGCCATTGCTATCATGCATCCTGTGTGAACAGAGGCCACAGTATACAGAGCCATCTAGGGCCCAGCTGCACCCTGAAAAAATGACGTGTCCAAAAACATAACAATGTATGTAAGGTATTAGTTGGTATTATGGCCACAATACTTAAGCCGTCAACCCTTGACCTTTGAAGAGCTACAAAAAAAATGTTGAATGAGTGGATACATTTGTCTTACACTGCTCAAAAAATAAATAAAGGGAACACCTAAACAACAGAATATAGCTCCATGTAAATCAAACCCCTGTGAAATCAAACTGTCCGCTTAGGAAGCAACACTGTTTGACAATCAATTTCACATGCTGTTGTGCAAAAGGAATAGACAACCGATGGAAATTATTGGCAATTATCAAGACACACTCAATAAAGGAGTGGTTCTGCAGGTGGTGACCACACACCACATCAGTACCAATGCTTTCTGGCTGATGTTTTGGTCACTTTTAAATGTTGGTTGTGCTGTCACACTTGTGGTAGCATGAGATGGACTCTACAACCCCCACAAGTGGCTCAAGTAGTGCAGCTCATCCAAGATGGCACATCAATGCGAGCTGTGGCGAGAAGGTTTGCTGTGTCTGTCAGCATAGTGTCCAGAGGCTGGATGCGCTACCAGGAGACAGGCCAGTACACCAGGAGACATGGAGGGGGCCGTAGGAGCACAAAAACCCAGCAGCAGGATCGCTACCTCAGCATTTGTGCAAGGAGGAACAGGAGTAGCACTGCCAGAGCCCTGCAAAATGACCTCAAGCAGGCCACAAATGTGCATGTGTCTGCACAAACGGTTAGAAACTAACTCCATGAGGATGGTCTGAGTGCTTGACGTCCACAGATGGGGGTTGTGCTCACAGCCCAACACCGTGCATGACACTTGGCATTTGGCACAGAATACCAGGATTGACAAATTTGCCACTGGCACCCTGTGCCCTTCACAGATGAAAGCATGTTCACACTGAGCCCATGTGACAGACGTGACAGAGTCTGGAGACACCATGGAGAGTGATCTGCTGCTTGCAACATTCTTCAGAATGACCGATTTGGCAGTGAGTCAGTAATGATGTGGGGTGGCATTTCTTTGGAGGGCCGCACAGTCCTCCATGTGCCCGCCAGAGGTAGCGTGACTGCCATTAGGTTCCGAGATGAGATCCTCAGACCCCTTGTGAGACCATATGCTGGTGTGGTTGGCTCTGGTTCCTCCTAATGCAGGACAATGCCAAACCTCATGTGGCTGGAGTGTGGCAGCAGTTCCTACAAGATGAAGGCATTGAAGCTATGGACTGGTCCGCCCATTCCCCAGAACTGAATCCGATTAAACACATCTGGGACATCATGTCTCGCACCATCCACCAACGTCATGTTGCACCACAGATTGTCCAGGTGTTTGTGGATGTTTTAGTCCAGGTCTGGGAGGAGATCCCTCAGGAGACCATCCGCCGCCTCATCAGGAGCATGTCCAGGCATTTTAGGGAGGTCATACAGGCCCATAGAGGCAACACACACTACTGAACATCATTTCCTTGTCTTGAGGCATTTCCACTGAATTTGGATCAACCTTAATTTGATTTTCCACTTTGATTATGAGTACCATTCCAAATCCAGACCTCCATGGGATATTCATTTTGATTTACATTGATTATTTTTATGTTTTATTATTGTTTTCAACACATTCCACTATGTATTGAATAAAGATTTGCAACTGAAATATTTCATTCACTGGCATCTAGGATGTGGTATTTTAGTGTTCCCTTTATTTTTTTGAGCAGTGTAAATAAAACTATTGGTGTTGATCGAATAGTGAAATATTCGGATTTCGGAAAATTGGCACAAATAATTTCTAATGTCCGTGTATTCGTACTGAATAACGAATCCAATGGAAGTCAAAGGGAAAGTCGAATATTTTTCAGCTGGACCCAACAAACAGATCTAGGGACATGGGAAAAAAGCTGAAATTGATACAAAAGAGCTAAAGCTAAATTAAAAAAGCATGGAGAAGATGCCTGCATGCCTTTCTGACTCACATATGGTATCTGGGAATAATGTTGTCAGTAGGGTTGAGCGACTTTCATTTTTTTAAGATAGAGTCGGGTTTTGCGAAACCCGACTTTGTCCAAAGTCGAGTCGAGTGAAGTCGGCCGATTATCGCGAAAAGTCGGGGATCGACCGAAACATGAAACCCAATGCAAGTCAATGGGGAAGCATAGTCGGCAGTGAGTGGAGGCCAGGAAAACACCTACAGTGCCCATTTTAATGCCAAAAACATCCATTCTTGTTTCTGAAGCTTGTCAATCTTAATTAACTTTATAATAATAGTTGGGCATTGGAAATTGGGGGTCATTTGGCAAAAGTTGTGGGGGGTAGGGCTGGTTCAAGGTTTTAGTGGGCCCAGGAAACGTGGACTACGTCACGGCGGTGGAGCAGTGAGAGGTAAGTATTTCAACTTTGCAAGTGCTGTGATCCTGAGCAAGCAGGGAGGCCCACTTGTTCGCATTGGCACTGGCACAGGGCCCCTCAAAGTACGGTGGTGTGTTTGCACGGCGGGGGCGCCTCCCACCGGCAGCGATACTTTTGCATACTCTGAGGGGCCCTGTGCCTGTGACGTCGCCAACGAGTATGCCCCCCTACCTGTTGAAGAAACCTGCACTTTCATCTGCACCTTCCTCTTTGTCCCTGTGTAAGGTGGTATAGTATGCGGGAAGGGGAACCTGACTTTCAGCAGGGTCAGATTGTGGCTGTGTAGCGTGCAAGGGGAATGTAGTGGTCTGGGTCAAAGTACCACAAGACTCATCTAGCACCGGCTGGGCAATGGGCAGGATGAAGCGGAAACACTGATATAGGCTCAAATAATAAAGTGGGTAAAATGCAGGTCAAAATTGGTAACAGGACCAGGTGGCATTGCTTAGTTCAGTGGAGTAGAAAACCCAGGAGCGGCAGACAGACACCATTAGTAGGGCCGAACCACACTAGTAGGCCCTATGCAGTTTAATATTACAAATGAAGGCCGAAAGCCTGAAGATTAAAGGTCAGGAAAATAACACAGGACAACACCAAGGTGCGGCACACACCGTTACTAGGCCCAACCAAAGTAGTAGGCCAACTGCAGTTTAATTATTTAAAATGTAAGCCGAAAGCCTGAACATTGAAGGTCAGGACAACAAAACAGTAGAAAACCCAGTAGCGTCAGACACCGTTTTAAGGGCCCAACCACACATTTTAAAAACAACTACTTAATGAGAGCCTGAAGGTTGAAGCTCAGATTTATACAGTGGAGGACAACACCAGGGAGCGGCACACACCGTTAGTAGGCCCCAACCACCAATTATTACCAACAAATACTTAATGAGAGCCAGAAAGTTGAAGCTCAGATTTATACAGTGGAGGGCAACACCAGGGAGTGGCACACACCGTTAGTAGGCCCCCACCACCAATTTTTACCAACAAATACTTAATGAGAGCCCGAAGGTTGAAGCTCAGATTTATACAGTGGAGGACAACACCAGGGAGCGGCACTCACCGTTAGTAGGCCCCAACCACCAATTTTTACCAACCAAGGATGAGGAGAACACCGTTACTAGGCCCCAACCCAAGTAGTATGGCATCTGTAGTGTTACATTTAAAAATACTTAATGAGAGCCTGAAGGTTGAAGCTCAGACAAGGAAACCTGGAGGAGAACACCAAGGAGGAGGAGAACACCCAGGAGGTGGAGAACACCCAGGAGCGGCAGACATCACTAGTAGGCCCCAACCAAACTAGTAGCCCAAATGCAGTTTCCTATTTTTTAAAAAAGCCCGAAAACCTGAATTGAGGACAATTTTAATTAGGGACTGCAGACATACTTAGTAGGCTGTCCCCTGTGGACCATGCATCCACCACATTAACCCATTGCGCCGTAATGGACACGTAACCTTCTGTGGCCATGCCTACAGGTCCATGCATCTGTTGTCAGGTGCACCTTTGTACTCACAGATTGCCAGAGTGCATGGACAATGAGGTCTTTTACATGCTGGTGGAGGGTTGGGATGGCTTTTCTCGCAAAAGAAGTGTCGACTGGTTAGCTTGTAGCATGGTACAGCGTAGTCCATCATGGCTTTATTAATATTAAATAAAATATATAAATAGGCTCTATGAACTTTTAAATAAATTCCAGGGGTACACGGGCAGCATTGGTGTGGTCAGCGGAGGACGATTGCAAGGAGTGACCGCAGACAGGCTTACTGGGCCTAAAATAAATAAAAATAGGCTCTTTGCACTTTAAAATAGGTTGCATGGGTACAGAGGCAGCATTGGTGTGGTCAGCGGAGGACGATTGCGAGGAGAGACCGCAGACAGGCTTACTGGGCCTAAAATAAATAAAAATAGGCTCTATGCACTTTAAAATAGGTTACATGGGTACACAGGCAGCATTGGTGTGGTCAGCGGAGGACGATTGCAAGGAGTGTCTGACACCGTTAGTACTCCCAAAAAATAAATAGATGTTAATGTCTCGCAAAACAACAAAACAAAAAACAAAAGTGTGGCATACTTAGGTACAGGGGTGGGCTCCTCTGCTGAGTTTCAGACATAGTAATTTGGCACTAAGTATTTACTGGTGTCAATATAGGACACTGACCCAGACTATTTTAACTAGCATCATAGATGTCAACAAATTGGTATTGTCAGTGCCAGGCATTGAATGATGTCAGCGCATAGATTAAACATTGGTGGAGCTGTGAGAGATAATTTTGCACGTGGTAGAGCACAGTTTGAGCTGGGGGGGTGAACTCTCTTGTGGCCGGCGGTACCGTCCCAGGGCCCCTCATGTTACAACGGTGTGTCTGACGTTGGGTGCGCGCCACCACCGCCAGAGACACTTTATTGTACTATGAGGGACCCAGTGGCAGTGCCATCGACCAAAAGGGGGCACACCCACCTCTTCAGACAAACGGCACTCTAACGGGTGCTTGCGCCAAGTGGCGAGACAACGGCCCCCGTGGGGGGAGTTTTCACATTGAGGGAGGTGTAAACATGTCGTATGCTGGACAAACAGCTGCTGCAAATTAAGAGATTGGAACACTCAGTAAGACCTTTTTATAGGAAAGCTAGGTGTCAGCCGGGAAAGGTGGGGCAAAATAATTTGAAATCCTGGAGTGGTTCATTTTAATGAAGGTTAGATCATCCACATTTTGGGTAGCCAGACGAGTCCTTTTTTCGGTTAATATTGAACCAGCAGCACTGAATACTCTTTCTGATAGCACACTAGCTGCTGGGCAAGCAAGCTCCTGCAATGCATATTCTGCCAATTCAGGCCAGGTGTCTAATTTGGATGCCCAGTAATCAAATGGGAATGACGGTTGAGGGAGAACATCGATAAGGGATGAAAAATAGTTAGTAACCATACTGGACAAATGTTGTCTCCTGTCAATTTGAATAGATGCTGCAGTACCTGTCCTGTCTGCGGTCATTGTGAAATCACTCCACAACCTGGTCAGAAAACCCCTCTGTCCAACGTCACTTCTGATTTGTGCACCTCTAACACCTCTGCCCTGTAGCCCCCTGCAGCTCATGTGAGAACCATCACCGGTGCTGTGTGCTGGGAATGCCTGAATCAAACGGTCTACAAGAGTTGCTTGTTTGGTTGCTAATATTTGTTCGAGGTTCTCATGTGGCATAATATTTTGAAATTTGCCTTTATAGCGAGGGTCAAGGATGCAGGCCAGCCAGTAATCGTCATCGGTCATCATTTAAATAATGCGTGGGTCCCTTTTGAGAATACGTAAGGCATAATCCACCATGTGGGACAAAGTTTCAGTTGTCAAATCTGCGGTTGTGCTGGTTTGAGGGGCAGTTACAGGCAAATCTACGTCACTTGTCTCCCTTAAAAAACCAGAACCCGGCCTTGCAACACCACTAATTTCTGTTGGCCCAGGAGAAGCTTCCTCATTAAAAAAGTACTCATCCCCATCATCCTCCTCGTCCTCCTCCTCCTCTTTGCCTACCGCGTCCTCTACACGGCCCTGACCAGACAATGGCTGACTGTCATCAAGGCTTTCCTCTTCCTCGGCTGCAGACGCCTGCTCCTTTATATGCGTCAAACTTTGCATCAGCAGACGCATTAGGGGGATGCTCATGCTTATTATGGCGTTGTCTGCACTAGCCAGCCATGTTCATTCCTCAAAACACTGAAGGACTTGACACAGGTCTTGTAGCTTCGACCACTGCACACCTGACAACTCCATGTCTGCCATCCAACTGCCTGCCCATGTATCCTCCCACAAATACATAACAGCACGACTCTGTTCGCACAGTCTCTGAAGCATGTGCAGTGTGGAGTTCCACCTTGTTGCAACGTCGATGATTAGGCGATGCTCGGGAAGGTTCAAAGACCGCTGATAGTTCTGCATACGGCTGGAGTGTACGGGCGAACGGCGGATATGCGAGCAAAGTCTGCACACTTTGAGAAGGTCAGGTAACCCTGGATAACTTTTCAGGAAGCACTGCACCACCAGGTTTAAGGTGTGAGCCAGGCAAGGAATGTGTTTCAGTTGGGAAAGGGCTATGGCAGCCATGAAATTCCTTCCGTTATCACTCACTACCTTGCCTGCCTCAAGATGTACAGTGCCCAGCCAAGACTGAGTTTCTTTCTGCAAGAACTCGGACAGAACTTCCGCGGTGTGTCTGTTGTCGCCCAAACACTTCATTGCCAATACAGCCTGCTGATGCTTGCCACTAGCTGTCCCATAATGGCACACCTGGTGTGCAACAGTGGCAGCTGCGGATGGAGTGGATGTGCGACTGAGGTCTGTGGACGAGCTCTCGCTTCTGCAGGAGGACGAGGAAGAGGAGGAGGGGGGCCAACGCCTACAGCCAACTGTTTCCTTGACCGTGGGCTAGGCAGAACTGTCCCAATATTGCTGTCCCCTGTGGACTCTGCATCCACCACATTCACCCAGTGTGCCGTGATGGACACGTAACGTCCCTGGCCATGCCTACTGGTCCATGCATCTGTTGTCAGGTGCACCTTTGTAGTCACAGACTGCCTGAGTGCATGGACGATGCGGTCTTTAACATGCTGTTGGAGGGCTGGGATGGCTTTTCTAGAAAAGAAGTGTCGACTGGGTAGCACGTAGCGTGGTACAGCGTAGTCCATCAGCGCTTTGAAAGCTGGAGACAAAAGCTGCACAGATACTGCAGGTGGTGCGGGAAATGGTGGGCTTACAGTGAGGGAAGGGATGTAGCGTTGCTGACTAGCTTCATTGGCCGAGGGTGCTGCAACCTTTAGGCACGTTTGGTAGTTAGTCCAGGCTTGCAAATGCATGGTGGTTAAATGTCTATGCATGCAACTTGTATTTAGACTTTTAAGATTCTGACCTCTGCTTAAGGTAGTTGAACATTTTTGACAGATGACTTTGCGCTGATCATTTGGATGTTGTTTAAAAAAATGCCAGACTGCACTCTTTCTACTATCGGATACCTTTTCAGGCATTGCAGACTGAGCTTCTTTAACCGGATGGCCATGCTGTCCTCCAAATGGTTTTGGTTTTGCCACGCGTTTTTGGCCAGATACGGGCCCGGCAGATGGAACCTGTTGTGATGTTGATGCCTGCTGCGGCTCCTCCTCCTCCTCCTCCTCCACTTCAGAACTACTGCCGCCTGCACCCGGTTCCCCCAATGGCTGTCAATCGGGGTCAACAACTGGGTCATCTATGACCTCCTCTTCTATCTTGTGTGCAACTTCGTCTGTGTCACCGTGTAAGCCGGTGGTATAGCGTTCGTGACGGGGCACCATAGTCTCAGCTGGGTTTGATTCTGGCTTAGTACACTGCGAGGGCAATGTTCTGGTCTGAGTCAAAGGAACAGCATAGTAATCTGGCTGTGGCTGTGCATCAGTGCACTCCATGTCCGATTCAACTTCTAATGGGCATGGCCTGTTAACTGTTTCACTGTCTAACCCAGGAACGGTATGTGTAAAGAGCTCCATGGAGTAACCCGTTGTGTCCCTGACGCATCCTTCTCTCTTGTTCTGGGTGAAGAAGACAAGGAAGCGACTTGTCCCTGACCATGAACATCCACTAACCACGCGCTGCTTTTACATTTAGCACTTTCAGAAGAGGAGGCAAAAGAGCTAGAGGCTGAGTCAGCAAGGAAAGCCAAAACTTGTTCTTGATGCTCCGGCTTTAAAAGCGGTTTTCCTACTCCCAGAAAAGGGAGCGTTCAAGGCCTTGTGTAGCCAGACGACGAACCTGGCTCAACAACTCGAGACTTAGGTGCTGTACTGCTTTTACCACGACCACCTGATGCTCCACCACCACTACCATCATTACCAGCTGACAATGACCGCCCACGGCCTCTTCCACCAGACTTCCTCATTGTTTGCAAAACGTAACCAAAGTAACGGTATTTGTTACTGTAAAACAACTTATAAGGTGAACTCAAACTTCTGTAGGATTTATATATACCTTTATAGGTGGCTGACACTGAAAGGAAATTCAGGCCCAATGTTACACACTAGGTTTTCTGTGCCCCAATAATTTGAGACAGATGGCACACACAGAACCGGCACTCAAGCAGAAATGCCAATCTTAATCTCCCACTATTTTTTTTTTTCAGGGAGAATTAAAAAAAAGAAAAAAAATGTCCCAGTATTACACACTAGGTTTTCTGTGGCACACAATGAGAGACAGATGCCACACACAGCACTGGCACAGAGGCAGACTTGCCAATCTTTATCTCCCACTATTTATTTATTTTTTTCAGGGAGAATAAAAAAAAATAAAAAAAAATGGCCCAGTATTACACACTAGGTTTTCTGTGGCACACAATGAGAGACAGATGCCACACACAGCACTGGCACAGAGGCAGACTTGCCAATCTTTATCTCCCACTATTTTTTTTTTTTCAGGGAGAATTAAAAAAAAAGAAAAAATGGCCCAGTATTACACACTAGGTTTTCGGTGGCACACAATGAGAGACAGATGCCACACACAGCACTGGCACAGAGGCAGACTTGCCAATCTTTATCTCCCACTATTTATTTATTTTTTTTCAGGGAGAATTAAAAAAAAAATGGCCCAGTATTACACACTAGGTTTTCTGTGGCACACAATGAGAGACAGATGCCACATACAGCACTGGCACAGAGGCAGACTTGCCAATCTTTATCTCCCACTATTTTTTTTTTCAGGGAGAATTAAAAAAAAAATGGCCCAGTATTACACACTAGGTTTTCGGTGGCACACAATGAGAGACAGATGCCACACACAGCACTGGCACAAAGGCAGACTTGCCAATCTTTATCTTCCTGCAGTAATCTCAGAAAAGTATGGCAGGCAGCTATAAAAAGGACTGCTGCACACAAAAGTGTGGACAAACAAACAAGATAGCTGTGCAGAAAGGAAGGAACAACAGGATTTGTGCTTTGAAAAAAGCAGTTGGTTTGCACAGCGGTGTACACACACAGCAACGCAGCTATCAGGGAGCCTTCTAGGGCAGCCCAATGAGCTACAGCGCTGAGGAAAAAAAATGTAGCTTCCACTGTCCCTGCAAACAAAAGGTGGTGTTGGACAGTGGAAATTGCTACAGCACAAGCGGTTTGGGGGTGAATGTACCCTGCCTAACACTATCCCT
This sequence comes from Ranitomeya variabilis, assembly GCF_051348905.1. Taxonomy (NCBI): domain Eukaryota; kingdom Metazoa; phylum Chordata; class Amphibia; order Anura; family Dendrobatidae; genus Ranitomeya; species Ranitomeya variabilis. The sequence goes on from NC_135237.1 coordinate 307,582,956, forward strand.
GCTTCTGACGAAGCGGCAGCAACCTCTCCCTATGCTCAAATCAGCAGCAGTAAGATGGCGGTCGGCCGGAATGCCCCTTTATAGCCCCTGTGACGCCGCAGAAAGCAAGCCAATCACTGCAATGCCCTTCTCTAAGATGGTGGGGACTGAGATCTATGTCATCACGCTGCCCACACTCTGCGTCCACCTTCATTGGCTGAGAAATGGCGCTTTTAGGGTAATTGAAACGCGACTTTGGTGCGAAAGTCGCGTACCACATGGCCGACCCCACACAGGGATCGGGTCGGGTTTCATGAAACCCGACTTTGCCAAAAGTCGGCGACTTATGAAAATGACCGATCTGTTTCGCTTAACCCTATTTGTGAAGGCTCTCACTCCTACACTCGGGAGGTCCCTCCCTAATTCCACCTAGTTAGCCTGATAGTGGTATACATATTCCCTATCCCTTTGCAATGCCATTTCAAACATGCCCATTAGAATTTTGGTTTTTGCCCGCCATCACCACCATGTCCACCGCCATGTCATAATGCGGCCATTGCTGTAAGTTAGCAGAGTGCCCCCATGTGCTGTGAAACCTGCATTTTGTAAGGTCCACAGGATTCGAATGCATTAGAATTTAATTCAGTATACAGTGTATGCAAGTGAGGGCCTGTGTTGTGCTCAGTTTGTCAGGCCTGAAACCCATGTCAGGAACATGTACAAGCCTCCTTGTACTTGGAAGCAGCCTCCTCATGGGAAAGGGCCAAAAGAGCCATTAATCAATCAGCACAAGTCTATGCACTTCTTCTGGAAACTACCCAACCAGGCAGAATGTATATTTTACATGGTTTTGAGCAACAATGGAGTAATTACAGGATATGTCCCAGAGAGTGTCGAGGTCTGTGGAGTGTATTACTCAGGTGACAGGCAGTGCTGCAGAGCTCAGGTAAAGGCAATTACCATGTTACATTATGTGTAAGGATGCGGCCTGAACAGGTCTGTGGAGAGTATTAATGCAGTCTCTTAGAACAGCTTAAAATGTACAGAAACTGACCAATACCCCGCCAACATTTTTTAGTAAGGGCCTAAATTTAGAAAATGTAAGGAAAGTGACAGTTTAATGAAGAGACACAAATCTCATTCAGGAGCCTGGGAAAGTCAGCAATGGTCTTTTTTCAGCACCAGACAATTTTTAAATTGCTAACAAATATGTATGCCCTATGTATGCCCAAATAACAATTGGTGAGCAGACATACACTACCGTTCAAAAGTTTAGGGTCACTTAGAAATTTCCTTATTTTTTAAAGGAATGCACAGTTTTTTCCAATGAAGTTAACATTAAATGATTCAGAAATACACTATATACATTGTTAATGTGGTAAATGACTATTCTAGCTGCAAACTTCTGGTTATATTGCAATATCTTCATAGGTGTATAGAGGCCCATTTCCAACAATCACTCCAGTGTTCTTATGGTACTCTGTGTTTGCTAACTGTGTAAGAAAGCTAATGGATGGTTAGAATACCCTTGAAAACCCTTGTGCAAGTATTTTAGCACAGCTGAAAACAGTTTGGCTGATAAGAGAACCTATAAACCTGACCTTCCTTTGAGCTAGTTGAGAATCTGGAGCATTACATTTGTTGGTTCTATTAAACTCTCAAAATGACCAGAAAAAAAGAACTTTCATGTGAAACTTGGCAGTCTATTCTTGCTCTTAGAAATGAAGGCTATTCCATGTGAGAAATTGCCAAGAAACTGAAGATTTCTTACAACGGTGTGTACTACTCCGTTTGGAGGAGAGCGCAATCAGACTCTAACCAGAGTAGAAAGAGTAGTGTGAGGCCCCGCTGCACAACTGAGTAACAAGACAAGTACATTAGAGTCTGTAGTTTAGTTTGAGAAATCGACACCTCACAGGTCCTCAACTGGCAGCTTCATTAAATAGTACATGCAAAACGCCAGTGTCAATATCTACAGTGAAGAGGCGACTCCGGGATGCTGGCTTTCAGGGCAGAGTGGCAAAGAAAAAGCCATATCTGAGACTGGCTAATAAAAGGAGATTATTAATATGGGCCAAAGGACACAGACATTGGACAGAGGAAGATTGGAAAAAAGAGTTATGGACAGATGAATCCAAGTTTGAGGTGTTTGGATCACACAGAAGAACATTTGTGAGATGCAGAACAACTGAAAAGATGCTGGAAGAGTGCCTGACGCCATCTGTCAAGCATGGTGGAGGTAATGCGATTGTCTGGCGTTGCTTTGGTCCTGGTAAAATGGGAGATTTGTACAAGGTAAAAGGGACTTTGAATAAGAAAGGCTATCACTACATTTTGCAACGCCATGCCATACCCTGTGGACAGCGCTTGATTGGAGCCAATTTCATCCTACAACAGGACAATGACCCAAAGCACACCTCCAAATTATGCAAGAACTATTTAGGGAAGAAGCAAGCAGCTGGCATTCTATCCAGGGCCGTATTTGCCACTAGGCACTTGAGGGCACGTGCCTAGGGCAGGAACTAGCGGGGGCGGCACCTGAGCAAGGTTTTTTTATACTAGTCCTGGCTGTGCGTCCCTTCCTGAAGACAGGGGGCAGCAGAGTAGCAGACGAGAACACGTGGTGCTGGTGCCGACTCTCCCTACTCCCCCTGCTGAGACACATTGATGCCCCTGCTCACAGCCTCACTGGTGCCCAGCCGGAATGTGACTGTGACTGACTGCTGAGGTGGAGCGGCGGTGCTCTGTGTTCCGACCCTGGGTCCTGTCTTGGACTCACATTGCTGGAGAACTTGCAGACAATAGAGCAGTACATACACAGTAAGTAGTGTACTGTCTCTGTCTGTAATGATCTCCCACCTTGCTCCTGCTGGCACGCTGCCTGCTGCATGGCTCTGTCTGTGACTCACCTCACTGTCCTCACCCCTTCCCCTCCCTCACATTCCTCAGCCTCATTTCTTCCTGTAGTGCCAGAGGCTGGAGGAGCCATGAAAAGCCAGTCAGCAGCCCTTAGGCCATGTGCACACGTTCAGGATTTTTAGCGTTTTTTTCGCGTTTTTCGCTATAAAAACGTGATAAAAACGCGAAAAAAACGCTTACATATGCCTCCTATTATTTACAGTGTATTCCGCATTTTTTGTGCAAATGTTGCGATTTTTTCCGCGAAAAAATCGCATCGCGGAAAAAAAAGCAACATGTTCATTAAAAATGCGGAATTGTGGGGATTCCGCACACCTAGGAGTGCACTGATCTGCTTACTTCCCGCACGGGGCTGTGCACACCATGCGGGAAGTAAGCAGATTATGTGCGGTTGGTACCCAGGGTGGAGGAGAGGAGACTCTCCTCCACGCACTGGGCACCATATAAGTGGTCAAAAATAAAGAATTAAAATAAAAAATAGTCCTATACTCACCTTCTGATGTCTTCCCGCCTCTCAGCTGCATGCTGCCACTTCGGTTCCTGTAGCTGATGTGCGGTGAAGGACCTGCGATGACGTCACGGTCTTGTGACCGTCCTGTGATTGGTCGAGACCGGTCATGTGACCGCGACGTCATGGAAGGTCCTGCGCGCGCACACCATCTATACGGAACGGACGCCGGTGAGGATATCAGCTGTCTGCGGGTGAGTATAAGCATTTTTTTATTTTTTTTATTATTTTTAAACATTCTATCTTTTACTATAGATGCTGCATAAGCTGCATCTATAGTAAAAAGTTGGTCACACTTGTCAAACAGTATGTTTGACAAGTGTGACCAACTTGTCAGTCAGTTTTCCAAGCGATGCTACAGATCGCTTGGAAAACTTTAGCATTCTGCAAGCTAATTACGCTTGCAGAATGCTAAAAAAACGCGAAAAAAAACGGAAAAAAACCGCAAAAAAAAAAATGCGGATTTCTTGCAGAAAATTTCCGGTTTTCTTCAGGAAATTTCTGCAAGAAATCCGCAACATGTGCACATACCCTAAATGTTTGATGTTTGATCTTTGCTCCTGGCAGACGGACCCAGGGAGTGAGTGGTGGGTGTGGGGTATAATACACCCCCACTCACTCTATCTGGGTCCTGGGAGCAAACATTGCCAGTGCTGGTGTGTGTGGCTGTATCGTATGTGTGTGTGTGGGTGTGCAGAGCTGTATGTATGTGTGTGCCTGTGCGGTGGTGTGTGTGCTATATGTGTGTGGGGCTGTATGTGTGTGTGCGCAGGCAGTGGAGCTGTATGTGTGTGTGCGTGCACACAGAGCTGTATGTGTGTGCGGAGCTGTGTGTGTGCAGAGCTGTATGTGTGTATGCGGGCAGCGGAGCTGTATGTGTTTGTGTGCACAGAGCTGTGTGTGGAGCTGTGTGTGTGTGCGGAGCTGTGTGTGTTTGTGTGCAGAGCAGTGTGTGTGCGTGGAGTTGTATGTATATGTGTGTCTGTACGGTGCTGTATGTGTGTGCGGAGCTGCGTATGTGCGGCGCTGTATGTGTGTATGTGCGGAGCTGTATGTGTGCGGAGCGGAGCTGTATGTATGTGTGCCTGTGGGGTGTGCTGTGTGTGTGTGCGTGAAGCTGTATGTGTAGGGCTGTATATGTGTGTGCAGAGCTGTATGTGTGTGTGTGCGCGGAGCTGTATGTGTGTGTGTGGAGCTGCATGTGTGTGTGCGGGGCTGTATATGTGTGTGGGGCTGTATGTGTATGTGTGGGGCTGTATGTGTGGGGCTGTATGTGTGTGTGCAGAGCTTTATGTGTGTTTGCAGAGCTATATGTGTGTGTGCGGAGCTGTATGTGTGTGTGCGGGGCTGTATGTATGTGTGCTGCAATTGCCAAAAATTGCTGATGTGAAAGTAGCCTAAGTCACTGCCGACAGTGTCTGCATTAGGGCTCATACTCGCATGCGAGATACTCAGATGAGTGTTGCACATCAATACCTGGCACTCAGGAGCGGAGCGTGTACTGCTATGCGGCCACAGGCTCTGATCTCAGTGCCAGGTATTGACGTGCGACACTCATCCGAGTTTCTTGCATGTGAGTATGAGCCCTTAGTCATACCAATGGGGGAGGCAGCACTAAAAGTGCCTAGGGCAGCACAAACTCTAAATACGGCCCTGATTCTATCTATAATGGAGTGGCCAGCGTAGTCACCAGATCTCAACCCCATTGAGCAGTTGTGGGAGCAGCTTGACCATATGGTATGCAAAAAGTGCCCATCAAGCCAAACCAACTTGTGGGAGGGGCTTCTGGAAGTATGGGGTGAAATTTATCCAGATTAGGCTACGTTCACATTTGCGGTCGGCGCCGCAGCGTCGGGCGCCGCAGCGTCGCCGCATGCGTCATGGGCCCCTATATTTAACATGGGGGCGCATGGACATGCGTCGCACTTGCGTTTTGCGCCGCATGCCCTGCGGCGCACGCGTCAGGGCGCATTGGACGCAGCAAGTTGCATTTTTGCTGCGTCCAAAATCAATCAAAAAAAGGACGCATGCGGCGCAAAACGCAGCGTTGTGCATGCGTTTTGCTGCGTTTTTGTTTGCGTTGTGCGTTGCGGCGCCGACGCTGCGGCGCACAACGCAAATGTGAACGTAGCCTTACCTCAGCAAATTAACTGCCAGAATGCCAAAGGTCTGCAATGCTATAATTGCTGCAAAGGTAGCATTCTTTGACAAAAGCAAAGTTTGAAGGAGAAAATTATTATTTTAAATAAAAATCTTTTTTTCGAACCTTGCCAATGTCTGGACTGGATTTTCAATTTATTTGGCAACTCATTTGATTAATAAAAGTATGAGTTTTCATGGAAAACACAAAATTGTCTGGGTGACCCTAAACTTTTAAACGGTAGTGTATATGCTAATAAAGGGACAACTGAACGTTGAGCTGGGACAACAAAATGGATGTGATTGTTGACTGTTGTGTATGTGCAACTGCTGGTTGTGGACAGGAGGCCTCAGCGCCTCCTTCCTGGACAGCAGAGTGGGAATGATGTAACACAAGGGAAGGACCAGTGGTTTCACCAGCAGACAAAGATTTTGCTCTCAGGCATTCTGCCCACCTACTGGGGTGCTGCGTATATGAGCAGAATATGGCATATGCTAAGAGAGGCATTATGTCGAATTTCCCTTTATAAAGGGATGTGTGGGTAAGATTTTCAAACTAGCAGCATATATATAGAGCATGTTTCATTACTCATATTATTATTCTGTGTAAGGCTGAAACATGAAGAATTGTGTTGAGCATATTAAGGCATTTATGTTCCAAAATGTGCAAGTGCAGACCCAGAAAATAACATCAGGCTGCTAGATAGACACTTAAAGAGACCATGAGAAGGGCAACACAATAAAAAATAAAATAAAAATAGAATATACAGAGACTGAGAATAGAAATTTGACCATTGCACAATGTACAAAGGTTTAAAAAAATTACCCCAAGGGGTCTGTATCATACACACTGAAAGACACCGTGATGGGGAAATTACAAAACACTTTGCAGTTATTACAAGAGGTAATGAGTACAAGCTTCACCATGGCAGGATGTGCCAAGGTTTCCAAAAATTATCCAAGGGGTCTTTCTCAGACTAGTTGAAAGATGCCATGATGGGGTTATCACAATGCACTTATCAGTTATGATAAGACGTAGAGAAAGAGAGTACAAGTTTCACCATTGCACAATTTGCAAAGGTTTGAAAAAGTACAAAACAATACCCACATGGGGTGTACATAGATGAACACTTAGTGCTTGTTGCAGAAACGGGAGGAGTTGATTTCCTGAACAAAATGGTTTTGGATGGTAAGCGATGGACATTAAGACAACTTTCCATAAAATATTTGGCCTGTATTTACATAATGTTGCTTTCATCTATAGGGCCTATTCAGTCAGAGGAAATCCAGCTATTGTTCAATTTTAGAAGAATCAGCCTGTCTGTATTTTCCGTTAACAGCTGTGTGCGCCTATCCATTATCATTGTACCTGCTGAAATAAAAACCTGCTCAGACAACACACTTACAGCAGGGCATGACAGCACATCCAAGGTGTACAAGGCGAGATCGGGCCAAGTGTGCAGCTTGGACAACCAATAGTTAAAGGGCACTGAAGAATCAGGAAGGTTGCTGGTATGACCACTTAAGTAGTCCTTCACGACCTTGGTTAACTTTTTCCTTCTCGTCATAGTTACACCCACAGATAGCCCTTGCTGATGTGACTGTCTCTTGAAAATGGCCCAGTTGGTGGACATTCCACCCCCTGAGTTACATCGGATGTTTGTGGCCCTCCCCTGTAATCTTTGAGGTAGAAAAGAGGCGGTACCTCTGCCACCAGCGTTGTCTGAGTGTAATATTTTGAGCAAGTCTTCCACTACGGCCCTCTGGTATGCATGTACTGAAAATGACCTGACTGCCTCTGACATTAGAGAAGCAAATTTCTCTTTGTACGATGAGTCAAGAAAGGTGCACAGCCTGTATTTCATGTTGTACAAAATGTGGTTCATGCGAGGATCTTGGGAAAGGCACCAGGACATGACCTCTGCCATGTGTGGCAGACTACAAAGAGTCAAATGTTCAGTGTCCTCAACAAGAAGAACAGTAACCATCCTCTCCTCCTCATGACTCAAAGCCTCCATCTCCTCTTCAGGCCATCCGTGCTGGACAGGCATGAAGCTGGAATTGGGAGTCCTATCTGTAGTGAAGAGCAAAAAACTCTTCCTCCTCATCCTCCTCATTATCATCATCATCATCACCCAATGTGGCCTGATAATCCATTGTGAGGCTGGGCTGTGTGGTATCAGCCACTGTACAATCTTGCCCCATAGCCACCTGCTCGGCATTCAAAGCTTCCTCTTTCAGATTCTGCAGCAAATGTTTTGACAGACAGAGCAGTGGGATGGATATGCTCATAATAGTGTCATCAGCTCTCACCATCTAGGTGCAGTACTCAAAGTTTTGAAGAACCTTGCATAGGTCAGCGATCCACACCCATTCAGCAGTTATGTGTGGGGGCTGATTGTTACTCTGACGGGCATTCAGAAGCTGGAATTCAGAGACCGCCCTCTGCCACTCACTAACATATGGAACATACAGTATGGAAAGTCAAATTCCAGAGTGTGGGATGGTCACAAATCAGTCAGTGATGAGGCAAATTAAAGCACTGCTGCAGTGAAGCTAGACCAGCATAAGCCTGAGATGACTTTTGGAAATGTGCATTGACACAGTGTACCATGGCAAGTAGGTCAGGCAAGTCAGGGTATGTTTTTAAAAGCTGCTGTACAACCAAGTTCAGCACTTGGGCCATGTATGGAACATGTACCATCTTGCTAAGCTTCAAAGCCACTACCAAGTTACGCCCATTATCGCACACAACCAGACCAGTTTGGAGCTTCAGCAAAGAGAGCCACTGATTGGTCTGTTTTTTTATCCCTTTCAAAAGCTAAACAGATGAGCTTCAGCCGAGTGTGCTGCCGCTTCGCCAAGTCAGTGCTGCAGAATTCCCAGCTGCGGAGTGATGGGGAGGCTAGTTTCACTGAGCATGAGGAGGAGAGAAAGGAACTGGAATACGAGGGGACTGAAACCCTGTTGGAAGTTGGGCCTGCTATTCTTGGTGTGGGCAAGATGCGTGATGTCTCAGCCTCTGACTCTGTCCCAGACTCCACCATGTTAACCCAGTGTACCATCAGGGAAATTTATTGTAAATGTGCACAAGAACTTTTACCTGTGTCTGTGGCTAGGTGGACCTTCCCTGTGACTACATTGGCCAGAGCACGGCTGATATTGTGTAACATATGCTTATGTAACGTGTGGATGGCACACTGGGAAAAATAGTGTCCACTGGGAATCAAGTACTGTGGGGCAGCCAATGCCAAGAGTTTCTGGAAAGACTCAATTCCCACAAAATGAAATGGCAACATTTCCAGGGCTTGCAATCTGCCAATGTGAGTGTTTAACATTGGGGCCTGTAGGTGCATTGCTGGATATTTCTGCTTTCTAATACATGTCTGGGGCAGAGACAACAGAAGTCTGTGCTGAGACAACAAAGTGGGCGTGGTTGCTGACTGTTGTGTCTAAGCAACAGCTGGTTTTGGGCAGGTGGCATCAGCACCTGCTTCATGGTCAGCAGATTGGCAAGGCTGTAACACAGGCGAAGGGGCAGTGGTTTCACCCTCAGAAAAAGATTTGGTATTTAGGCATTTCGCCCACCTATTGGGGTTCTTGGCTGCTATGTTCTTTTGAATGCTGGTGGTGCTCAGGTTGGCAGTGTTTTTGCCTCTTCTTAGCTTGGTTTGGCAGATGCTGCAAATTACAGTTGTCTAATCTGATGGACTTTCAGAAAAAACTGCCATGCAACACACCCTTGTCTATTATCTAGCCGAGTGGGGGGGCTCTGCGGAACAGTTGACCGAGTTCTACCTCTGGGCAAACCAATACCTCTTCCTGCCTGTTTTCTTGCTGTGGATACATCCCTCTTAGCACTGCTGTGCTCACTAGATGCACTACCTTGCCAGGTTGGATCAGTGGCCTCATCATCGACCACGTCGTCTTCCAATTCCTCAATCTGATCCTCCTTCTGAGATGCTATTTTTTAGAACAATAGCAAATTATGATTTTTTTTTATTAGTCTTGCTGACACACTCCAAGTATGGAGTAATGAAGATTATTGCCTCTGATATATAGTTGGAGCGGCCCCCAGATGCAGGACAATGGGGTACTCGGATCCGGGTCTCTCGGTTCTGAGTAAGTCGCGGTGGCCTGACCCGGTCCATGGTCCTGCTAAGGGGCGCCCAATAAAAGGTGTAGGTGGTGGTGTAGGTCGCAGTAAATAACGAGGACACAGGGTTGCAGTCTCTTTACCTCTTTACTGAAGGCTTTGGCATCTGCAATCCAGAGCACTGTTAACAGGGCTGGCTGAGACCGGCCGGTCCGAAGGCACATCCAGAGTTCCCTTTGCAGGTGGAAATCAGTGCCTACCTACTAGCGCCTGGGTGTTGTAGTACTTCCCTGCTGAGCACCACGGGATAGTCCTCACAACTGTCGTTTATGTTTCTGTTCTTTCTCTCCATCCCCAGATGATATGGATAGGACGCACCTGTATGACGGGGTAGGCCTGGAGTTATTTTATAGGGACCCTAGAGACGCCCCTCTCCCACATTTGCCTCCATTGTCTTCATTAGGTGATTAAGGTGAGGCAGCCAACCTAAAATTAACTGCCCTGCCGTTGGTTTGAAGTAATGCGTAGAGCCCAATACTTCCTCGGCGTTCCGGCCACCGGCTACGTCCCTCAGTAGGATGTTGCCGATCTCGGGGCACGACTCCTACTGGTTCTATCGCCTTTGTGCTGTGATCTTGTTTCTCACTTCTCCACAATATACTTTGCTTCGTGTCCTTTCTTAAGATGCCGCTGCAATGAAGTGCAGGCGTGGCTCCGTAACGATCTGTCCTTTCGCTAGGCCTCTGTCAGGATCCCACCCCTGACAGGGACCCCCCTGGATCTTCCCAAGCAACGCTCTTCTCTCACTAGATGTTACCTGGGCAAAACCCAGTCAGCTTCTCCCTAACTTCCTATCCAGCCCCCAGTTTTACCAGAGTGTGAGGAGTGGCCTAATACATAGAACCCTTTGCTCCCCCTGGTGGCCAGAGTGTGAAGTGTAGTGTGTGACTGTGATACCTGGTCAGGTGAACTCCTTTAGTGCCATCAGACGTACCATCACTCCCCTTAGTGGCGGAGTGACAGTAATGCAATGACCAGGCCTCTGGGGCGCTGCATTGTCACATAAGATTACCTCTACACGGAATGCACCAGTCGCACAACTGCTAGATAAAGATACGCTAATTTTAGAACAATTGAAAATTATGATTTTTTTTAATTGGCTTGCTGACACACTGCAAATGTGGAGTAATGAAGATTATTGCCCCTGATAAACTGTCATGTAAGTTTATCTGTACCCGGATTGCGCCAGTCACACAACTGCTAAAAAAAGATATGCTATTTTTTAGAACAATAGAAAATTATGATTTTTTTTTAAATCAGCTTACTGATACACTCCAAATATGGAGTAATGAAGATTATTGACCCTACTAAATTGTCATTTGTGATTATCTCTACCTAGATTGCGCCACTCCCAAAACTACTGGACAAATATTAGGTATTTTAAGTGGAAAAACAGAGAGCTGCAGCATGTACTTGCAATGATCAGAACACTCAAGTCTCCACAGAGAGAGAGAAATTTAGTCTAAGAAGAGGATTCACAGGTTCCCATTCAGATGAAGATGTTTATTCTCAGCGAGGAAAGGAAAGTCTAGGACCTGGCATATGAGAGATGCCTTAATGTGGATACCAGGTACACATGAACTGGCCAATTCATGCGCTAAATGCTCTCATTTTTTCATATTTCTAGCGAAGTAATGCAGTTCATTTTTCATGTTTCATGGTTGCATGTTTTGGCGCCGCAGTGTGCTGCCTTATTTATTTGACTGTATACGAGTTGGTGACTCTAGGTTCAGCACCTGCTCACACTTAGTCTATGTTTGGATGTGATGGTCATTTTTTTGACATATGAGATCAGAACCTGTTAGGAGTAATTACATGATAGATGTTGAATGATGGGGAGAAAAAATGACCATCACCCAGACGTAATAGAGACCAGTGCAGACCCAAATGTAAAAGGACTCTGCAGACAATGACAGCGGTCAAAAAGAACCGCTGGAGGGGGGCACTGATGCAAGATGCATGAATGCAGTATCGCAATAATATCAAATTAACATTTACCCATTGTAGTAGCAGTTCGGGAGCACCAGTCAACCCCGACGTATTTTTCACAAACACACAAGTTTGCTTCCTCTCTGCTGCTTCTCAGTGGGTGATTGCAACCCTCTGAGTCCCATAGTGGATTAATGATAAAGCAGTCAGCGACTGTTTGTGTGGCTTTTTTACCCTTGTTCTTTTACATTTGGGTCTTCACTGGTCTCTATCACGTCTGGGTGATGGTCATTTTTTCTCCTCATCGTTCAACATCTATCATGTAATTACTCCTAACAGGTTCTGATCTCATATGTGTCTTGTTTAAATTATAAAAACGTTTTACCTTTTTGTAGTGGACTGTTGCTCCTCCTTTTTTTATTTTATTTCTTCTGCCCAAGCGCATGACCTTGCATTTAGCCCAATTAAAGCTCATTTGCCAATTATCAGCCCAAGCTTCTAGTTTGCATAACTCCTCCTGTAATATAAAATTGTCCTCTTCTGTATTGATTATCCTGCAGAGTTTAGAGTCATCTGCAAAAACTGAGATTCTACTCTGCATGCCCCCTACAAGGTCATTGATATATATGTTAAAAAGAAGAGGGCCCAATACTGACCCCTGTGGTACCCCACTGCTAACCGTGACCCAGTCCGAGTGTGCTCCATTAATAACCACCCATTGTTTCCTATCCCTGAGCTAGTTCTTTACCCACTTACACATATTTTCCCCTACTCCCATTGTTCTCATTTTATGTATCAATCTTTTGTGTGTCACCGTATCAAAAGCTTTTGAAAAGTCCATATACACCACGTCCACTGTGTGTCCTTGGTCCAGTCCGGAACTTACCTCTTCATAGAAGTTTATCAGATTAGTCTGACAGGAACGGTCCCTAGTAAACTCATGTTGATACTGGGTCACGAGGTTATTCTTCTTCAGATACTCCAGTATAGCATCTCTTAGAATGCCCTCCAGGATTTTACCCACACTAGAGGTTAAGCTTAAGCTATAATTTCCAAGTACAGTTTTTGTCCCCTTTTTGAATATTGGTACCACATTTGCTATACGCCAGTCCTGTGGTACAGACCCTGCTATTATGGAGTCTTTAAATATTAAAAATAGTGGTCTATCAATTACTGTACTTAATTCCTGTAGCACTCAGGGGTGTATCCCATCCGGGCCCAGGGATTTGTCAACTTTAGTGATTTTTAGATGCTGCCATACTTCCTGCTGGGTTAAGCAGGTGACATTTAATGGGGATTTTTTTTTTATCACTGATCATATTGTCTGCCATGGAATTTTCTTGTGTAAATACTGTTGAAAAAAAATCGTTTAGCTATTGGCTTTTTCCTCATCCTCATCCACTATTTCACCCAGACTATTTTTAAGGGAACCAACATTATCATTTTTTAGTTTCTTACTGTTTATGTAGTTAAAGAATATTTTGGGATTATTTTTACTTTCTCTGGCAATGAGTCTCTCTGTCTCAATCTTTGCTGCCTTCATTTACTTTTTACAGAATTTATTATTTTTTTTGTATTTATTTAATGCCTCATCACTACCTACTATGTGTCATAATAGAGACAAAGAGAACTTTACAGTGGACAGGGAGCAACAAGGTACTGTAAGTCAGAAAAGTGACCTGTGATGTGAGTATGATTTTGTTTTATAAACCTTTCTTTTTTATATACTCTTAGGTTTGGAGATAATGCAGAATATAATAGAGAACATTTGTCAAGAATAATTTCTCTGCAAATAGAATTTCTGAGAAAAATATGCACAATTTTGCAAATGTGAATTTTGTCAACATCATTCATACATAACCTTTAGAAAAAGCAAATGCAGACTTAATTACTATCCTTTTATTACAGTAGATTCTTTTTTTGAAATTCCATCATTGTATAGGAATCAGCCATAAATGAACATGGGGAATTTATGACACTCACATGTACTATGAAAACTCATCACCAACCAAATATCTATGCAATATTGGTTTAATATCTTTACCAATTTATATTGGCAGATCAGGAACATGTGAGCTGTTTGCAAAATAAAGATAAGCAAATCCAATGGCTGTGAATTGTATATATGTCAGTTTTTTTAAGTAATTCATTAAATTTAGCAAACCAAATAGTTTTCAATTAAATAAAAACACCAGCGATTCCCCTACTAAAAAGGTTCTAATAAGTACGGTAAAAAAAAAGATGACTAAAGGCACAATGATACTCTAAAAATGCAACAGCTTGTTTAGCCTTGTGCTACAGAGCCGATATAAATCTAGGTATCAAAATTACAAAACTGACCTAGAGATATGTGGCAAAAATAATCCTGCTCCACTTTGAACATGATATTTTTTTTTTTACAGTAAAGTTCTTGAATTCAAATGATGGTAGTTGGTGTTCACTAGTACATAACAGATTTCCAGGAGCACATGTTCAGCTCACCTTTCTGCATTTAATGCCCACCCAGCAAGGATGGTTGAATCGCTGTAGTTCTTAACCTCTTCAAATCAGACATGCAAATTCATAATTCTGTTTCAGCCCATAGACGAAGCAATCCCATGTGAGTGAGCTTGTTGAAAATTAAAAATTTGAATTACAGCCGTAGTTTATAGCACGCTATCTGTATTAGTAAAAAACCTCCTGGATAGTGGTGCCAGAGTAATTCAGCGTTTAAGCCTGTCAGGCTGATCCAGGCTATCCACTAAGAAAACATCGCCCTATGGTATAGTAATGCCACCACCTCTGTGGTTTAAAAAAATATAATAAAATATTGCAGACACCTAGTGTTTTATTTTTATTTTTTTTTGGAAAGCACTCAGCTGGTGACATCACCACATCACAGGGCATGGGTGACATCATTACACGTATTGGTTTGGTGGTGATTGGCCTGTCCAACACGTGACCCGGCCTGCATAAATGCCGGATCATGTTAATGTATGGGGAAATCTTTATTCAACTAAACTTTTTTTCCTGTGTGGCTTTCTTTTCATTTTTAAAGATGAGGTTAGTAGTAGGGGTGTCTGATGGATGCCTATCAATGACTAAATCCTTGGCTTGATGCCAGCTGACATCAGCCCCAAAAATTTTACTCTGATTGCCACTGCACCAGGACAATTGGTAAGAGCTAAGCCTAAGTGCCAGAATTGGCGAATTTAATGGATGCACCATTCCTGGGGCAGTTTAGAGCTGGTTTTATTAGGTTGGAAAGGGGCCAAGCCAATATCCATGGACTTTTCTAGCCTATTAATATCAGTCCCCAGTTGTATGCTTTGCTTTAACTAATTATTAAAATATGAAAGACTGCACACAATTTTATTTGTGTCCCCCCCTTTTTAATGATCAACAAAGGCAAGACTGACATGCTGATATTAATAGGTTGGGAAGCTCCGTGGATTTTGGCTCTTTCCCAACATAAGACCAGCTCACAGCTGTTTGCTTTCCCTTGGCTGGTTATTAAAAATAGAGGGGACCTCATGTCATTTTTTTCATTTATTTATTTATTAGCAAATACAGTAAACTACACATGCAAGTCATTGCTCTACTCCTCCATTTGGACCTCCGCCTCCTGTTTCAAGAATATTATTTTTTATTTAGCTTTCTAGACCTTATTACGACTATTTTACAGCCATTTAACAGCACTAACATTCGAGTCCCCATTGACTTATATGAAGTTTGGTTTCAGGGTAAAGTTCAGGTCAAGTTGTGATACACGAACCAAGCTTTGGACTAAAGATCGGCCGAACTCAACTAACCCGAATCTCCACAGGTCCATTCTTCCCTAATCATGAGCCCACTCTCTGGCTGATGGTATTTCCAAAAGTATGAAAAATGTCACCAGCCATTATTTCTTGCAATGCTCATGAAGTGAAATGCAATTTTTTCTAGTTTCAGGGAACTGAAAATGTCAGGAAATTTGACTCAATGTTGATCTGTATCAGATCTATGCACTCATCTCTACAATAGACTTACGATTAATGTAGCGCTAAAATTATACCAAAATGGTATTACTTTTCATATAAAATAGAGAGGAAAAAATGTATTGATATGATATCAAATATGCATATATATGCAAAAGCATATAACATGAAAACTCAACAGATATGTCATGAAACTGGTTAAACGTATGCATTTTCTAGAGTAAAAGAAAGAAAAGAGAATTCATGAATATTCTTCTCATGACCTTTTAGAAAATTCCAAATCAATCTATTTTTTCTGCCACTCCAAATCAATGAAGAGGCAATGAGGCCTGTAAAGAATATACAGTGCACTTTTGGAAGTCAATATGAAAACCTGATGGAAATTCATAAGGATCGTAGGCATCTCTATGCATATAAACCGTTTCAGTGTATTTATAACATATTTATTTCAATAGGATGCAGATAAATCCCATTTAAAAACAATGGGCTATTTAATGAAAAAGAATATTTAATGTGGTTGATCATTCAGGAAATATATAAATGCACACATTTGATGCACTTCACTAAATAAATACTTAATAATCATAGATATAGCAGATGGCAGATAGATAAATAGCGAGACAGATAGACTGATGAATAAATGTTTTGCTTTTCTTTATTTCTTCCCTGAAAACTGTAGCATGATACAGTAAAACAGCCAGCCTAACCCTATAGTATTTAGACAGCATTGAAGGGTAATGCACTACTTTTTTCTTTTTTGTGTGTGCAGAAAATTTGCTCCATTTTCCATGTACATGTTTAAACAATGGGTTTGAGATGAGTTTACTGTCACTGTTTTGTTTTAATGCTCTAAACACAAGGTATTTTCAGAAAAAAAACACGTAAAAAATGCATTGGGACAGTTCAAGCTAAGTGGATGTGAGTTCATGAAAAACCATTCCCAATGTGAATTTATACCCACTGTTGAAATGTATGTTTTTGTCGATATTTTTCCTATAGGCTCTATGATGAGAATATGTTTTTAAGTGAAGAGTTCAAGCAGTTCTGTACTTTAAAAAAATGCATAAAAAACGATACATTAAATTTGCACCAAAATCACATAAAGAAAGACAGAAAAAAACACATGAAAAAAACCAAAGAATCACAATTATTAGACAAGATTGCTATTGCTTATTTTGGTGTTGACACATGAAGAAAGGAACCAGTGGCAATAAAATCAATTTTCAAATGTGGAACCATGGCTACATTGTCTGTTGAAAAAATTGCCAAAAAATAATTTATTGGAGGTTAGTTAACAGGCTACTTATTCGTCATAATACTTTACTATTACAGAATGCATATGAGTATAATTTAACATGTTCATTCACCTCCATTCCTGACCAAGTATATTCTCATATTTTTTAATACATGCAGTTTATAAAATAGTAAGCTGTTTTCTTGGTCCAATATTCAAAGGTTTGTTGCATCTTTTTTCATGAATCATCAAGTTTCATATTATTTTCATAGTCTCTTTTTAAACTAATATTGCAGATATCAGGCAATATCAATACTGTATTTTTGGATAATAAGATGTACTTTTTCCTCAAAAAACTTGTGAGGAAAGTGGGGGGTGCGTCTTATAGTACGAATGCAGGCTTACCAATTGGTTGCAGCAGTGGTGTGGTGTGGCGGTGGCAGACATGCGGCGATGGTGAGGCGTGGTGAGTGGTATGGTGTGCACTTGAGCAGTGTCCCTACCTCAGGTGAGGTGAAGCCGCGGCCCAGTGTCCACAGAGAGCAGAGGCGGGTGAATCACAGGTTTCTCGGTTGCGGCGACCATCTTCCTGAAGCCGCGCATGTGCAGATTGAGTTCTCTGCTTCCCGGGGCTTCAGGCTGCATGGTCATGGGAGGCCGGGCATGCACAGATTGAGATTGCGAAGGCCATTTTCCTGAAGCTGAGTTTGCAGATTGAGATCTCGGCTTCACTCGGCTTCAGGAAAATGGCTGCTGCTATCTCCATCTGTGCATGTGCTGCCTCCCATGGCCATTTTCCTGAAGCCCCGGGAAGCAGAGTACTCAATTTGCACATGCGCGGCCTCAGGAAGATGGCCGCTGCCACCGAGAAACCCGTGATTAACCCAGCTCTGCTGCTTGCCTTGGACACCGGGCCATGGCGTCACCTAGCCTGAGGAAGGGACCCTGCTCAGGTTCACACCACACTGCCCACCACTCCTCAGCATCACCGCACCACTGCCACCACCACACCACTGCCACAATCCCCCATGGACACCAGGATGTGGCGTCGCACACCTTAGCATGAAGGGACCCTGCTAAATGCACTCCCCACAGCCCACACCGAACATCAGCACCGCCGACACCAGACCAGACTTATCATGAGGAAGGGACCATGCCTCCTGTGACCCTGCTGTACCACCGCCAGCCCTCAGGTAAGAAACCTTAAATTTGGACAATAAGACAGACCCCCATCTTATAAAAATCTTTTTTCTGCTATTCTCACCCCCAAATATGGGGTGCGTCTTATGGTCCGGTGTGTCTTATAGTCCGAAAAATACAGTATATCAATAGAGTGTCATACAGTTAACTGGCATGGACAAAAACCTCTGTATCTATGCAAGTCAATGACCTGAGAGTTGCAATCGGTGGAAGAGAGCACCCAGCTTCCATGCTTTCTGCAGCAGTTCACCCAGGCCAGGCTAGTGGTGGAAAAAATGCTGTACCACCAGGTTGAGAACACGAGCCAAGCAAGAAGGCATGAGTGTGAGTTTACCTCACCATACGGTTGCAACCAGGTTCTCACTGTTATCAGGCATGGCCTTCCACTCGAACACATGGTATTTCTGGGCCTTATCCACAAGGTGTAGCACTGTGTATCTGCCAAAGAAAGGTAGTGGAGTATCTTGTCCAGTAATAGACGTTGTCAGTTATCTTTGCATAGTACGTGATGTTGTTGGTTCACTAGTGCTTTCACAAACATTACTACCTACCTCATGTACACATTGAACACCAAGCCTAATCCTCCTTCCACCATGGCATCGCTTTTTCCTAGTCATGTTGCTTAGATAGTGTAGTAGGAGCACAGTATTAGCAACCAAAAATTAGATTTTATAATCTGTATCAGCTCTGCAAACAGCTGAATTTCAGTGGCAGAAAATTACAAGGTGAAATATGGCATGCTGAATCATGTTAGTCACATAAGAAGGAATTATTTGAGTGTGGATGAGGCCTGTATGACAAAGAACAAATGCTCTAAACAATTTAAAATCAGATTTCCCCTACTGTATGATTTTATTAACACAAGAATTTTCTTTGGTGCCTGTGGATTAAGCCTCTATAACAGACTAGATGCTACAAACAATGTGAAAGTGAGATGTCCCCCACTGTATGACATTAGTAACAGAAGACTTTTTTTGAGCTCGTGGAATAGGCCTCGATAACAGAATAGATGCTACAAACAATTTGAAAGTCTGTTGTCCTCTACTGTACGACATTAGTAACAGAATAATTTTTTTGAGGCCTGTGGATTAGGCCTCTCTAACAGACTAGATGCTACAAACAATTTAAAAGTGAGATGTCACCTACAGTACGACATTAGTAAGATAATTTTTTTAGTGTGGATGATGCCTGTAAAACCTAGAAGATATACTCCAAAAATTTCAAATTAGGATTTAGCCTGCTGTATCACATTTGTGAAACCCACCAAAATATTGTTTTTTTCTATGTGCAACAGCTCTGCACACACAACAAATTCACTGCCACTAAATTACAACGTGGGATAAGGCATGCTGTATGACGTTTAGCAACAGAAAAAAATATTATTTTTTTAATGTGCATAAGCTATACACACTATGGAATTTCACCGCCACTAAATAATTAAGGGATATATGGCATGGTGAATCACGCTAGCAACTGCCCCAAAAAAATATTTCTTCATGCACAACAGCTCAAATGACAGAACTCAGGTGCTTCTCACAAAATTAGAATAGCATTAAAAAGTTAATTTATTTCAGTTCTTTGATACAAAAAATGAAACTCATATAATATATAGAGTCATTTCAAACAGAGTGATCTATTTCAAGTGTTTATTTGTGTTACTGTTGATGATTATGGCTTATATCCAATGAAAACCCAAAAGTCATTATCTCAGTAAATTAGAATACTTTATAACACCAGCTTGAAAAATTATTTTAAAATCCGAAATGTTGGCCTACTGAAATGTATGTTCAGTAAATGCACTGTCGAGACTCCTTTTGCATCAATTACTGCATCAATGCGGCGTGGCATGGAGGCGATATGCCTGTGGCACTGCTAAGGTGTTATGGAAGCCCAGGTTGCTTTGATAGCAGCCTTCAGCTCATCTGCATTGTTGAGTCAGATGTCTCACATCTTTCTCTTGACTGTACCCCATAGATTCTCTACAGGGTTAAGCTTAGGCGAGTTAGCTGGCCAATCAAGCACAGTGATACTGTTGCTTTTAAACCATATATTGGTACTTTTGGCAGTGTGGATAGGTGCCAAATCCTGCTGGAGAATGAAATCTCCATCTCCAAAATGTTTGTTGGCAGAGGGAAGCATGAAGTGCTCTAAAATGTCCAGGTAGACAGCTGCGCTTACTTTGGTCTTGATAAAACACAGTGGTCGTACACCAGTAGATGACATGGCTCGACAAACCATCACTGATTTTCGACACTTCACACTAGACCTTAAGCAGCTTGGATTGTGTGCCTCTCCACTCTTCCTCCAGACTCTGGAACCTTGATTTCCAAATTAAATGCTAAATTTACTTATATCTGAAAACAACACTTTGGGCCACTGAGCAAGAGTCCAGTTCTGTTTCTCCTTGAACCAGGTAAGACACTTCTGGTGTTGTCTATTGGTCATGAGTGGCTTGACACAAGGAATGCAACACTTGTAGCCCATGTCCTGGATTTGTCTGTGTGTAGTGGATCTTGAAGCAATGACACCAGCAGCAGTCCACTTCCTGTGATTCACCCCCAAATCTTTTACTGGCCTTTTCTTAACAATCCTTTCAAGGCTGTGGTTATCCCGGTTGCTTGTGCACCTTTTTCTATTCAACGTTTTCCTTTCACTCAACCTCCCATTAATATGTTTGAATACAGCACTCTGAATAGCCAGATTCTTTAGCAATGACCTTTTGAGGCTTTCCCTCCTTGTGAAGTGCGTCAATGACTGCCTTCTGGACATCTGATAAGTTAGCTGTCTTCCCCCATTATTGTGGAGCCTACTGAAATATACTAAGGGACCTTTTTAAATACTTAGGAGGCCTTTGCAGTTTTGTTTTTGTTAATTATTCTAATTTACTGAGATAATGATTTGCGGGTTTTCATTGGCTGTAAGCCATAATCATCAATAAAGAAAAAGTGAGCGGGCACCACTAAAGGTAATATATAGGGGTGCTACCATAGCGTCTTACAAATGCATGCTGGAGAAGTAAAAGGAAAAATGAGACGCCAATAGAGGTGCACACCTGATATATATGTGAAAAAAGCTTTTTTGAAGCAACAACAGGTGCAGATACAAATATAAAACATTGAAAAACATTTAAAAAATATACAAATCCTGGCTCAATGGGGTCATAATGGCTAGGTATAAACAAAGGTCGATGAATAATGCTGTAGGTGTTAATGGCTTGCTAATATCTTAGCTGTTAAAACTAGGAATAGTATGCAAGCTATATCTAGAAAAGTTGTTGTATCATAGGCATAATAATAAATAATGTAAGACTAAAATGTAGCCCATATATTTGATATAATTAAATATGTGCAAATTTACTGGTACAGCAAAGTTCCGCTTGATAAGCATACATGTGATCCAATAAAAAGCAATGTCTAAATACAATCATGAGGACCAAATACATAACAGATAGTCAATATATAACCATATGAAACAACCCATATCACATAAGTGGGTTTGCATATAAGCAACAATGCATACTTGCCACAAGATCAATGTATAGCCATGCAGGGCATCCATAATAATCATCAATATTAACAGAACTAAACACTTGCCATGGATCACTCTGTAATGACTCTACATAATATATGAGTTTCACTTTTAATATTGAAGAACTTGAAATAATTTAACTCTTTAATGATATTCTAATTTTGTGAGAAGCACCTGTATGTCACCACAGCAGTAATTCGCAAAGTGTGATATGGCATGCTGCTTCACCTTTAGCTAGTGAAAAAATAAAAATTATAATTCAATAATTGTGCATGGAACACAATAGAAGCAGTGCACAGCACAATTGTATGAAATGTGCCCTGCTGTCTTTGTGTGTGGTCCTAAGTAATGGCAAAAAAAAAATTGCCAGAAGGTCGATTTCATATCCACACAAGACATTACCTTGCTTAACTATCTGAGTAAGAAACAACAGCCTAGCTAATTAGATAAAATCTTGCTGCTAACAGTGCCAGTGTCAGAAGTAGCCTCTCTGCGCTGTTACAGTGTCAAAATGGCTCTTAAACAAGATGTCTGCTCTTTAAAGGGAGAGGGTTATGTGAATTCAGCAGCCATTGATACAGGCCGTTGTGTCAGGGCATTGTGGATGTTTCTGATTGGCTAGCTGCAATGTGCACATATAAAGGTAGGAAAAAAATTGTTGTTTACACGAACGCCGCGCCGCTGGGCTCTGCAAACCCCCTCCCCTCATCAAACACATGCCAACACTCATGATACACCACCATTATCGTAGCCAAGGAGCTGAAAATACTTTTGTTGCAGTGCAAATATTTTCCTGCACTCTATATCAAATGTTTCCAGTTTTTCACAGTTTTATAAAATTTTGCTTGTGTTTCCGGTCACGATTCCGAATGTTCCATATTTTTGCCGAATTTATGCTTGGTGATCTTTTTCCTAACAAATTCGCTCATAATTAGTGCATAACTGTGAAGAGCTTTTTGGGTGAGAGAGATGAATTTGCATTGTATTTTGTAGTGAATAAGCAATTAGTGCAATGACTGGCAAGGGATCGAAGAATTAAGGCCCCGTCTCACATAGCGAGATCGCTAGCGAGATCGCTGCTGAGTCACAAGTTTTGTGACGCAACAGCGACCTCCATAGCGATCTCGCTATGTGTGACACGTACCAGCGATCAGGCCCCTGCTGCGAGATCGCTGGTCGTGTCAGAATGGCCTGGACCTTTTTTTGGTCGTTGAGGCCCCGCTGACACCGCTGAATCGGTGTGTGTGACACCGATCCAGCGATGTCTTCACTGGTAACCAGGGTAAACATCGGGTTACTAAGCGCAGGGCCGCGCTTAGTAACCCGATGTTTACCCTGGTTACCAAAAAAAACAAACAGTACATACTCGCCTTTCGGTGTCCAGGTCCCTTGCCGTCTGCTTCCTGCTCTCACTGACTCCCGGCCGTACAGTGAGAAGTGAGAGCACAGCAGTGACGTCACCGCTGCGCTCTGCTCTCACAGTACGGCGGCTCAGTCAGAGCAGGAAGCAGACGGCAAGGGACCTGGACACCGAAAGGCGAGTATGTAGTGTTTGTTTTTTTTGGTAACCAGGGTAAACATCGGGTTACTAAGCGCGGCCCTGCGCTTAGTAACCCGATGTTTACCCTGGTTACCCGGGTGCTGCAGGGGGACTTCGGCATCGTTGAAGACGGTTTCAACGATGCCGAAGTCGTTCCCCTGATCGTTGGTCGCTGGGGAGAGCTGTCTGTGTGACAGCTCCCCAGCGACCACACAGCGACTTACCAACGATCACGGCCAGGTCGTATCGCTGGTCGTGATCGTTGGTAAATCGCTATGTGAGACGGGGCCTTTAGTTAGGCACCAGAAGAGAAATATGACTCTGTGTTCCGCATTCATTATGGATTGGAGAAGAGAATGTTCGGTTAGATTGATGCAGATTAGTAGAAAGTTGTCATAGTCCAGACAAGAATTAATAAGAGTTGTAATAAGAGTGTTTGTAGTTTCAAAGGCAACAAAAGTTGAATTCTGGAGATGTTTTGAAGATGCAGGTGACATGAGCGAATTAGTGATTATATACAGAGAATAAGGGAATGTTCAGTGTCAAATCAAACAATGTGACATTGATCTTTTACTCTCAATTAGGGTTGAGCGAAACGGGTCGATCATTTTCAAAAGTCGCCGACTTTTGGCTAAGTCGGCGTCTCATGAAACCCGATCCGACCCCTGTGCTTGTCGGCCATGCGGTACGCGACTTTCGCGCCAAAGTCGCGTTTCAATGACGCGAAAAGCGCCATTTCTCAGCCAATGAAGGTGAACGCAGAGTGTGGGCAGCGTGATGACATAGATCCTGGTCCCCACCATCTTAGAGAAGGGCATTGCAGTGATTGGCTTGCTGTCTGCGGCGTCACAGGGGCTATAAAGGGGCGTTCCCGCCGACCGCCATCTTACTGCTGCTGATCTGAGCTTAGGGACAGGTTGCTGCCGCTTCGTCAGAAGCAGGGAGAGCGTTAGGCAGGGTCCACTAACCACCAAACCGCTTGTGCTGCAGCGATTTCCACTGTCCAACACCACCTTCGGTGTGCAGGGACTGTGGAAGCTATTTTTTTTTTTTTTTCCCCTCAGCGCTGTAGCTCATTGGGCTGCCCTAGAAGGCTCCGTGATAGCTGTATTGCTGTGTGTACGCCACTGTGGAAACCAACTGCTTTTTTCAAAGCACATATCCTCTTGTTCCTTCCTTTCTGCACAGCTATCTTTTTTGTTTGTCCACACTTTTTATTTAATTTGTGCATCAGTCCACTCCTATTGCTGCCTGCCATACCTGGCTTACATTACTGCAGGGAGATAGTAATTGTAGGACAGTCCCTGTTTTTTTTTTGTTTTTTTTTGTGGGAGATTAAGATTGGCATTTCTGCTACAGTGCCATCCCTGTGTGTGCCATCTCTCACTGAGTGGGCCATAGAAAGCCTATTTATTTTTTCCGTGATTTGTGTTCTAAATTCTACCTCAACACAAAAACACTACATCAATCAGTGGGAGAAAAATATTGGCCTCAGTCAGGGCTTGTGTGCCACTGCTGTGTGTGCTATCTCTCATTCAGTGGGCTATAGCAAGCCTATTTTTTTTTTTTTTTTTTTTAATATTATTTGGTTTCTAAAGTCTCCCTGAAAAAAAAAAAAATACCTAAACAAACAGTGGGAGAGTAATATTGCCCTTTCAGCTTGTGTGCCAGTCTTGACTCCTGGGTGTGCCACCTCTCTCCCTCTCATTCAGTGGGCCATAGAAAGCCTATTTATTTTTAAAAAAAAATATTATTGGGTTTCTAAAGTCTCCCTGAAAAAAAAAATACATAAAAAAACAGTGGGAGAGTAATATTGCCCTTTCAGCTTGTGTGCCAGTCTTGACTCCTGGGTGTGCCACCTCTCTCCCTCTCATTCAGTGGGCCATAGAAAGCCTATTTATTTTTTTTTTAAAATATTATTGGGTTTCTACAGTCTCCCTTAAAAAACAAAAAATACATAAAAAAACAGTGGGAGAGTAATATTGCCCTTTCAGCTTGTGTGCCAGTCTTGACTCCTGGGTGTGCCACCTCTCTCCCTCTCATTCAGTGGGCCATAGAAAGCCTATTTATTTATTTTTTAAAATATTATTGGGTCTCTAAAGTCTCCCTTAAAAAACAAAAAATACATAAAAAAACAGTGGGAGAGTAATATTGCCCTTTCAGCTTGTGTGCCAGTCTTGACTCCTGGGTGTGCCACCTCTCTCCCTCTCATTCAGTGGGCCATAGAAAGCCTATTTATTTATTTTTTTAAATATTATTGGGTTTCTAAAGTCTCCCTTAAAAAACAAAAAATACATAAAAAAACAGTGGGAGAGTAATATTGCCCTTTCAGCTTGTGTGCCAGTCTTGACTCCTGGGTGTGCCACCTCTCTCCCTCTCATTCAGTGGGCCATAGAAAGCCTATTTATTTATTTTTTTAAATATTATTGGGTTTCTAAAGTCTCCCTTAAAAAACAAAAAATACATAAAAAAACAGTGGGAGAGTAATATTGCCCTTTCAGCTTGTGTGCCAGTCTTGACTCCTGGGTGTGCCACCTCTCTCCCTCTCATTCAGTGGGCCATAGAAAGCCTATTTATTTTTTAAAAAAATATTATTGGGTTTCTAAAGTCTCCCTTAAAAAACAAAAAATACATAAAAAAACAGTGGGAGAGTAATATTGCCCTTTCAGCTTGTGTGCCAGTCTTGACTCCTGGGTGTGCCACCTCTCTCCCTCTCATTCAGTGGGCCATAGAAAGCCTATTTATTTTTTTTAAAAATATTATTGGGTTTCTAAAGTCTCCCTTAAAAAACAAAAAATACATAAAAAAACAGTGGGAGAGTAATATTGCCCTTTCAGCTTGTGTGCCAGTCTTGACTCCTGGGTGTGCCACCTCTCTCTCATTCAGTGGGCCATAGAAAGCATTTTTTTTTTCCTTGATTTGTGTTCTAAAATCTACCTCAACACAAAAACACTACATCAATCAGTGGGAGAAAAATATTGGCCTCAGTCAGGGCTTGTGTGCCACTGCTGTGTGTGCTATCTCTCATTCAGTGGGCTATAGAAAGCCTATTTATTTATTTATTTTTTTTCTTATTATTTGGTTTCTAAAGTCTCCCTGAAAAAAAAAAATACATAAAAAAACAGTGGGAGAGTAATATTGCCCTTTCAGCTTGTGTGCCAGTCTTGACTCCTGGGTGTGCCACCTCTCTCCCTCTCATTCAGTGGGCCATAGAAAGCCTATTTATTTTTTTTTTAAATATTATTGGGTTTCTAAAGTCTCCCTTAAAAAACAAAAAATACATAAAAATACAGTGGGAGAGTAATATTGCCCTTTCAGCTTGTGTGCCAGTCTTGACTCCTGGGTGTGCCACCTCTCTCCCTCTCATTCAGTGGGCCATAGAAAGCCTATTTATTTTTTTTTTTAAATATTATTGGGTTTCTAAAGTCTCCCTTAAAAAACAAAAAATACATAAAAAAACAGTGGGAGAGTAATATTGCCCTTTCAGCTTGTGTGCCAGTCTTGACTCCTGGGTGTGCCACCTCTCTCTCATTCAGTGGGCCATAGAAAGCATTTTTTTTTTTTTCCTTGATTTGTGTTCTAAAATCTACCTCAACACAAAAACACTACATCAATCAGTGGGAGAAAAATATTGGCCTCAGTCAGGGCTTGTGTGCCACTGCTGTGTGTGCTATCTCTCATTCAGTGGGCTATAGAAAGCCTATTTATTTATTTATTTTTTTTCTTATTATTTGGTTTCTAAAGTCTCCCTGAAAAAAAAAAAAAAAAACATAAAAAAACAGTGGGAGAGTAATATTGCTTTTCCAGCTTGTGTGCCAGTCTTGACTCCTGGGTGTGCCACCTCTCTCTCTCATTCAGTGGGCTATAGAAAGCCTATTTTTTTTTTTTTTTTTTAATATTATTTGGTTTCTAAAGTCTCCCTGAAATAAAAAAAAAACTTAAAAAAACAGTGGGAGAGTAATATTGCCCTTTCAGCTTGTGCGCCAGTCTTGACTCCTGGGTGTGCCACCTCTCTCTCTCTAATTGTGGGCCATAGAAAGCCTTTTTTTTTTTTTTTTTTTTAATATTATTTGGTTTCTAAAGTCTCCCTGAGAAAAAAAAAAAAATAAATTAGGTGGGAGATTAATATTGACATTAGTGCTTGAGTGACAGTCCTGCGTGTGTGTCATCTCTGTGATTTTGTGCCACAGAAAACAGAGTGTGTAACATTGTGCCTGATTTTCCTTGTGGTCTCACCAACCTGTTAAGGGATATTGAAATCATACTGAAGTTATAGCTCACCGTGTAAGTTGTTTGACAGCAACAAATAAAGTTACTTTGGTTAAGATTTTAAAACAATGAGGAAGTCTGGTGCAAGAGGTCGTCGTGGGCGTTCATTGTCAGCTGGTAATGATGGTAGTGGTAGTGGAGCATCAGGTGGTCGTGGGGATAAAAATATTCCACCTAAGTCTGGAGCTGTGGAGCCAGTTTCGTCGTCAGGCTACACAAGGCCTCGAACGCTCTCTTTTCTGGGAGTAGGAAAACCGCTTTTAAAGGCGGAGCAGCAACAGCAAGTTTTGGCTTACATTGCAGACTCAGCCTCTAGCTCTTTTGCCTCCTCTTCCGAAACTGGTAAATGTAAAAGCAGCGCGTCGCTTGTGGATGTTCACGGTCAGGGACAAGTCGCTTCCTTGTCCTCCTCAGCAAAAACTACAACAAGAGAGAAGGATGCAGCAGGCGACACAACGGGTCACTCCATGGAGCTCTTTACACATACCGTCCCTGGCTTAGAAAGTGAAACATTTAACAGGCCATGCCCATTACAAGTATATTCTGACATGGAGTGCACTGATGCACAGCCACAGCCAGAGTACTATGCTGCTCCTTTGACTCAGACCACCACATTGCCCTCTCAGGGTACAGATCCACAATCAGACCCTGATGAGACTATGTTGCCCCGCCACGAACGCTATACCACCGACCGACACAGTGACACAGACGAAGTTGCACACGAGCTCGAAGAGGAGGTAATAGATGACCCAGTTATTGACCCCGATTGGCAGCCATTGTGGGAACAGGGTGCAGGCGGCAGTAGTTCAGAAGCGGAGGTGGAGGAGGGGCCGCAGCAGGCATCAACATCGCAACAGGTTCCATCTGCCGGGCCCGTATCTGGCCCAAAACGCGTGTCAAAGCCAAAACCTGTTGGAGCACAGCGTTGCCATCCGGTTAAAGCTCAGTCTGCAATCCCTGAAAAGGGATCCGAGTCTAGGAAGAGTGCAGTCTGGCATTTTTTTAAACAACATCCAACTGATCAGCGCAAAGTCATCTGTCAAAAATGTTCAACTAGCTTAAGCAGAGGTCAGAATCTGAAAAGTCTAAATACTAGTTGCATGCATAGACACTTAACCACCATGCATTTTCAAGCCTGGACTAACTACCAAACGTCCCTCAAGGTTGTAGCACCCTCGGCCAATGAAGCTAGTCAGCAACGCAACATCCCTTCCGTCACTGTAAGGCCACCATTTTCCGCACCACCGGCAGTATCTGTGCAGGTTTCTTTGCCAGCCAAAAGCAGTCAGGGTCAGGGAATCACCAGTTTTGTAGGAGGAAATATTGCATCTAGGGCACCGGCGGAAACAATACCGTCTCCAACCGTCTCTCAGTCTGCCATGTACACCGGCACACCCGAAAGTTCCACGATCTCCAGCTCTCCAGTCCAGCTCACCCTACATGAGACTCTGGTTAGAAAAAGGAAGTACTTATCCTCGCATCCGCGTACACAGTGTTTTAACACCCACATAGCTAGACTAATCTCGTTAGAGATGATGCCCTACCGGTTAGTTGAAAGCGAAGCTTTCAAAGCCCTGATGGAGTACGCTGAACCACGATACGAGCTACCCAGTCGACACTTTTTTTCCAGAAAAGCCATCCCAGCCCTGCACCAGCAAGTTAAACAGCGCATCGTCCATGCACTCAGGCAATCTGTGAGTACAAAGGTGCACCTGACTACAGATGCATGGACCAGTAGGCATGGCCAGGGACGTTATGTGTCCATCACGGCACACTGGGTGAATGTGGTGGATGCAGGGTCCACAGGCGACATCAATTTAGGGACAGTTGTGCCTAGCCCACGGTCTAGGAAACAGTTGGCTGTAGGCGTTCGCACCCCCTCCTCCTCCTCCTCCTCGTCCTCCTGCAGAAGCTACAGCTCTTCCACAGAACGCAGTCTGCCAACCACTCCATCGGCAGATGACACTGTTGCACACCAGTTGTCCCATTATGGGCCAGCTACTGCCAAGCGTCAGCAGGCTGTATTGGCTATGAAGTGCTTGGGCGACAACAGACACACCGCGGAAGTTCTGTCCGAGTTCTTGCAACAAGAAACACAGTCGTGGCTGGGCACAGTAGATCTTGAGGCAGGCAAGGTAGTGAGTGATAATGGAAGGAATTTCATGGCTGCCATCTCCCTTTCCCAACTGAAACACATTCCTTGCCTGGCTCACACCTTAAACCTGGTGGTGCAGTGCTTATTGAAAACTTATCCTGGGTTCTCCGACCTGCTCCTCAAAGTGCGTGCACTTTGCTCACATATCCGACGTTCGCCTGTACACGCCAGCCGTATGCAGACCTATCAGCGGTCTTTGAACCTTCCCCAGCATCGCCTAATCATAGACGTTGCAACAAGGTGGAACTCAACACTGCACATGCTTCAGAGACTGTGCGAACAGAGGCGTGCTGTTATTTATTTGTGGGAGGATACACGGGCAGGCAGTAGGATGGCAGACATGGAGTTGTCAGGTGTGCAGTGGTCTAAGATACAAGACATGTGTCAAGTCCTTCAGTGTTTTGAGGAATGCACACGGCTGGTTAGTGCAGACAACGCCGTAATAAGCATGAGCATCCCCCTAATGCGTCTGCTGATGCAAAGTTTGACGCACATAAAGGAGCAGGCGTCTGCACCAGAGGAAGAGGAAAGCCTTGATGACAGTCAGCCATTGTCTGGTCAGGGCAGTGTACAGGACGAGGTAGCGGGCGAAGAGGAGGTGGAGGACGAGGAGGATGATGGGGATGAGTATATTTTTAATGCCGAACCTTTCCCGGGGGCACAGGAAATTGGTTGCGTGTCACGGCCGGGTTCTGGTTTTTTGAGGGACACAAGTGACGTAGATTTGCCTGCAACTGCCCCTCAACCAATCACAACCGGAGATTTGACAACTGGAACTTTGGCCCACATGGCGGATTATGCCTTACGTATCCTAAAAAGGGACACACGCATTACGAAAATGATGAACGATGACGATTACTGGTTGGCCTGCCTCCTTGATCCACGCTATAAAGGCAAATTGCAAGATATTATGCCACATGAGAACTTGGAACTAATATTAGCAACCAAACAATCAACTCTTGTTGACCGTTTGCTTCAGGCATTCCCAGCACACAGCGCACGTGATCGTTCTCACACGAGCTCCAGGGGGCAGCAGACTAGGAGTGTTAGGGGTGCACACATCAGAAGTGGCGTTGGACAGAGGGGTTTTCTGACCAGGTTGTGGAGTGATTTTGCTATGACCGCAGACAGGACAGGTACTGCTGCATCAATTGAAAGTGACAGGAGACAACATTTGTCCAGTATGGTTACTAACTATTTTTCATCCCTTATCGATGTTCTCCCTCAACCGTCATTCCCATTTGATTACTGGGCCTCCAAATTAGACACCTGGCCAGAATTGGCAGAATATGCATTGCAGGAGCTTGCTTGCAAGTGTCCTATCAGAAAGAGTATTCAGTGCTGCAGGTTCAATATTAACCGAAAAAAGGACTCGTCTGGCTACCCAAAATGTTGACGATCTAACATTCATTAAAATGAACCACAACTGGATTTCGAAATCTTTTGCCCCACCTTGCCCGGCCGACACCTAGCTTTCCTATGAAAGGCTCTTGCCTGTGAATTACTTTTCTAATGTCTAATTTGCTGCAGCTGATTGTACAGCATACGACATGTTTACACCTCCCTAAATGGCCAAACTCCCCACACGGGGCCGTGGTATCGCGAATTGGCGCAAGCACCCGTGAGACTGCTGTTTGTCTGAAGAGGTGGGTGTGCTCGCTTTTGGTTGACGGCATTGCTACTGGGTCCCTCATAGTACAATGTAGTGTCTCTGGCGGTGGTGGTGCACACCCAACGTCAGACACACCGTTGTAACATGAGGGGCCCTGGGGCGGTCCCGCCGGCCTCTAGAGAGTTCCCCCCTACCCCAGCTCAAAATGTGCTCTACCACATGCAAAATTATGTCGCACAGCTCCACCAATCTTTAGTCTATTCGCTGACATCATTCAATGTCTGGCACTGACAATACAAATTTGTAGACATCTACGATGCAACTTAAAGTAGTCTGTGTCTGTGTCCTATATTGGCACCATTAAATAGTTACTGCCAAATTACTATGTCAGAAACTCAGCAGATGAGCCCACCCCTGTACCTAAGTATGCCACCTTTTTTTTTGTTTTGGTTGTTTTGCGAGACATTAACATCTATTTATATTTTGGGAGTACTGGGACAGACACTCCTTGCACTACTCCTCCACTCACCACCAAGCTGCCCGTGTATCCATGTAACCGCTGTAAAACTGCCATGAGCCTATTGTTTGTTATTTTAGGCCTTTGAAGCCTGTCTGCGGTCCCTCCTTCCACTAGTCCTCCACTGACCAGACCACTGCTGCCCGTGTACCCCTGGAACCAATTATAAAGTGCCTACAGCCAGCCCATTTTCTTATGTTAGGCCTTTGAAGCCTGTCTGCGGTCCCTCCTTCCACTAGTCCTCCACTGGCCAGACCACTGCTGCCCGTGTACCCCTGGAACCAATTATAAAGTGCCTACAGCCAGCCCATTTTCTTATGTTAGGCCTTTGAAGCCTGTCTGCGGTCCCTACTTTAAATACTCCTCCACTGACCACCAAGCTGCCTGCCCGTGTATCCATGTAACTGCTGTAAAACTGCCATGAGCCTATTGTTTGTTATTTTAGGCCTTTGAAGCCTGTCTGCGGTCCCTCCTTCCACTAGTCCTCCACTGACCAGACCACTGCTGCCCGTGTACCCCTGGAACCAATTATAAAGTGCCTACAGCCAGCCCATTTTTTTATGTTAGGCCTTTGAAGCCTGTCTGCGGTCCCTCCTTCCACTAGTCCTCCACTGGCCAGACCACTGCTGCCCGTGTACCCCTGGAACCAATTATAAAGTGCCTACAGCCAGCCCATTTTCTTATGTTAGGCCTTTGAAGCCTGTCTGCGGTCCCTACTTTAAATACTCCTCCACTGACCACCAAGCTGCCTGCCTGTGTATCCATGTAACCGCTGTAAAACTGCCATGAGCCTATTGTTTGTTATGTTAGGCCTTTGATAGCCTGTCTGCGGTCCCTACTTTAAATACTCCTCCACTCACCACCAAGCTGCCTGCCCGTCTATCCATGTAACCGCTGTAAAACTGCAATGAGCCTATTGTTTGTTATTTTAGGCCTTTGATAGCCTGTCTGCGGCCCCTACTTGCAATACTCCTCCACTGACCACAATGCTGCCTGGAGTGCCTGCCTGTGTATCCATGTAACCGATGTAAAACTGCCATGACTGCCTACTGTTTGTTATTTTAGGCCTTTGATAGCCTGTCTGCAGCCCCTACTTGCAATACTCCTCCACTGACCACACCAATGCTGCCCGTGTACCCCTGGAACCTATTTAAAAGTTCATAGAGCCTAGTTATATATTTTATTTACTATTAATAAGGCCATGATGGACTATGCTGTACCACGCTACAAGCTAACCAGTCGACACTTCTTTTGCGAGAAAAGCCATCCCAACCCTCCACCAGCATGTAAAAGACCGCATTGTCCATGCACTCTGGCAATCTGTGAGTACAAAGGTGCACCTGACAACAGACGCATGGACCTGTAGGCATGGCCACGGAAGATTACGTGTCCATTACGGCGCAATGGGTTAATGTGGTGGATGCATGGTCCACAGGGGACAGCCTACTAAGTCTGTCTGCAGTCCCTAATTCAAATTGCCCTCCACTGTCTAAATCGGAGCTTCCACCTTCTGGCTTTTGGCCTATAGTATCAGAAATTAAACTGCATTTGGCCTTCAACTTTGGTTAGGGCCTACTAACGGCTTCTGCCCCTCCCTGGTGTTGCCCTCAACTAAATAAAGCTGAGCTTCAACCTTCCGGCTCTCATTAAGTGGTTTTTAAAAAAAAAAAATGGTGGTTAGGGCCTACTAACGGCTTCTGCCCCTCCCTGGTGTTGCCCTCAACTAAATAAAGCTGAGCTTCAACCTTCTGCTCCAAATTACCATTTTAAAAAATGCAATAGGCTTTTCCGGCCTACTAAAGGTGTCTGCCCCTCCCTGGTGTTGTCCTCAACTGAACAAAGCTGAGCTTCCACATTCTGGCTTTCGCCCTATACTATCAGATATTAAACTGCATTTGGCCTACTAGTGTGGTTAGGCCCTTGAAACAGTGTCTGCTGCTCTTGGGTTTGCTACTCCACTGAACAAAGCAATGCCGCCTGTTTAGTCCTGTTACCAATTTTGAACTGCATGTAGCCTACTTTATTCTTTGGCCCTATATCTGTTTCTTCCTCATCCTGCCCATTGCCCAGCCACTGCTAAATGAGTCTGCTGGTACATTGACCTAGACCACTACATTCCCCTTGTACTCTACACAGCCAGAATCTGACCCTGCTGAAAGTAAGGTTCCCCTTCCCGCATGTTATACCACCTTACACAGGGACAAAGAGGAAGGTGCAGATGAAAGTGCAGGTTCCTTCATCAGGTGGGGGGGCATACTCGTTGGCGACGTCACTGGCACAGGGCCCCTCAGAGTACGCAAAAGTGTCGCTGCTGGTGGGAGGCGCCCCCGCCATGCAAACACACCGCCGTACTTTGAGGGGCCCTGTGCCAGTGGCAATGCGAACGAGTGGGCCCCCCCCTGCTTGCTCAGGATCACAGCACTTGCAACTTTTAAATACTTACCTTTCCCTGCAACACCGCCGTGACGTAGTCCGCATTTCCTGGGCCCACGAAAAACTTGAGCCAGCCCTACTCCCCCCACAACTTTCCCCCAATTCCCTATGCCCAACTATTATTATACAGTTAATTAAGATTGGCAAGCTTCAGAAACAAGAATGGATGTTTTTGGCATTAAAATGGGCACTGTAGGTGTTTTCCTGGCCTCCACTCACTGCCGACTATGCTTCCCCATTGACTTGCATTGGGTTTCGTGTTTCGGTCGATCCCCGACTTTTAGCGATAATCGGCC
The DNA here is from genome assembly GCF_051348905.1 of Ranitomeya variabilis. Classification (NCBI taxonomy): domain Eukaryota; kingdom Metazoa; phylum Chordata; class Amphibia; order Anura; family Dendrobatidae; genus Ranitomeya; species Ranitomeya variabilis. The sequence goes on from NC_135237.1 coordinate 307,617,326, forward strand.
GACTGCACTCGACTCGACTCTGGACAAAATCGGGTTTCCCAAAACCCTACTCGATCTTAAAAAAATGAAAGTCGCTCAACCCTACTCTCAATTGATGTATTCAGAGAATATAGTTTTCCACATTACTTAGCAGATGTTGCTTATGAGATTCTATGTAAATTTCTATGGAGAAAGGGAAAGGGAGGACGTAAAGGCAGAAGCCACATTCTGCTTCAAGATCTCCAGAAACCATAGTTACAGTTCACCATAGAACTTTATGATCATCACCTTTATCTCCTATCTCAGTATTAGGAAAGTCTTATTCACTGAAGACAGATTTTCCATGAGAATCTTGAGAATACATGATCAGTCTCGGAGGAGAAAGAGGAAAAAAGTAGATTTCACTTATAAGGTATTTTAACAAAGTTTCTTATTTTTGCATGTACTATTGATTTATGGAAAAAATTAAAACAAAGATTACTGTTGAAATTATGATTTTTTTAACCTATTACTTTATGGAGTGGTGTGCATTTTTTAAAATATTCTGTAAATTACTTCACATAAATAAAAATCAACAAAACCCAAGATAAAAACAAAATAAGCAAATACCCTGCGGTAAATAAATAAATTTGCAATAGTGCATGAAAATAATATAGAGTACTTAGTTAACAGAATTTTGATTTAAAAAAAACATAACAGCCATCCCACCACTTTAAGGTGACCCTGTATGGGACTGTCCTAACTTCTAGTATTAACCCCTTAAGCCCCAAGGGTGGTTTGCACGTTAATGACCGGGCCAATTTTTACAATTCTGACCACTGTCCCTTTATGAGGTTATAACTCTGGAACGCTTCAACGGATCTTGGCGATTCTGACCCTGTTTTCTCGTGACATATTGTACTTCATGATAGTGGTAAAATTTATTCGATATAACATGCGTTTATTTCTGAAAAAAATGGAAATTTGGCTAAAATTTTGAACATTTTTCAATTTTCCAACTTTGATTTTTTATGCCCTTAAATTACAGAGATGTGTCGCACAAAATAATAGGAAACATTTCCCACATGTCTACTTTACATCAGCACAATTTTGGAATCAACATTTTTTTCTTAGGAAGTTATAAGGGTTAAAAGTTGACCAGCAATTTCTCATTTTTACAACACCAATATTTTTTAGGGACCACATCCCATTTGAAGTCATTTTGAGGGGTCTATATGATAGAAAATAACCAAGTATGACACCATTCTAAAAACTGCACTGCTCAAGGTGCTCAAAACCACATTCAAGAAGTTTATTAACCCTTCATGTATTTTACAGGAATTTTTGGAATGTTTTTAAAAAAATGAACATTTAATTTTTTTTCACAAAAAATTTAATTCAGCTCTAATTTGTTATATTTTACCAAGAGTTACAGGAGAAAATGGACCCCAAAAGTTGTTGCAAAATTTGTTCTGAGTATGATGATACCCAATATGTGGGGGTAAACCACTGTTTGGGTGCATGGCAGAGCTCAGAAGGGAAGGGGTGCCGTTTGACTTTTCAATGCAAAATTGACTGGAATTGAGATGGGATGCCATGTTGCGTTTGGAGACCCCCTGATGTGCCTAAACATTTAAACCCCCCACAAGTGACACCATTTTGGAAAGTAGACCCCCCAAGGAACTTATCTAGATGTGTGGTGAGCACTTTGACCCACCACGTGCTTCACAGAAGTTTATAATGCAGAGCTGTCAAAATAAAAAATATTTTTTCACAAATATGATTTTTTCACCCCCAATTTTTTATTTTCCCAAGGGTAAGAGAAGAAATTGGACCCAAAATGTTGTTGTGCCATTTGTCTTCAGTACGCCGATACCCCATATGTGGGGGTAAACCACTGTTTGGGTGCATGGCAGAGCTCGGAAGAGAAGGAGCGCCATTTGACTTTTCAATGCAAAATTGACTGGAATTGAGATGGGACACCATGTCACGTTTGGAGAGCCCCTGATGTGCCTAAACATTGAAACCCCCACAAGTGACACCATTTTGGAAAGTAGACCCCCTAAGGAACTTATCTAGATGTGTTTTGACAGCTTTGAACCCCCAATTGTTTCACTACAGTTTATAACGCAGAGCCGTGAAAATAAAAAATCATTTTTTCCACAAAAATTATATTTTAGCCCCCTGTTTTGTATTTTTCCAAAGGTAACAGGAGAAATTGGACCACAATTGTTGCCAATTTGTCCTGAGTACGCTGATACCCCATATGTGGGGGGAACCACCGTTTGGGCGCATGGCAGAGCTCGGAGTGGAAGGAGCACTTTTTGGAATGCGGACTTAGATGGACTAGTCTGCAGGTGTCATTTTGCATTTGCAGAGCCCCTGATGCACCTAAACAGTAGAAAGCCCTCACAAGTGACCCCATATTGGAAACTAGACCCCCAAGGAACTTATCTAGATGTGTTGTAAAAACTTTGAACCCCCAAGTGTTGCACTACATTTTATAACATAGAGTCGTGAAAATAAAAATTAATTTGTTTCTCACAAAAATGTTTTTTTAGCCCCCCAAATTTTTATTTTCCCAAGGGTAACAAGAGAAATTGGACCCCAATAGGTGTTGTCCAATTTGTCCTGAGTATGCTGATACCCCATATGTATGTTTTGGTGCACGGAAGACCTCGGAAGGGAAGGAGCACTGTTTTACTTTTTCACCACAGAATTGGCTGGAATTGAGACAACATGTCGCGTTTGGAGAGCCCTGATGTGCCTAAACAGTGGAAACCCCCAATTCTAACTGAAACCCTATCTCAAACACACCCCTAACCCTAATCCCAACCATAACCCTAACCACACCCCAACCCTGACACACCCGTAACCCTAATCCCAACCGTAAATGTAATCCAAACCCTAACCCTAACTTTAGCCCCAACCTTAACCCTAACTTTAGCCCCAACCCTAACTCTAACTTTAGCCCCAACACTAACCCTAACTTTAACCCCAACCCTAACTGTAGCCCTAACCTTAACTTTAGCCCCAATCCTAACCCTAACTTTAGCCCCAGCCCTAACCGTAACTTTAGCCCCAGCCCTAACCCTAACTTTAGCCCCAACCCTAACTGTAGCCCTAACCCTAACTTAGCCCTAACCCTAGCCCCAACCCTAACCCTAGCCCCACCCCTAACCCCAACCCTAACCCTAGCCCCAACCCTAACCCTAGCCCCAACCCTAGCCCTAACCCTAGCCCTAACCCTAGCCCTAAGCCTAGCCCTAACCCTAGCCCTAACCCTAACCCTAGCCCTAACCCTAGCCCTAATGGGAAAATGGAAATAAATACATTTTTTTTATTTTTTTTATTTTTCCCTAACTAAGGGGGTGATGAAGGGGGGTTTGATTTACTTTTATAGTGGGTTTTTTTAGCAGATTTTTATGATTGGCAGCTGTCACACACTAAAAGACGCTTTTTATTGCAAAAAATATTTTTTGCATTACCACATTTTGAGACCTATAATTTTTCCATATTTTGGTCAACAGAGTCATATGAGGTCTTGATTTTTGCGGGACGAGTTGACGTTTTTATTGGTACCATTTTGGGGCATGTGACATTTTTTGATCGCTTTTCATTCCGATTTGTGTGAGGCTGAATGACTAAAAACCAGCTATTCATGAATTTCTTTTGGGGGGGGCGTTTTTACTGTTCCACGTTTGGTAAAATGAATAAAGCAGTTTTATTCTCCTGGTCAGTACGATTACAGTGATACCTCATTTGCATAATTTTTTTATGTTTTGGCGCTTTTATACGATAATAACTATTTTATTAAAAAAATAATGGTTTTTGCATCGCTTTATTCTGAGAACTATAACTTTTTTATTTTTTTGCTGATTATGTTGTTTGGTGGCTCGTTTTTTGCGGGACAAGATGACGTGTTCAGCGGTACCATGGTTATTTATATCCGTCTTTTAATCGCGTGTTATTCCACTTTTTGTTTGGCGGTATGATAATAAAGCGTTTTTTTTGCCTCGTTGTTTTTTTTTTACGGTGTTCACTGAAGGGGTTAACAAGTGGGCCAGTTTTATAGGTCGGGTCATTACGGACGCGGCAATACTAAATATGTGTACTTTTATTGTTTTTTTATTATTTAGATAAAGAAATGCATTTATGGGAACAATATTTTTTTTTTTCTTTATTTAGGAATTTTTTTTTTTTTTACTTTTTTACTTTGTCCCAGGGGCGACATAACTGTATAGTGACAGATCGCTGATCTGACACTTTTCAGAGCACTGTGTCAGATCAGCGATCTGGCGTGCCCTGCTCCTGGCTTACCAGCGCCTGCTCTGAGCAGGCACTTGGTAAGCCACCTCCCTGCAGGACCCGGAAGTAGCCCCACGACCATTTTGGATCCGGGGCCTGCAGGGAGGAGACACTCAGTACAAGATGAGCACATCGCCTTGTACCGATCATCTCAGGGAAGTCCGCAGGGAGCCCCCCTCCCTGTGAGATGCTTCCCTATACTGCCGGAGGTTAATGTGCCGGGGGTGGTCCGTGACCGCTCCTGGCACATAGTGCTGGATGTCAGCTGCGATAGTCAGCTGACACCCAGCTGCGATCGGTCGCGCTCCCCCCGTTAGGAATGGAGGAATAGAATGCATTAGTTTTAAAGTCCTATTGTACTGTATGTATAATTTATCATTTTATCAATATTATTTTATACACTTATATGGCATCATTAATTCAACAGGGTTTACAGGTGCCCCAATTAAAGCACACAATCTAAATTCCCTATCAGTATGTCTTTGGAGTGTGGGAGGAAACCCCAAAACACAAGAGAACATGCAATCTCCTTGCAGATGTTGTCCTTGGTTTAATTTGATCTCAGGACCCCAACTGAGCTCAGTTCTAGTGAAATCCTATTGCATGTTTTAGAATATTTGGGAATTTGCCCACAAACTTTTTTACAATAGAGAAGTATTAAGGTTGCATTATGGTCATAATACAGCTGCAAATCCAATAAAATTAGAGTCGGATATTTATTTATTGGCACAGAACTACAAAGTATTCTGCACATCAAAGGAAAGCATTTTAAAAATAAGAAATAATGAGACTCTAGCAAAAGAAATAGCGTGTATATATAATAATGGCATAGTGCATATCATAATTGTATGATTTCTTATGGCTTTTCCACTGTAACATAAATAAACACATTTCTGACTATATAAGGATTTTAGCAATAATACGACAATATACACACACACACACATATGTATACATATATATATATATATATATGTATATATATATATATATATATATGTATATATATATATATATATATATATATATATATATATATATATATATATATATATATATATATAGCGGGTACAGAAAGTATTCATACCCATTTAAATTTTTAACTCTTTGTTTCATTGCAGCCATTTAGTAACTTCAAAAAAGTTAATTTTTTTCTCATTAATGTACACTCTGCACCCCATCTTCACTAACCAAAACAAGAAATGTAGTAATTTTTGCAAGTTTATTAAAAAAGAAAGACTGAATTATCACATGGTCTTAAGTATTCAGACTAGTGTTGAGCATTCCGATACCGCAAGTATCGGGTATCGGCCGATACTTGCGGTATCGGAATTCCGATACCGGGATTCCGATACTTGCCGCGTATCGGATACCGGAATCGGAAGTTCCCAGATTCAAAATTCCGAAATTCAGCCAATGAGAATGATTCCAAGTGTGGGCACATCCTGTTTAGCATGGAGGGCATGAAACTACTGGCAAGGCTGTGATTGGCTGCTGAAATGATGTCATGATGCAGTTTAAAAGTCGCTGGCGCCATTTTGCGATCACTCTGCTGTGAATTCAGTTAGTGACAGGACGCTGTTTGCTGACTGAGGGACAGTTTAGAGATAGCGATTTGCTTCTTTGTGCTTTCCAAAGGCTAATTTAGCAACCGCTGTGTTCACCTACTATTCACCTTGCTTTTGCCTTGTAGCGCTGTTTTCACAGCGATCTGCAAGGTCTGTGTGTGTGCGTGTGTGTGAGTGCAGCCCACTCTCTAGTCTGAGTGCAGCCACATAGGCCATCCATAGCTGGTTGTATTCAGTTCAGGGAGGGTGGTTCATTGCCTCATACTGTTCTTTTTTTTTTTTTTTTTCAAGTAGTGTAGTCTGCTGCTAATTTATTCAAAAAAATCCTATTAGTGTCTTTCCACCCGTCTCCAGCTAATTTGTGGAAAAACACTACATAGGATAAAGTAGAGGAGGGTTTTTGGGCCTTGCAGCGCCGTTTACGGCTGTCTGCACGGTCTCCGTGTGACTGCAGCTCGCCCTGTAGTCTGTGAGCAGCCGTAGCCTGGTTGTCTCCAGCTCAGGGTTGTTCACTGCGTCATACCGCCAAATCAATTTTAATTTTTTTCAAGTAGTGTAGTCTGCTGCTAATTAATTTAAAAAAATCCTATTAGTGTCTTTCCACCCGTCTCCAGCTAATTTGTGGAAAAACACTACATAGGATAAAGTAGAGGAGGGTTTTTGGGCCTTGCAGCGCCGTTTACGGCTGTCTGCACGGTCTCCGTGTGACTGCAGCTCGCCCTGTAGTCTGTGAGCAGCCGTAGCCTGGTTGTCTCCAGCTCAGGGTTGTTCACTGCGTCATACCGCCAAATCAATTTTAATTTTTTTTCAAGTAGTGTAGTCTGCTGCTAATTAATTTAAAAAAATCCTATTAGTGTCTTTCCACCCGTCTCCAGCTAATTTGTGGAAAAACACTACATAGGATAAAGTAGAGGAGGGTTTTTGGGCCTTGCAGCGCCGTTTACGGCTGTCTGCACGGTCTCCGTGTGACTGCAGCTCGCCCTGTAGTCTGTGAGCAGCCGTAGCCTGGTTGTCTCCAGCTCAGGGTTGTTCACTGCGTCATACCGCCAAATCAATTTTAATTTTTTTTCAAGTAGTGTAGTCTGCTGCTAATTAATTTAAAAAAATCCTATTAGTGTCTTTCCACCCGTCTCCAGCTAATTTGTGGAAAAACACTACATAGGATAAAGTAGAGGAGGGTTTTTGGGCCTTGCAGCGCCGTTTACGTCTGTCTGCACGGTCTCTGTGTGACTGCAGCTCTATCTGTTGTCAGTTCAGCCCCCAAAAAAGAAATAAATAATAAAGTTCACCAAACACACCAGTTACACCACTTTACATTTCTGTAGGCCACATTAGCTCATATTAAAGTCTAGTCCACACTTTAGAAAATTAGTGTTTCTTATACCTGTTAGGAGGAGTTGCTCAGGAATAAGCACACAAATCCGTTAGTACTTTTCTGCTTATCTTTATCAGTCAACCAAGATGAAGAAGGCAGTGAGTAAGGCACGTGGGCGTGGGCGTGGGCGCGGAGCAGGGAGGGGACGTGGGGATTCTGTGCCTGCTGCGGGTACCAGTGACTCATCAGCACCCACTTTCACCAGGCAACAGTCGTTCATGCGCAGCTTTGTGTCAGAGCGTCGTACACCGCTGCCGCGTCAAGACCAAATTGAAGCTATTGTCGGATGAATGGCAGCTAATGCATCAACTTCCATTAGTGCCACATCCTCTCAGACACAGAGCACTGGAGAGCAGCCATCTGTCTCTTCACCACCTGCCAAATTGCCCAGGCAGACAGAGAGCCCAGGACAGGAGCCGTCTCTACTTCTGTTCTCTGAATCTCTTGGCTTGGAAACAGGGGGCCAGCCAAGCAGCATTGGAGAAATGGAAGAAGAGGCAGGGTGCAGTGATGCCCAACAGCTTTTTCTGTCTTCCTCTGAAGAGGCGGGTGGGCCAGTGGCTCCGGTCACCACATCGCAGGCCGCATCAGCTGATGATGACACTCAGGTGCCACTTACTGGTGCGTGCTCTGCTGCTGAGACTACCCAGGAGGAGCAGTTGGGGGCAGAGGGTAGTGTAGATGATGAGGTCCTCGACCCATCTTGGCGTGAGGGACAGGAAGGTGGTGGGAGCAGCTCTGAGGAAGAGATTCCCCGTACGGCCCAAAGAGGGAGAGGGAGGGGGAAGACCGCGGATCCTGCAGCCTCCGCTTTGGCACCCGTTAGGAGCATGTCTCTTCCAAAAGCCAAAAAGGGCACTCCCAAGACTTGCAGTGCCTGGTCCTTTTTTGACACAGTTGCAGATGACATTTGCTATGTCAGATGCAACGTGTGTCATCAAAAAGTCAAAAGAGGTCGAAATGTCAGCAACCTCAATACCTCCAACATGTGGAAACATGTGCGCAACAGGCACCCGGCGGAGTTAGAAAAACACACTGAAGAGGTAGGCCAACCAACAGCGGCAGCTACCACCTCTTCAGCTCGTGTTGCCTCTTCCTCTAGCTCACACGCAGCTGGTTCGGCTTCCTCCCAGGATCGCCGTGGAAGAACCTCTGGCCCTGTTGTCCAGAGACCCGCTGTAATTCCACCCGCAGCACCACTTTCCCAGTCATCCACACACTCCCAGCCCAGTCTACAGCCATCGGTAGTACAGGCATGGGAGAAAAGGTGGCCTTTCTCGTCAAACCACCCACGAGCACAGGCTCTGACTGCAGGCATTGCCAAACTGCTGTCACTGGAAATGCTGTCATTCAGGCTGGTGGAGACTGACAGCTTCCGTGACTTGATGTCATTGGCAGTCCCACAGTACAATGTGCCCAGCCGCTTTTACTTCAGCAGGCAAGCCGTCCCTGCCCTGCACAAGCATGTGGAGGGACACATAAAACACGCGCTTCTGAACGCCGTCAGTAGCAAGGTCCACCTCACCACCGATGCGTGGACCAGTCAACATGGACAGGGGCGATACCTTTCCCTCACTGCCCATTGGGTTAATGTCGTTGAGCCAGGTACAGACCGTGCGAGTGGCGCAGGACGTGTCCTGCCCACTCCAAGGATTGCAGGAATCCATTCTGTACGCATTGACTCCTCCTCTTACACCAGTTCCTCAGAATCATTGCTGCAGGAGCCGTCACAGTCCACCTCCACATGGACCCGTGATGAACGTGTACCTGTTACGACCGACATGAGCACAGCCGTGGCCAAACGTCAACAGGCCGTGTTGAAATTAATTTTTTTGGGGAATCGTAGCCACACAGCGCAGGAGCTCTGGAATGCCATCAAGCAGGAGAGCGATGTGTGGTTTGTGCCAGCGAATCTCCAGCCAGGCATGGTAGTGTGTGATAATGGCCGAAATCTGGTGGCAGCTCTGGGCCTCGGCAACCTCACTCACATCCCATGTCTGGCACATGTGCTCAATTTGGTCGTGCAGAGCTTTTTGAGGGACTATCCGGATCTTGATGCACTGCTGCACAAGGTCCGCCTAGAGTGTGCTCACTTGCGGCGTTCCAGCACGGCAAAAGCGCGCATTGCGGCTCTGCAGCGCCGACACCGCCTGCCGGAACATCGCATCATATGTGACCTACCTACCAGGTGGAATTCCACGTTACATATGTTGGAGCGGTTGTGTGAGCAGCAGCAAGCTGTAATGGAGTACCAGCTGCTTCAGGCGCAAAAAAGTCGCAGTCAGCGCCGTACAGACTTCACAACCACAGAGTGGGCCACTATGAATGACGTCTGCCAGGTTTTGCGTCCCTTTGATTATTCCACGCGGATGGCGAGTGCAGATGATGCACTAGTCAGCATGACTGTCCCCCTTATCTGCCTGCTTGAAAAATCACTGCAAGCGCTAAGGGATGATGTTGTGGAAGAGGTGGAGGATGAGGATTCACCATTTCCATCATCTTCTGGACAGTCAGCGCCACGTGGTTCCTCACAAACGCGTAGGCAGGGGACAGTTTGTGAGGAGGATGAGGAGGAGTCAATGGAGGAGGAAGACGTCCGTCCAGAGGAGGGAGTTACCGAATTGTCCAGTACTCAGTGTGTACAGCGAGGGTGGGGTGATGACGAGCGGGCAGAGATCACGCCTCCAGCAGGGGACAGCGTTTCTTGGGCAGTTGGCAGTCTGCAGCACATGGTGGATTACATGCTGCAGTGCCTGAGAAACGACCGCCGCATCGCCCACATTCTCAACATGTCTGATTATTGGGTGTTCACCCTCCTCGATCCTCGCTACCGGGACAACGTAGAAAGCCTCATCACACCGTTGAACCGGGAGCGAAAAATGCGGGAGTACCAAGACACACTGGTCAATTCCATCATCTTCTCCATTCCAACTGAGAGAAGTGCTGCTAGTGCATTACAAAGCAGCTCAGTGCGTCCAGGCAGTGGAGGAGGCTCTGCACAAAGAGGGAGCAGAAGCAGTGCCTCTGCCCAAGGCAAGACCAGTATGGCCCAACTGTGGCACAGTTTTCTGTGCCCCCCACAAAAGTCTACACCATCACAGACGGCTCCAGTCAGCAGGAGGCAACGGTTCCGTCAGATGGTGACAGACTACATGTCTTGCCCTCTTGCTGTACTCCCAGACGGCTCTTCCCCTTTCAAGTTTTGGGTCTCAAAGCTGGATACATGGCCAGAGCTAAGCCAGTATGCATTGGAGGTGCTGTCTTGCCCTGCGGCCAGTGTATTATTGGAACGTGTCTTTAGTGCTGCAGGTGGTGTACTAACTGACCGTCGCATGCGACTATCCTCCGATAACGTTGACCGGCTTACTTTCCTGAAAATGAACAAGGCCTGGATCTCGCAGGAATTTGCCACTCCTCCTCCTGATTAAATAATTAGGTCACTGTATACGTTATCCAGGTCTCCTGTTGTGTTCATCTTTCTACCACCTGAACTTAAATTCCTGGGCTCCAACACCACCAGTTGAGGCTTAGAAGTGCCGTCTGCACAGTCAAAACATACGACCCAGTGTTATTGGGTTTCAGTAACGTCAGCTGATCCCCAGCTGTGTAGCCGGCAATGTGTCATGCGACCGCCACGCTGACACAACAACTGAAATGTAAGGGAATCTGTCCCCCCCCCCCAAGGCGTTTGTTACTGAAAGAGCCACCTTGTGCAGCAGTAATGCTGCACAAGGAAAAGGTAGCTATTTTTGTTTAGCTCCTTGCACACGCAGAACTTAACACTTATAAAATGTGTCCACTGATACCGTAAAACCGTCCCGGAGGTGGGACTTTCCTTCGTAATGTGACGCAGCACAGCCGTCATTCCTACCCCCACGGCGCCGCGCACCGGCTCCTCAGCGTTGTTTTATTCCGTCCCGGAGCCTGCGCTGTTATGTTATCCCGTGGCCAGGCACACTTAGCGCTGCCCGTCTTCTGGCATCATTTGGTGTCAGGATGGCTGCGCCTGTGCGGCCGCGCTGGCAGAGAGCCCGCCTCGCAGTGTCTTCTGATTTAATCCCACTGGGGGCCTGGGATCCATGGACATGTGCAGTGCATATCTGAACCTCCACCTCTCACTCATTTCCCTATGGCTTCTTCAGACTGTTCGGTGTCAGCTGGTCCCTAATAGCATGCCACGGCCGTGACACCGCACAGTCTTAAGAAGCCGTAGGGAGGGGAGTGAGAGGCGAGGATATGCACTGCGCATGTCCATGGATCCCAGGCCCCCAGTGGGATTAAATCAGAAGACACTGCGAGGCGGGCTCTCTGCCAGCGCGGCCGCACAGGCGCAGCCATCCTGACACCAAATGATGCCAGAAGACGGGCAGCGCTAAGTGTGCCTGGCCACGGGATAACATAACAGCGCAGGCTCCGGGACGGAATAAACCAACGCTGAGGAGCCGGTGCGCGGCGCCGGGGGGGTAGGAATGACGGCTGTGCTGCGTCACATTACGAAGGAAAGTCCCACCTCCGGGACGGTTTTACGGTTGCAGGGGACACATTTTATAAGTGTTTAGTTCTGTGTTTGCAAGGAGCATGATGAAAAGAGCCACCTTTTCCTTTTGCATCTTTTGTGCTGCACAAGCTGGCTCTTTCAGCTACAAACGCCTTGGGGGGGGGTTAAAGGTTCCCTTTCGACTTTCTCAGGCTTCGGCCTAGATTGTGTTCCTCTGATTTTCCACCTGCCCCTGGGCTCCAACACCGCCAGTTGCCGTCCAGAAGTGCTGTACGCACAGTCAACAGTCCCTCCTCTGTTATTGGGGTTCAGTAACGTCAGCTGTTCCCCTGCTGTGTGTGTGGCAATCCCTCCTACCTCCTCCAACCTCCTCCTCCTCCACCTGCCCCTGGGCTCCAACACCGCCAGTTGCCGTCCAGAAGTGCTGTACGCACAGTCAACAGTCCCTCCTCTGTTATTGGGGTTCAGTAACGTCAGCTGTTCCCCTGCTGTGTGTGTGGCAATCCCTCCTACCTCCTCCAACCTCCTCCTCCTCCACCTGCCCCTGGGCTCCAACACCGCCAGTTGCCGTCCAGAAGTGCTGTACGCACAGTCAACAGTCCCTCCTCTGTTATTGGGGTTCAGTAACGTCAGCTGTTCCCCTGCTGTGTGTGTGGCAATCCCTCCTACCTCCTCCAACCTCCTCCTCCTCCACCTGCCCCTGGGCTCCAACACCGCCAGTTGCCATCCAGAAGTGCTGTACGCACAGTCAACAGTCCCTCCTCTGTTATTGGGGTTCAGTAACGTCAGCTGTTCCCCTGCTGTGTGTGTGGCAATCCCTCCTACCTCCTCCAACCTCCTCCTCCTCCACCTGCCCCTGGGCTCCAACACCGCCAGTTGCCGTCCAGAAGTGCTGTACGCACAGTCAACAGTCCCTCCTCTGTTATTGGGGTTCAGTAACGTCAGCTGTTCCCCTGCTGTGTGTGTGGCAATCCCTCCTACCTCCTCCAACCTCCTCCTCCTCCACCTGCCCCTGGGCTCCAACACCGCCAGTTGCCGTCCAGAAGTGCTGTACGCACAGTCAACAGTCCCTCCTCTGTTATTGGGGTTCAGTAACGTCAGCTGTTCCCCTGCTGTGTGTGTGGCAATCCCTCCTACCTCCTCCAACCTCCTCCTCCTCCACCTGCCCCTGGGCTCCAACACCGCCAGTTGCCGTCCAGAAGTGCTGTACGCACAGTCAACAGTCCCTCCTCTGTTATTGGGGTTCAGTAACGTCAGCTGTTCCCCTGCTGTGTGTGTGGCAATCCCTCCTACCTCCTCCAACCTCCTCCTCCTCCACCTGCCCCTGGGCTCCAACACCGCCAGTTGCCGTCCAGAAGTGCTGTACGCACAGTCAACAGTCCCTCCTCTGTTATTGGGGTTCAGTAACGTCAGCTGTTCCCCTGCTGTGTGTGGCAATCCCTCCTACCTCCTCCAACCTCCTCCTCCTCCACCTGCCCCTGGGCTCCAACACCGCCAGTTGCCGTCCAGAAGTGCTGTACGCACAGTCAACAGTCCCTCCTCTGTTATTGGGGTTCAGTAACGTCAGCTGTTCCCCTGCTGTGTGTGTGGCAATCCCTCCTACCTCCTCCAACCTCCTCCTCCTCCACCTGCCCCTGGGCTCCAACACCGCCAGTTGCCGTCCAGAAGTGCTGTACGCACAGTCAACAGTCCCTCCTCTGTTATTGGGGTTCAGTAACGTCAGCTGTTCCCCTGCTGTGTGTGTGGCAATCCCTCCTACCTCCTCCAACCTCCTCCTCCTCCACCTGCCCCTGGGCTCCAACACCGCCAGTTGCCGTCCAGAAGTGCTGTACGCACAGTCAACAGTCCCTCCTCTGTTATTGGGGTTCAGTAACGTCAGCTGTTCCCCTGCTGTGTGTGTGGCAATCCCTCCTACCTCCTCCAACCTCCTCCTCCTCCACCTGCCCCTGGGCTCCAACACCGCCAGTTGCCGTCCAGAAGTGCTGTACGCACAGTCAACAGTCCCTCCTCTGTTATTGGGGTTCAGTAACGTCAGCTGTTCCCCTGCTGTGTGTGTGGCAATCCCTCCTACCTCCTCCAACCTCCTCCTCCTCCACCTGCCCCTGGGCTCCAACACCGCCAGTTGCCGTCCAGAAGTGCTGTACGCACAGTCAACAGTCCCTCCTCTGTTATTGGGGTTCAGTAACGTCAGCTGTTCCCCTGCTGTGTGTGTGGCAATCCCTCCTACCTCCTCCAACCTCCTCCTCCTCCACCTGCCCCTGGGCTCCAACACCGCCAGTTGCCGTCCAGAAGTGCTGTACGCACAGTCAACAGTCCCTCCTCTGTTATTGGGGTTCAGTAATGTCAGCTGTTCCCCTGCTGTGTGTGTGGCAATCCCTCCTACCTCCTCCAACCTCCTCCTCCTCCACCTGCCCCTGGGCTCCAACACCGCCAGTTGCCGTCCAGAAGTGCTGTACGCACAGTCAACAGTCCCTCCTCTGTTATTGGGGTTCAGTAACGTCAGCTGTTCCCCTGCTGTGTGTGTGGCAATCCCTCCTACCTCCTCCAACCTCCTCCTCCTCCACCTGCCCCTGGGCTCCAACACCGCCAGTTGCCGTCCAGAAGTGCTGTACGCACAGTCAACAGTCCCTCCTCTGTTATTGGGGTTCAGTAACGTCAGCTGTTCCCCTGCTGTGTGTGTGGCAATCCCTCCTACCTCCTCCAACCTCCTCCTCCTCCACCTGCCCCTGGGCTCCAACACCGCCAGTTGCCGTCCAGAAGTGCTGTACGCACAGTCAACAGTCCCTCCTCTGTTATTGGGGTTCAGTAACGTCAGCTGTTCCCCTGCTGTGTGTGTGGCAATCCCTCCTACCTCCTCCAACCTCCTCCTCCTCCACCTGCCCCTGGGCTCCAACACCGCCAGTTGCCGTCCAGAAGTGCTGTACGCACAGTCAACAGTCCCTCCTCTGTTATTGGGGTTCAGTAACGTCAGCTGTTCCCCTGCTGTGTGTGTGGCAATCCCTCCTACCTCCTCCAACCTCCTCCTCCTCCACCTGCCCCTGGGCTCCAACACCGCCAGTTGCCGTCCAGAAGTGCTGTACGCACAGTCAACAGTCCCTCCTCTGTTATTGGGGTTCAGTAACGTCAGCTGTTCCCCTGCTGTGTGTGTGGCAATCCCTCCTACCTCCTCCAACCTCCTCCTCCTCCACCTGCCCCTGGGCTCCAACACCGCCAGTTGCCGTCCAGAAGTGCTGTACGCACAGTCAACAGTCCCTCCTCTGTTATTGGGGTTCAGTAACGTCAGCTGTTCCCCTGCTGTGTGTGTGGCAATCCCTCCTACCTCCTCCAACCTCCTCCTCCTCCACCTGTCCCTGGGCTCCAACACCGCCAGTTGCCGTCCAGAAGTGCTGTACGCACAGAGCCAAACACCTCGCCAATGTGTTAGTGGGGTTCAGCACCGCCAGCTGTTCCCCTGCTGTGTATACGGCAACGTGTACTGCGACCGCCACGCAGGCACAACAAGTTAAATTTAAGGGAACCTGTCCCCCCCCCCCCAGGCGTTTGTTACTGAAGGAGCCACCTTGTGCAGCAGTAATGATGCAAAGGGAAAAAGTGCCTCTTTTCGTGGTGCTCCTTGCAGATGCTGAACCTAACACTTATGAAATGTGTCCCCTCACAGCGTTCAACCGTCCGGTAGGTGGAACTTTCCTTTGTCATGTGACGCAGCACAGCCGTCATTTTTACCCCCTTGTCGCCGTGCGCCGCCTCCTCAGCGTTGTTTGAATCTGTCCCGGAGCCTGCGCTGTTAGGTTACCCCTTGGCCATGCACACATTTTGCGCTGCCCGTCTTCTGACATCATTTGCTGTCAGGCTGGCTGCGCCTGTGCGGTTGCGCTGTCCGAGATTCAGCCTCGCGGTGTCGTCTAATGTAATCCCACCGCGGGCCTGGGATCCATGTCCATGCGCAGTGCATATCCTCGCCTCTCACTCCCCTCCCTACGGCT
Source organism: Ranitomeya variabilis (assembly GCF_051348905.1). Lineage (NCBI taxonomy): Eukaryota > Metazoa > Chordata > Amphibia > Anura > Dendrobatidae > Ranitomeya > Ranitomeya variabilis. The sequence goes on from NC_135237.1 coordinate 307,633,016, forward strand.
TCTAAAGACTGTTCGGTGTCAGCTGATCCCTAATAGCATGCCACGGCCGTGACACCGCACAGTCTTAAGAAGCCGTTGGGAGGGGTGTGAGAGGCGAGGATATGCACTGCGCATGGACACGGATCCCAGGCCCGCGGTGGGATTACATTAGACGACACCGCGAGGCTGAATCTCGGACAGCGCACCCGCACAGGCGCAGCCAGCCTGACAGCAAATGATGTCAGAAGACGGGCAGCGCAAAATGTGTGCATGGCCAAGGGGTAACCTAACAGCGCAGGCTCCGGGACAGATTCAAACAACGCTGAGGAGGCGGCGCACGGCGACAAGGGGGTAAAAATGACGGCTGTGCTGCGTCACATGACAAAGGAAAGTTCCACCTACCGGACGGTTGAACGCTGTGAGGGGACACATTTCATAAGTGTTAGGTTCAGCATCTGCAAGGACCATAATTAAAAGAGCTAAGTTTACCTTTTCCAGCATTAGTGCTGTACACGATGGCTCTTCCAGCTACAAACGCCTGGGGGGGGGGTTAAAGGTTTCCTTTCAACTTGCTCCAGTGCAGGCTTCGGCCTACACTCCGCTCCCCCTGCTCCTCCTGCTGACCCTGGGCTCTAACACCGCCAGTTGGGGCCCAGATGTGCTAGCTGCACAGAGAAAAACACCTCGCCAATGTGTCAGTGGGGTTCAGCACCGCCAGCTGTTCCCCTGCTGTGCAGCCGGCAACGTGTCCTGCAACAGCCACGCAGGCACAACAGACCCAAAGCTGCCGCCAGTGCAGGCTTCGGCCTACACTCTGCTCCCTCTCCTCCTCCTGCTGACCCCGGGCTCCAACACCGCCAGTTGGGGCCCGGTACTGCTAGCTGCACAGAGAAAAACACCAGCCAATGTGTCAGTGGGGTTCAGCACCGCCAGCTGTTCCCCTGCTGTGCAGCCGGCATCGTGTCCTGCAAAAGCCACGCAGACACAAGAACTGAAATTGAAGGGAACCTGTCCCCCCTCCCCCAGGCGTTTGTATGTTTTAAAGGCCACCTTGTACAGCGGTAATGCTGCATGTGTGCAAGGTGGCTCATAAACGTATTCTGCTCGCACATGTGGAACGGAAAACACGTCTAAAATGTGTCCTCTGTGTGACCATTTAACCGTCCCGGTGGTGTGACTTTCCTTTGTAATGACACGCTGCAACCCCCTTGGTAGCGCTGCCCGTCTTCTGGCATCATTGTTTGGCTGCCTGCGCCTCTGCGGCCGCCCTGACCCACACAACGCCCCTCGGTGTCTTATTTTTTGGGACTGCGAGGGTGTGATTGACGGGCATGATCAGTGCATCAGTTCGCCTGTCCCTCATCTCCTTCCGCCTTCTGCGGACTGTGCGGCTTCATGGCCGTGGCATGCGATAAGGGATCAGATGACGCCGCACAGTCTGAAGCGGGTGTAAGGACCCAAGTGTGAGAGGCGAACATATGTGCTGCGCCAGGCCCTGCATCCCAGCCCCGCAGTGTTTTAACAATGTTAAGACACTGCGGGGCTGGGATTCATGGTCATCGCGAACCGCACCGGCCGACATTAAATGATGCCAGAACATGGGCAGCGCTAACAGCGCTAGGCCAGGGGATAACACGACAGCGCAGACTCCTGTACAGCAAATAACAATGCTCAGGAGGCTGCACCCAGCACCAAGGTGGGATTCTTGACATCTGTGCTGCGTCTCATTACAAAGGGAACTCGCGCCTCCAACACAGTTTGACTGTATAAAGGGCTAAATGTTATACGTGTTCCATTCAGCGTGTGCAAGGAGCCAAATTAAAAGAGCAACCTTTGACTTGTGCACCACTACTGCTGCATAAGCTGTGGCTCTTCTACTTTGTAACCCCTGAGGGGGGGTTAAAGGTTACCTTTGAAATTGGTTCGATTAGGCTTCGGCCTACACTCTGCTCCCCCTGCAGAGCCCGGGCTCCAACACCGCCAGTTGGGGCCCGGTACTGCTAGCTGCACAGAGAAAAACACCTCGCCAATGTGTCAGTGGGGTTCAGCACCGCCAGCTGTTCCCCTGCTGTGCAGCCGGCAACGTGTCCTGCAACTGCCACGCAGTCACAACAGACCCAAAAGCTGCCGCCAGTGCAGGCTTCGGCCTACACTCTGCTCCATCTCCTCCTCCTGCTGACCCCGGGCTCCAACACCGCCAGTTGGGGCCCGGTACTGCTAGCTGCACAGAGAAAAACACCAGCCAATGTGTCAGTGGGGTTCAGCACCGCCAGCTGTTCCCCTGCTGTGCAGCCGGCATCGTGTCCTGCAAAAGCCACGCAGACACAAGAACTGAAATTGAAGGGAACCTGTCCCCCCTCCCCCAGGCGTTTGTACGTTTTAAAGGCCACCTTGTACAGCGGTAATGCTGCATGTGTGCAAGGTGGCTCATAAACGTATTCTCCTCGCACATGTGGAACGGAAAACACGTCTAAAATGTGTCCTCTGTGTGACCATTTAACCGTCCCGGTGGTGTGACTTTCCTTTGTAATGACACGCTGCAACCCCCTTGGTAGCGCTGCCCGTCTTCTGGCATCATTGTTTGGCTGCCTGCGCCTCTGCGGCCGCCCTGACCCACACAACGCCCCTCGGTGTCTTATTTTTTGGGACTGCGAGGGTGTGATTGACGGGCATGATCAGTGCATCAGTTCGCCTGTCCCTCATCTCCTTCCGCCTTCTGCGGACTGTGCGGCTTCATGGCCGTGGCATGCGATAAGGGATCAGATGACGCCGCACAGTCTGAAGTGGGTGTAAGGACCCGAGTGTGAGAGGCGAACATATGTGCTGCGCCAGGCCCTGCATCCCAGCCCCGCAGTGTTTTAACAATGTTAAGACACTGCGGGGCTGGGATTCATGGTCATCGCGAACCGCACCGGCCGACATTAAATGATGCCAGAACATGGGCAGCGCTAACAGCGCTAGGCCAGGGGATAACACGACAGCGCAGACTCCTGTACAGCAAATAACAATGCTCAGGAGGCTGCACCCAGCACCAAGGTGGGATTCTTGACATCTGTGCTGCGTCTCATTACAAAGGGAACTCGCGCCTCCAACACAGTTTGACTGTATAAAGGGCTAAATGTTATACGTGTTCCATTCAGCGTGTGCAAGGAGCCAAATTAAAAGAGCAACCTTTGACTTGTGCACCACTACTGCTGCATAAGCTGTGGCTCTTCTACTTTGTAACCCCTGAGGGGGGGTTAAAGGTTACCTTTGAAATTGGTTCGATTAGGCTTCAGCCTACACTCTGCTCCCCCTGCAGAGCCCGGGCTCCAACACCGCCAGTTGGGGCCCGGTACTGCTAGCTGCACAGAGAAAAACACCTCGCCAATGTGTCAGTGGGGTTCAGCACCGCCAGCTGTTCCCCTGCTGTGCAGCCGGCAACGTGTCCTGCAACTGCCACGCAGGCACAACAGACCCAAAAGCAGCCGCCAGTGCAGGCTTCGGCCTACACTCTGCTCCATCTCCTCCTCCTGCTGACCCCGGGCTCCAACACCGCCAGTTGGGGCCCGGTACTGCTAGCTGCACAGAGAAAAACACCAGCCAATGTGTCAGTGGGGTTCAGCACCGCCAGCTGTTCCCCTGCTGTGCAGCCGGCATCGTGTCCTGCAAAAGCCACGCAGACACAAGAACTGAAATTGAAGGGAACCTGTCCCCCCTCCCCCAGTCGTTTGTACGTTTTAAAGGCCACCTTGTACAGCGGTAATGCTGCATGTGTGCAAGGTGGCTCATAAACGTATTCTCCTCGCACATGTGGAACGGAAAACACGTCTAAAATGTGTCCTCTGTGTGACCATTTAACCATCCCGGTGGTGTGACTTTCCTTTGTAATGACACGCTGCAACCCCCTTGGTAGCGCTGCCCGTCTTCTGGCATCATTGTTTGGCTGCCTGCGCCTCTGCGGCCGCCCTGACCCACACAACGCCCCTCGGTGTCTTATTTTTTGGGACTGCGAGGGTGTGATTGACGGGCATGATCAGTGCATCAGTTCGCCTGTCCCTCATCTCCTTCCGCCTTCTGCGGACTGTGCGGCTTCATGGCCGTGGCATGCGATAAGGGATCAGATGACGCCGCACAGTCTGAAGCGGGTGTAAGGACCCGAGTGTGAGAGGCGAACATATGTGCTGCGCCAGGCCCTGCATCCCAGCCCCGCAGTGTTTTAACAATGTTAAGACACTGCAGGGCTGGGATTCATGGTCATCGCGAACCGCACCGGCCGACATTAAATGATGCCAGAACATGGGCAGCGCTAACAGCGCTAGGCCAGGGGATAACACGACAGCGCAGACTCCTGTACAGCAAATAACAACGCTCAGGAGGCTGCACCCAGCACCAAGGTGGGATTCTTGACATCTGTGCTGCGTCTCATTACAAAGGGAACTCGCGCCTCCAACACAGTTTGACTGTATAAAGGGCTAAATGTTATACGTGTTCCATTCAGCGTGTGCAAGGAGCCAAATTAAAAGAGCAACCTTTGACTTGTGCACCACTACTGCTGCATAAGCTGTGGCTCTTCTACTTTGTAACCCCTGAGGGGGGGTTAAAGGTTACCTTTGAAATTGGTTCGATTAGGCTTCGGCCTACACTCTGCTCCCCCTGCAGAGCCCGGGCTCCAACACCGCCAGTTGGGGCCCGGTACTGCTAGCTGCACAGAGAAAAACACCTCGCCAATGTGTCAGTGGGGTTCAGCACCGCCAGCTGTTCCCCTGCTGTGCAGCCGGCAACGTGTCCTGCAACTGCCACGCAGGCACAACAGACCCAAAAGCTGCCGCCAGTGCAGGCTTCGGCCTACACTCTGCTCCATCTCCTCCTCCTGCTGACCCCGGGCTCTAACACTGCCAGTTGGGGCCCGGTACTGCTAGCTGCACAGAGAAAAACACCAGCCAATGTGTCAGTGGGGTTCAGCACCGCCAGCTGTTCCCCTGCTGTGCAGCCGGCATCGTGTCCTGCAAAAGCCACGCAGACACTTGCTCTTGTACCTTCTGCTCCCCATCCTGGTTCCAGTACTGTCAGCTGGTTCCGGGCAGAGCCTTTGGCTTAGGTGCCTCCCTCTGGGTATCCGAGTTCCACCAACGTCAGGTGGTCCTTGGTAGTGCTTTCAGGCACGGGTACCTCCTGCTTAGTAACCGGGTTCCAGTAACGTCAGCTGGTCCTCGGTAGTTCCATTGGCTCTTGGACCTTCGGCTACCCATCCGGGTTCCAGCACCGTCAGCTGGTTCTCGGCAGTGTCTTTTGCTCTTGTACCTTCTGCTCCCCATCCTGGTTCCAGTACCGTCAGCTGGTTCCGGGCAGAGCCTTTGGCTTAGGTGCCTCCCTCTGGGTATCCGAGTTCCACCAACGTCAGGTGGTCCTTGGTAGTGCTTTCAGGCACGGGTACCTCCTGCTTAGTAACTGGGTTCCAGTAACGTCAGCTGGTCCTCGGTAGTTCCATTGGCTCTTGGACCTTCGGGTAGCCATCCGAGTTCCAGTTCCATCAGCTGGTTCTCGGCATTTTCTCAGCCTTCTTGTACCTTCTGCTACATTTCCAAGTTCAAGAGACTAAACACGATGACCCGGAAGACCACCCCTAAGATGATGACGACACCAGAGACGACAACCACCGTGATGACGATGACCCTGGAGACGATGACCCCGAAGACCACCCCGATGACGACGACCCCGGAGACGACGACCCTGAAGACCACCCCGATGACGACGACCCCGGAGACGACGACCCTGGAGACGACGACGACCTGGAAGACCGAGAAGCAGAAGAACAAGAGGCTGCAGAACAAAGAGCAGAAGAACATTAAGCATAACACTAAATATCAGAGCAAAAAATATTATCTAAATTATAAGCAGAAGAAGACTAAGCAGTGTATGGGGGTGAGTCCGTTCCTCCTCGTGGTGCCCCTGGATAAAGCCTGATGCTGCAGGCCAAACTGAACGCGGACAAATGTAACTCTTTTGTGACAGGCAGAACGGAAGGTGTAATCTTCAAACTTTTATAGATAACAACTATGGGAATGCCTGTCACAAATAAGAATATGATGAAGAAGTAGAATATGATGAAGATAATAGTAAAATAAAAAGAATATGAACAATGTAACCAAAAAAATAATAGGTAGAAGATGAAGAAGAAGATGAATAAGGTGAAGAAGTTGATGTCAAAGAAGCTGATGATGAGGATAATGAAGAAGAAAGTGTGGGAGAAGTAAAAAAGAAGGTGAAGGGCGTGGAAGTAGTGAAACATCAATATCTGACAAAATAAAAAAAAAATTAACATAGTCAAAATCTTTCTACCGCCGAACGTCATAAAAAACCCCCAAAATCCTGCTATTCTATTACATTGGGCTAAACCTCTGTGCCTTTAATGTCTCCGCCACGTCCCCCAATACATCCTACATTATTCTTAGTTGTTTTCCTTCATGTAGAATGAACCTACAAGTTTATAAAGGGTTTATTTTAATTCCGATATTTTCGTCCCATTGACTTGCATTGGGATCGGGTATCGGTATCGGATTGGATCCGATATTTTGACGGTATCGGCCGATACTTTCCGATACCGATACTTTCCGATATCGGAAAGTATCGCTCAACACTAATTCAGACCCTTTGCTCAGTATTGAGTAGAAGCAGCCTTTTGAGCTAGTAGAGCCATGATTCTTCTTGGGAATGATGCAACAAGCTTTTCACACCTGGATTTGAGGATCCTCAGCCATTCTTCCTTGCAGATCCTCTACAGTTCCATCATGTTGGATGGTGACTGTTGGTGGACAGCCATTTTCAGTTCTCTCCAGAGATGCTCAATTGGGTTTAGGTCAGGGCTCTGGCTGAGCCAGTCAAGAATGGTCACAGAGTTGTTCTGAAGTCTTTTGTTATTTTAGCTGTGTGCTTAGGGTCATTATCTTGTTGGAACGTGAACCTTCGGCCAAGTCTGAGGTACAGAGCAATCTGGAAGAGCTGTTCATCCAGGATATCTCTGTACTTGGCCTCATTCATGTTTCCTTCAATGACAACCAGTCGTCCTGTGACTGTCCCTTCAGCAGAAAAACACCCCCATAGCATGATGCTGCCACCACCATGTTTCACTCCTGGGATTGTATTGGGCAGGTGATGAGCAGTGCCTGGTTTTCTCCACACATACCGCTTACAATTATCACCAAAAAGATCTAACTTCGACTCATCAGACCAGAGAATCTTATTTCTCATAGTCTGGGAGTCGGTCATGTGTTTTTAAGCAAATTCTATGTGGGCTTTCATATGTCTTGCACTGAGGCTTCCATCAGGCCACTGTCCCATAAAGGACCAACTGGTGGAGGGCTGCAGTGATAGTTGACTTCATGGAACTTTCTCCCATCTCCCTACTGCGCCTCTGGAGCTCAGCCACAGTGAACTTGGGAACTTGGGATCTTCTTTAACTCACCAAGGTTCTTCTCAAATGATTGCTCAGTTTGGCTGGATGGCCAGGTCTAGGAAGACTTCTGATGGTCCCAAACGTTTTCCATTTAATCATTATGGAGGCCAATGTGCTCTTAGGAACCTTGAGTACTGCAGAAATTCTGTTGTAACATTGAAAAGGTCTGTGCCTTGCCACAATTCTGTCTCTGAGCTCCTTGGCCGGTTCCTTTGACCTCATGATTCTCATTTGGTCTTACATGCACTGTGAGCTGTGAGGTCTTATACAGACAAATGTGTGCCTTTCCAAATCAGTTCCTATCATTTTAATTAAACACTGCTGGACTACAATGAAGGAGTAGAACCATCTCAAGGAGGTTCACAAGGAAATGGACAGCATGTGACTTAAATATGAGTGTCTGAGCAAAGGGTCTGAATACTTATGACTAGGGTTGAGCGACTTTCATTTTTTTAAGATCGAGTAGGGTTTTGGGAAACCCGATTTTGTCCAGAGTCGAGTCGAGTGCAGTCGGCCGATTATCGCTAAAAGTCGGGGATCGACCGAAACACGAAACCCAATGCAAGTCAATGGGGAAGCATAGTCGGCAGTGAGTGGAGGCCAGGAAAACACCTACAGTGCCCATTTTAATGCCAAAAACATCCATTCTTGTTTCTGAAGCTTGTCAATCTTAATTAACTTTATAATAATAGTTGGGCATAGGGAATTGGGGGTCATTTGGCAAAAGTTGTGGGGGGAGTAGGGCCGGCTCAAGTTTTTCGTGGGCCCAGGAAATGCGGACTACGTCACGGCGGTGTTGCAGGGAAAGGTAATTATTTAAAAGTTGCAAGTGCTGTGATCCTGAGCAAGCAGGGGGGGGGCCCACTCGTTCGCATTGCCACTGGCACAGGGCCCCTCAAAGTACGGCGGTGTGTTTGCATGGCGGGGGCGCCTCCCACCAGCAGCGACACTTTTGCGTACTCTGAGGGGCCCTGTGCCAGTGACGTCGCCAACGAGTATGCCCCCCCACCTGATGAAGGAACCTGCACTTTCATCTGCACCTTCCTCTTTGTCCCTGTGTAAGGTGGTATAACATGCGGGAAGGGGAACCTTACTTTCAGCAGGGACAGATTCTGGCTGTGTAGAGTACAAGGGGAATGTAGTGGTCTCGGTCAATGTACCAGCAGACTCATTTAGCAGTGGCTGGGCAATGGGCAGGATGAGGAGGAAACAGATATAGGGCCAAAGAATAAAGTAGGCTACATGCAGTTCAAAATTGGTAACAGGACTAAACAGGCGGCATTGCTTTGTTCAGTGGAGTAGCAAACCCAAGAGCAGCAGACACTGTTTCAAGGGCCTAACCACACTAGTAGGCCAAATGCAGTTTAATATCTGATAGTATAGGGCGAAAGCCAGAATGTGGAAGCTCAGCTTTGTTCAGTTGAGGACAACACCAGGGAGGGGCAGACACCTTTAGTAGGCCGGAAAAGCCTATTGCATTTTTTAAAATGGTAATTTGGAGCAGAAGGTTGAAGCTCAGCTTTATTTAGTTGAGGGCAACACCAGGGAGGGGCAGAAGCCGTTAGTAGGCCCTAACCACCATTTTTTTTTTAAAACCACATAATGAGAGCCGGAAGGTTGAAGCTCAGCTTTATTTAGTTGAGGACAACACCAGGGAGGGGCAGAAGCCGTTAGTAGGCCCTAACCACCTTTTTTTTTTTAAAACCACATAATGAGAGCCGGAAGGTTGAAGCTCAGCTTTATTTAGTTGAGGACAACACCAGGGAGGGGCAGAAGCCGTTAGTAGGCCCTAACCACCTTTTTTTTTTTTAAAACCACATAATGAGAGCCGGAAGGTTGAAGCTCAGCTTTATTTAGTTGAGGACAACACCAGGGAGGGGCAGAAGCCGTTAGTAGGCCCTAACCACCATTTTTTTTTTTAAAACCACATAATGAGAGCCGGAAGGTTGAAGCTCAGCTTTATTTAGTTGAGGACAACACCAGGGAGGGGCAGAAGCCGTTAGTAGGCCCTAACCACCTTTTTTTTTTTTAAAACCACATAATGAGAGCCGGAAGGTTGAAGCTCAGCTTTATTTAGTTGAGGACAACACCAGGGAGGGGCAGAAGCCGTTAGTAGGCCCTAACCACCTTTTTTTTTTTTAAAACCACATAATGAGAGCCGGAAGGTTGAAGCTCAGCTTTATTTAGTTGAGGACAACACCAGGGAGGGGCAGAAGCCGTTAGTAGGCCCTAACCACCATTTTTTTTTTTAAAACCACATAATGAGAGCCGGAAGGTTGAAGCTCAGCTTTATTTAGTTGAGGACAACACCAGGGAGGGGCAGAAGCCGTTAGTAGGCCCTAACCACCATTTTTTTTTTTAAAACCACATAATGAGAGCCGGAAGGTTGAAGCTCAGCTTTATTTAGTTGAGGACAACACCAGGGAGGGGCAGAAGCCGTTAGTAGGCCCTAACCACCTTTTTTTTTTTTAAAACCACATAATGAGAGCCGGAAGGTTGAAGCTCAGCTTTATTTAGTTGAGGACAACACCAGGGAGGGGCACACAGACAGACTCCTTTAGTAGGCCTGAAAAGCCTATTGCATTTTTCAAAATGGTAATTTGGAGCAGAAGGTTGAAGCTCAGCTTTATTTAGTTGAGGGCAACACCAGGGAGGGGCAGAAGCCGTTAGTAGGCCCTAACCAAAGTTGAAGGCCAAATGCAGTTTAATTTCTGATACTATAGGCCGAAAGCCAGAAGGTGGAAGTTCCGATTTAGACAGTGGAGCACAATTTGAATTAGGGACTGCAGACAGACTTAGTAGGCTGTCCCCTGTGGACCATGCATCCACCACATTAACCCATTGCGCCGTAATGGACACGTAATCTTCCGTGGCCATGCCTACAGGTCCATGCGTCTGTTGTCAGGTGCACCTTTGTACTCACAGATTGCCAGAGTGCATGGACAATGCGGTCTTCTACATGCTGGTGGAGGGTTGGGATGGCTTTTCTCGCAAAAGAAGTGTCGACTGGTTAGCTTGTAGCATGGTACAGCGTAGTCCATCATGGCCTTATTAATAGTAAATAAAATATATAACTAGGCTCTATGAACTTTTAAATAGGTTCCAGGGGTACACGGGCAGCATTGGTGTGGTCAGTGGAGGAGTATTGCAAGTAGGGGCTGCAGACAGGCTATCAAAGGCCTAAAATAACAAACAGTAGGCAGTCATGGCAGTTTTACATCGGTTACATGGATACACAGGCAGGCACTCCAGGCAGCATTGTGGTCAGTGGAGGAGTATTGCAAGTAGGGGCCGCAGACAGGCTATCAAAGGCCTAAAATAACAAACAATAGGCTCATTGCAGTTTTACAGCGGTTACATGGATAGACGGGCAGGCAGCTTGGTGGTGGTGAGTGGAGGAGTATTTAAAGTAGGGACCGCAGACAGGCTTCAAAGGCCTAACATAAGAAAATGGGCTGGCTGTAGGCACTTTATAATTGGTTCCAGGGGTACACGGGCAGCAGTGGTCTGGTCAGTGGAGGAGTATTTAAAGTAGGGACCGCAGACAGGCTTCAAAGGCCTAACATAAGAAAATGGGCTGGCTGTAGGCACTTTATAATTGGTTCCAGGGGTACACGGGCAGCAGTGGTCTGGTCAGTGGAGGAGTATTTAAAGTAGGGACCGCAGACAGGCTTCAAAGGCCTAACATAAGAAAATGGGCTGGCTGTAGGCACTTTATAATTGGTTCCAGGGGTACACGGGCAGCAGTGGTCTGGTCAGTGGAGGAGTATTTAAAGTAGGGACCGCAGACAGGCTTCAAAGGCCTAACATAAGAAAATGGGCTGGCTGTAGGCACTTTATAATTGGTTCCAGGGGTACACGGGCAGCAGTGGTCTGGTCAGTGGAGGAGTATTTAAAGTAGGGACCGCAGACAGGCTATCAAAGGCCTAACATAACAAACAATAGGCTCATGGCAGTTTCACAGCGGTTACATGGATACACGGGCAGGCAGCTTGGTGGTGAGTGGAGGAGTATTTAAAGTAGGGACCGCACACAGGCTATCAAAGGCCTAAAATAACAAACAATAGGCTCATGGCAGTTTCACAGCGGTTACATGGATACACGGGCAGGCAGCTTGGTGGTGGTGAGTGGAGGAGTATTTAAAGTAGGGACCGCAGACAGGCTTCAAAGGCCTAACATAAGAAAATGGGCTGGCTGTAGGCACTTTATAATTGGTTCCAGGGGTACACGGGCAGCAGTGGTCTGGTCAGTGGAGGAGTATTTAAAGTAGGGACCGCAGACAGGCTATCAAAGGCCTAACATAACAAACAATAGGCTCATGATGGCAGTTTCACAGCGGTTACATGGATACACGGGCAGGCAGCTTGGTGGTGAGTGGAGGAGTATTTAAAGTAGGGACCGCAGACAGGCTATCAAAGGCCTAACATAAGAAAATGGGCTGGCTGTAGGCACTTTATAATTGGTTCCAGGGGTACACGGGCAGCAGTGGTCTGGTCAGTGGAGGAGTATTTAAAGTAGGGACCGCAGACAGGCTATCAAAGGCCTAACATAACAAACAATAGGCTCATGATGGCAGTTTCACAGCGGTTACATGGATACACGGGCAGGCAGCTTGGTGGTGAGTGGAGGAGTATTTAAAGTAGGGACCGCAGACAGGCTATCAAAGGCCTAACATAAGAAAATGGGCTGGCTGTAGGCACTTTATAATTGGTTCCAGGGGTACACGGGCAGCAGTGGTCTGGTCAGTGGAGGAGTATTTAAAGTAGGGACCGCAGACAGGCTATCAAAGGCCTAACATAACAAACAATAGGCTCATGATGGCAGTTTCACAGCGGTTACATGGATACACGGGCAGGCAGCTTGGTGGTGAGTGGAGGAGTATTTAAAGTAGGGACCGCAGACAGGCTATCAAAGGCCTAAAATAACAAACAATAGGCTCATGGCAGTTTCACAGCGGTTACATGGATACACGGGCAGGCAGCTTGGTGGTGGTGAGTGGAGGAGTATTTAAAGTAGGGACCGCAGACAGGCTTCAAAGGCCTAACATAAGAAAATGGGCTGGCTGTAGGCACTTTATAATTGGTTCCAGGGGTACACGGGCAGCAGTGGTCTGGTCAGTGGAGGAGTATTTAAAGTAGGGACCGCAGACAGGCTATCAAAGGCCTAAAATAACAAACAATAGGCTCATGGCAGTTTTACAGCGGTTACATGGATACACAGGCAGCTTGGTGGTGAGTGGAGGAGTATTTAAAGTAGGGACCGCAGACAGGCTATCAAAGGCCTAAAATAACAAACAATAGGCTCATGGCAGTTTCACAGCGGTTACATGGATACACGGGCAGGCAGCTTGGTGGTGGTGAGTGGAGGAGTATTTAAAGTAGGGACCGCAGAAAGGCTTCAAAGGCCTAACATAAGAAAATGGGCTGGCTGTAGGCACTTTATAATTGGTTCCAGGGGTACACGGGCAGCAGTGGTCTGGTCAGTGGAGGAGTATTTAAAGTAGGGACCGCAGACAGGCTTCAAAGGCCTAACATAACAAACAATAGGCTCATGGCAGTTTCACAGCGGTTACATGGATACACGGGCAGGCAGCTTGGTGGTCAGTGGAGGAGTATTTAAAGTAGGGACCGCAGACAGGCTATCAAAGGCCTAAAATAACAAACAATAGGCTCATGGCAGTTTTACAGCGGTTACATGGATACACAGGCAGCTTGGTGGTGAGTGGAGGAGTAGTGCAAGGAGTGTCTGTCCCAGTACTCCCAAAATATAAATAGATGTTAATGTCTCGCAAAACAACCAAAACAAAAAAAAAAGGTGGCATACTTAGGTACAGGGGTGGGCTCATCTACTGAGTTTCTGACATTGTAATTTGGCAGTAACTATTTAATGGTGCCAATATAGGACACAGACACAGACTACTTTAAGTTGCATCATAGATGTCTACAAATTTGTATTGTCAGTGCCAGACATTGAATGATGTCAGCGAATAGACTAAAGATTGGTGGAGCTGTGCGACATAATTTTGCACGTGGTAGAGCACATTTTGAGCTGGGGTAGGGGGGAACTCTCTTGAGGCCGGCGGGACCGCCCCAGGGCCCCTCATGTTACAACGGTGTGTCTGACGTTGGGTGCGCACCACCACCGCCAGAGACACTACATTGTACTATGAGGGACCCAGTAGCAATGCCGTCAACCAAAAGCGAGCACACCCACCTCTTCAGACAAACAGCAGTCTCACGGGTGCTTGCGCCAAGTCGCGATACCACGGCCCCGTGTGGGGAGTTTTGCCATTTAGGGAGGTGTAAACATGTCGTATGCTGTACAATCAGCTGCAGCAAATTAGACATTAGAAAAGTAATTCACAGGCAAGAGCTTTTCATAGGAAAGCTAGGTGTCGGCCGGGCAAGGTGGGGCAAAAGATTTCGAAATCCAGTTGTGGTTCATTTTAATGAATGTTAGATCGTCAACATTTTGGGTAGCCAGACGAGTCCTTTTTTCGGTTAATATTGAACCTGCAGCACTGAATACTCTTTCTGATAGGACACTTGCTGCCGGGCAAGCAAGCTCCTGCAATGCATATTCTGCCAATTCTGGCCAGGTGTCTAATTTGGAGGCCCAGTAATCAAATGGGAATGACGGTTGAGGGAGAACATCGATAAGGGATGAAAAATAGTTAGTAACCATACTTGACAAATGTTGTCTCCTGTCACTTTCAATTGATGCAGCAGTACCTGTCCTGTCTGCGGTCATAGCAAAATCACTCCACAACCTGGTCAGAAAACCCCTCTGTCCAACGCCACTTCTGATGTGTGCACCCCTAACACTCCTAGTCTGCTGCCCCCTGGAGCTTGTGTGAGAACGATCACGTGCGCTGTGTGCTGGGAATGCCTGAAGCAAACGGTCAACAAGAGTTGATTGTTTGGTTGCTAATATTAGTTCCAAGTTCTCATGTGGCATAATATTTTGCAATTTGCCTTTATAGCGTGGATCAAGGAGGCAGGCCAACCAGTAATCGTCATCGTTCATCATTTTCGTAATGCGTGTGTCCCTTTTTAGGATACGTAAGGCATAATCCGCCATGTGGGCCAAAGTTCCAGTTGTCAAATCTCCGGTTGTGATTGGTTGAGGGGCAGTTGCAGGCAAATCTACGTCACTTGTGTCCCTCAAAAAACCAGAACCCGGCCGTGACACGCAACCAATTTCCTGTGCCCCCGTGAAAGTTTCCGCATTAAAAATATACTCATCCCCATCATCCTCCTCGTCCTCCACCTCCTCTTCGCCCGCTACCTCGTCCTGTACACTGCCCTGACCAGACAATGGCTGACTGTCATCAAGGCTTCCCTCTTCCTCTGGTGCAGACGCCTGCTCCTTTATGTGCGTCAAACTTTGCATCAGCAGACGCATTAGGGGGATGCTCATGCTTATTACGGCGTTGTCTGCACTAACCAGCCGTGTGCATTCCTCAAAACACTGAAGGACTTGACACATGTCTTGTATCTTCGACCACTGCACACCTGACAACTCCATGTCTGCCATCCTACTGCCTGCCCGTGTATCCTCCCACAAATAAATAACAGCACGCCTCTGTTCGCACAGTCTCTGAAGCATGTGCAGTGTTGAGTTCCACCTTGTTGCAACGTCTATGATTAGGCGATGCTGGGGAAGGTTCAAAGACCGCTGATAGGTCTGCATACGGCTGGCGTGTACAGGCGAACGTCGGATATGTGAGCAAAGTGCACGCACTTTGAGGAGCAGGTCGGAGAACCCAGGATAAGTTTTCAATAAGCACTGCACCACCAGGTTTAAGGTGTGAGCCAGGCAAGGAATGTGTTTCAGTTGGGAAAGGGAGATGGCAGCCATGAAATTCCTTCCGTTATCACTCACTACCTTGCCTGCCTCAAGATCTACTGTGCCCAGCCACGACTGCGTTTCTTGTTGCAAGAACTCGGACAGAACTTCCGCGGTGTGTCTGTTGTCGCCCAAACACTTCATAGCCAATACAGCCTGCTGACGCTTGGCAGTAGCTGGCCCATAATGGGACAACTGGTGTGCAACAGTGTCATCTGCCGATGGAGTGGTTGGCCGACTGCGTTCTGTGGAAGAGCTGTAGCTTCTGCAGGAGGACGAGGAGGAGGAGGAGGGGGTGCGAACGCCTACAGCCAACTGTTTCCTAGACCGTGGGCTAGGCACAACTGTCCCTAAATTGATGTCGCCTGTGGACCCTGCATCCACCACATTCACCCAGTGTGCCGTGATGGACACATAACGTCCCTGGCCATGCCTACTGGTCCATGCATCTGTAGTCAGGTGCACCTTTGTACTCACAGATTGCCTAAGTGCATGGACGATGCGCTGTTTAACATGCTGGTGCAGGGCTGGGATGGCTTTTCTGGAAAAAAAGTGTCGACTAGGTAGCTCGTATCGTGGTTCAGCGTACTCCATCAGGGCTTTAAAAGCTTCGCTTTCAACTAAACGGTAGGGCATCATCTCTAACGAGATTAGTCTAGCTATGTGGGCGTTAAAACCCTGTGTACGCGGATGCGAGGATAAGTACTTCCTTTTTCTAACCAGAGTCTCATGTAGGGTGAGCTGGACTGGAGAGCAGGAGATCGTGGAACTTTCGGGTGTGCCGGTGTACATGGCAGACTGACAGACGGTTGGAGACGGTATTGTTTCCGCCGGTGCCCTAGATGCAATATTTCCTCCTACTAAACTGGTGATTCCCTGACCCTGACTGCTTTTGGCTGGCAAAGAAACCTGCACAGATACTGCCGGTGGTGCGGAAAATGGTGGCCTTACAGTGACGGAAGGGATGTTGCGTTGCTGACTAGCTTCATTGGCCGAGGGTGCTACAACCTTAAGGGACGTTTGGTAGTTAGTCCAGGCTTGAAAATGCATGGTGGTTAAGTGTCTATGCATGCAACTAGTATTTAGACTTTTCAGATTCTGACCTCTGCTTAAGCTAGTTGAACATTTTTGACAGATGACTTTGCGCTGATCAGTTGGATGTTGTTTAAAAAAATGCCAGACTGCACTCTTCCTAGACTCGGATCCCTTTTCAGGGATTGCAGACTGAGCTTTAACCGGATGGCCACGCTGTCCTCCAACAGGTTTTGGCTTTGACACGCGTTTTGGGCCAGATACGGGCCCGGCAGATGGAACCTGTTGCGATGTTGATGCCTGCTGCGGCCCCTCCTCCACCTCCGCTTCTGAACTACTGCCGCCTGCACCCTGTTCCCCCAATGGCTGCCAATCGGGGTCAATAACTGGGTCATCTATTACCTCCTCTTCGAGCTCGTGTGCAACTTCGTCTGTGTCACTGTGTCGGTCGGTGGTATAGCGTTCGTGGCGGGGCAACATAGTCTCATCAGGGTCTGATTGTGGATCTGTACCCTGAGAGGGCAATGTGGTGGTCTGAGTCAAAGGAGCAGCATAGTACTCTGGCTGTGGCTGTGCATCAGTGCACTCCATGTCAGAATCTACTTGTAATGGGCATGGCCTGTTAAATGTTTCACTTTCTAAGCCAGGGACGGTATGTGTAAAGAGCTCCATGGAGTGACCCGTTGTGTCGCCTGCTGCATCCTTCTCTCTTGTTGTAGTTTTTGCTGAGGAGGACAAGGAAGCGACTTGTCCCTGACCGTGAACATCCACAAGCGACGCGCTGCTTTTACATTTACCAGTTTCGGAAGAGGAGGCAAAAGAGCTAGAGGCTGAGTCTGCAATGTAAGCCAAAACTTGCTGTTGCTGCTCAGCCTTTAAAAGCGGTTTTCCTACTCCCAGAAAAGAGAGCGTTCGAGGCCTTGTGTAGCCTGACGACGAAACTGGCTCCACAGCTCCAGACTTAGGTGGAATATTTTTATCCCCACGACCACCTGATGCTCCACTACCACTACCATCATTACCAGCTGACAATGAACGCCCACGACGACCTCTTGCACCAGACTTCCTCATTGTTTAAAAATCGTAACCAAACTAACTTTATTTGTTGCTGTCAAACAACTTACACGGTGAGCTATAACTTCAGTATGATTTCAATATCCCTTAACAGGTTGGTGAGACCACAAGGAAAATCAGGCACAATGTTACACACTCTGTTTTCTGTGACACCAAATCACAGAGATGACACACACGCAGGACTGTCACTCAAGCACTAATGTCAATATTAATCTCCCACCTAATTTATTTTTTTTTTTTTCTCTGTGAGACTTTAGAAACCAAATAATATTTAAAAAAAAAACAAAAAAACAAGGCTTTCTATGGCCCACTGAATGAGAGATGGCACGCACAGGAGTGGCACACAAGCCCTGACTGAGGCCAATATTTTTCTCCCACTGATTGATGTAGTGTTTTTGTGTTGAGGTTGATTTTAAAACACAAATGAAGGAAAAAAATAAAAAGGCTTTCTATGGCCCACAATTAGAGAGAGAGGTGGCACACCCAGGAGTCAAGACTGGCACACAAGCTGAAATGGCAATATTACTCTCCCACTGTTTTTTTATGTATTTTTTTTTTTTATTTTCAGGGAGACTTTAGAAACCAAATAATATTAAAAAAACCAAAAAATAAATAGGCTTTCTATGGCCCACTGAATGAAAGGGAGAGAGGTGGCACACCCAGGAGTCAAGACTGGCACACAAGCTGAAAGGGCAATATTACTCTCCCACTGTTTTTTTATGTATTTTTTTTTTTTATTTTCAGGGAGACTTTAGAAACCAAATAATATTAAAAAAACCAAAAAATAAATAGGCTTTCTATGGCCCACAATTAGAGAGAGAGGTGGCACACCCAGGAGTCAAGACTGGCACACAAGCTGAAATGGCAATATTACTCTCCCACTGTTTTTTTATGTTTTTTTTTTTTATTTTCAGGGAGACTTTAGAAACCAAATAATATTAAAAAAAAAACAAAAAAACAAGGCTTTCTATGGCCCACTGAATGAGAGGGAGAGAGGTGGCACACCCAGGAGTCAAGACTGGCACACAAGCTGAAATGGCAATATTACTCTCCCACTGTTTTTTTATGTATTTTTTTTTTTTATTTTCAGGGAGACTTTAGAAACCAAATAATATTAAAAAAACCAAAAAATAAATAGGCTTTCTATGGCCCACTGAATGAAAGGGAGAGAGGTGGCACACCCAGGAGTCAAGACTGGCACACAAGCTGAAAGGGCAATATTACTCTCCCACTGTTTTTTTATGTATTTTTTTTTTTTATTTTCAGGGAGACTTTAGAAACCAAATAATATTAAAAAAACCAAAAAATAAATAGGCTTTCTATGGCCCACAATTAGAGAGAGAGGTGGCACACCCAGGAGTCAAGACTGGCACACAAGCTGAAATGGCAATATTACTCTCCCACTGTTTTTTTATGTTTTTTTTTTTTATTTTCAGGGAGACTTTAGAAACCAAATAATATTAAAAAAAAAACAAAAAAACAAGGCTTTCTATGGCCCACTGAATGAGAGGGAGAGAGGTGGCACACCCAGGAGTCAAGACTGGCACACAAGCTGAAATGGCAATATTACTCTCCCACTGTTTTTTTATGTATTTTTTTTTTTTATTTTCAGGGAGACTTTAGAAACCAAATAATATTAAAAAAACCAAAAAATAAATAGGCTTTCTATGGCCCACTGAATGAAAGGGAGAGAGGTGGCACACCCAGGAGTCAAGACTGGCACACAAGCTGAAAGGGCAATATTACTCTCCCACTGTTTTTTTATGTATTTTTTTTTTTTATTTTCAGGGAGACTTTAGAAACCAAATAATATTAAAAAAACCAAAAAATAAATAGGCTTTCTATGGCCCACAATTAGAGAGAGAGGTGGCACACCCAGGAGTCAAGACTGGCACACAAGCTGAAATGGCAATATTACTCTCCCACTGTTTTTTTATGTTTTTTTTTTTTATTTTCAGGGAGACTTTAGAAACCAAATAATATTAAAAAAAAAACAAAAAAACAAGGCTTTCTATGGCCCACTGAATGAGAGGGAGAGAGGTGGCACACCCAGGAGTCAAGACTGGCACACAAGCTGAAATGGCAATATTACTCTCCCACTGTTTTTTTATGTATTTTTTTTTTTTATTTTCAGGGAGACTTTAGAAACCAAATAATATTAAAAAAACCAAAAAATAAATAGGCTTTCTATGGCCCACTGAATGAAAGGGAGAGAGGTGGCACACCCAGGAGTCAAGACTGGCACACAAGCTGAAAGGGCAATATTACTCTCCCACTGTTTTTTTATGTTTTTTTTTTTTTTTCAGGGAGACTTTAGAAACCAAATAATATTAAAAAAAAAAAAAAAAAAAAAAAAATAGGCTTGCTATAGCCCACTGAATGAGAGATAGCACACACAGCAGTGGCACACAAGCCCTGACTGAGGCCAATATTTTTCTCCCACTGATTGATGTAGTGTTTTTGTGTTGAGGTAGATTTTAGAACACAAATCACGGAAAAAATAAATAGGCTTTCTATGGCCCACTGAATGAAAGGGAGAGAGGTGGCACACCCAGGAGTCAAGACTGGCACACAAGCTGAAAGGGCAATATTACTCTCCCACTGTTTTTTTATGTATTTTTTGTTTTTTCAGGGAGACTTTAGAAACCCAATAATATTTAAAAAAAAAAATAAATAGGCTTTCTATGGCCCACTGAATGAGAGGGAGAGAGGTGGCACACCCAGGAGTCAAGACTGGCACACAAGCTGAAAGGGCAATATTATTCTCCCACTGTTTTTTTAGGTTTTTTTTTTTTTTTTCAGGGAGAATTAGAAACCAAATAATATTAAAAAAAAAAAAAAAAAATAGGCTTGCTATAGCCCACTGAATGAGAGATAGCACACACAGCAGTGGCACACAAGCCCTGACTGAGGCCAATATTTTTCTCCCACTGATTGATGTACTGTTTTTGTGTTGAGGTAGATTTTAGAACACAAATCACGGAAAAAATAAATAGGCTTTCTATGGCCCACTCAGTGAGAGATGGCACACACAGGGATGGCACTGTAGCAGAAATGCCAATCTTAATCTCCCACAAAAAAAAAAAACAAAAAAAAAAAAAAAACTGTCCTACAATTACTATCTCCCTGCAGTAATGTAAGCCAGGTATGGCAGGCAGCAATAGGAGTGGACTGATGCACAAATTAAATAAAAAGTGTGGAAAAACAGAAAAGATAGCTGTGCAGAAAGGAAGGAACAAGAGGATATGTGCTTTGAAAAAAGCAGTTGGTTTCCACAGTGGCGTACACACAGCAATACAGCTATCACGGAGCCTTCTAGGGCAGCCCAATGAGCTACAGCGCTGAGGGGAAAAAAAAAAAAAATAGCTTCCACAGTCCCTGCACACCGAAGGTGGTGTTGGACAGTGGAAATCGCTGCAGCACAAGCGGTTTGGTGGTTAGTGGACCCTGCCTAACGCTCTCCCTGCTTCTGATGAAGCGGCAGCAACCTGTCCCTAAGCTCAGATCAGCAGCAGTAAGATGGCGGTCGGCGGGAACGCCCCTTTATAGCCCCTGTGACGCCGCAGACAGCAAGCCAATCACTGCAATGCCCTTCTCTAAGATGGTGGGGACCAGGATCTATGTCATCACGCTGCCCACACTCTGCGTTCACCTTCATTGGCTGAGAAATGGCGCTTTTCGCGTCATTGAAACGCGACTTTGGCGCGAAAGTCGCGTACCGCATGGCCGACAAGCACAGGGGTCGGATCGGGTTTCATGAGACGCCGACTTAGCCAAAAGTCGGCGACTTTTGAAAATGATCGACCCGTTTCGCTCAACCCTACTTATGACCATGTGATATTCCAGCTTTTCTTTTTATTAAATTTGCAAAAATTTCTACATTTCTGTTTCTTTTCAGTCAAGATGAGGTGCAGAGTGTACATTAATGTGAAAAAAAAATGAATTTACCAAATGGCTGCAATGAAACAAAGAGTGAAATATTTAAAGTGGTCTGAATACTTTCTGTACCCACTGTATATGTGTATATGATGAGAAAGCATAAAACAGAAATATTTAACATTTGTTAAAAGTCTGTCAGGTTTTATTAAATCATTTACCAGTGCTGTGTATATATTATACAACCAAATATATACTGTCATGTGTCGTGTCATTTTAATATGTATTTTGCCATTAGCAGCTCTAAGGAAAAAAGAACATGCATACAAATGATTTGGGTAAAAAAGGTCAGGTTTCCTGTGAGCTTTTACAGCCAAATTCTCACAGCCCTGGAGACATTTGCATTAGATGGAATTGCTCACTTTCATCTTTGGAAGTTGAGAATGTTGTTCATAAATCATGTGTGGCATAGCAATCATATTTTATTTACAACATTATAATGAGAATCAAATTATCTGTATAACTACAAAACTCTTGGATGTAAAAAAAATTGTAAATCTCCCGGAGCTTGCATTTGATTTGTCTTTTATTTCAAGTGGTTTTAGTTGCAATGGATAAAAAGATAAATTATATATTTTAAAAAGTTTTAAATACGAGCAAGTATTAAGAGCTGTTTCACCTATCAGCGTTTTGAGGGCTTTTGTGGACAGTTATGTAAAGACAAGCCACAATTCTCCTGAATAGAACGTTACAGATTCATAGGCATGTATGAGGTTGCCAACTTCCGATAAGGAAACCCATAAACAGTTCAAGCACCACAGTCTGAGTAAGGACTGGGAAACACAGATGTGTGCAACCAGCATTAAAACAGAAGTGTTTCTAGTAGGTGAGACAATCCTCAAGGCTGCAAGCGACAAGAGGTGCTGTCGAGTTAACTGATGCCTCGCTCTGTAGTGTCTCCCAGACAGAATTTTGCAGTACAATACAATGTGGCTGTTCTTTGAGCGCTTAGACACTAGGCAGTATAGGCAAGATACAATGTAGTAGAAAAGTGTAAAGAGGGATTTCAACATGAAATATTGAGATCAGTGAGGAGGCCATGTACCATAAGAGGGATTATTCAGGGGCACATAAGGGAAGATATTTTTTTAAGGGAAATCTGTCACCTAATTTTGGCCCTATAAACTGTGGCCACTGCCATCAGGGGCTAATCTACAGAATTATGTAATGCTGTAGATAAGCTGCCGATATAGCCTGAAAGATAAGAAAATGTTAGATTATACTCACCCAGGGGCGGTCCGGTGAGGTCCGCGTCCAATGGGCATCGCGGTCCGGGTCTGGCACCTCCCATCTTCATACGATGTTGTCCTCTTCCTTCCTGCTGTCAAGGCTCCTGCACAGGCGTACTGATTTGCCCTGTTGAGGGCAGCGTAAAGTACTGCAATGTGCAGACGCTCGGCCTCTCTGACCTTTCCTGGCACCTGCGCACTGCAGTACTTTGCTCTGCCCTTAACAGGGCAGAGAATTACACCTGCGCCGGAGCCGCAACAGCAGCAAGGAAGAGGATGACATCGTATGAAGATGGGAGGCGCTGGACCAGGACCTGCGACGCCCATCGGACCCGGACAATGAAAACTAAATCTCCGAGCACTAACAACTACTCGGAGACCACCCGAGCGTGCTCAGGAAAACCCGAGCAACGAGTACACTCGCTCATCACTATTGCCTATGTTTATAACGAAAGTCTGCAATTACTCTCTATATTACTTCAGACTTCTGAATCCTCACAGCAATCCCTCTCCATGCTGCTATAATTGTTCGGTACCACAGGGAGAGCTGGAAGTAACAGGAGCATAAGTATACATTTTGCATGTATATGGTCACATGCTGAGTAGACGTGAAGTGCCGCTTTCAATTTTTTCTGTTAACCCCACAGGGAAGTAGAGCATACACATGGGATGGAAACAGATAACAAAAATTCACAGTAAGCAAGGACACGCAGCAAACCTCCTCTCTGGAGGAGCTGGAATTCTGATGGTTTGATACCAGCCCTGAACACATGTTGACACAGACCACTGACGTCCCACTGGTAGTGGATACAGTGCTAACCACACAAAACATACAGACAGAGTGGTTAGCTTATTCACCCACACATACACCAAGCACAAGTGATGCTGGCACCCCACGTGCTTTGCTAAAAGCCCTTTATGCACCAGGCTCCACACCAAAAACTCATGCCCAGTTGGATGGGGTGTCACCTGTGGACCAATCTGGAGCTGCCACATTACCAGAGCAGAGAGCATCTGAGCATCAATTTCAAGGTGCCACATCACGGACATGCTCAGCAAGGTGATTTCTGGACAAGAGAGGGGGGCTGCCTCTGCATATTACTGGTTACCATAGACTTTAGCTGGAGAGCCAGCAGTAACCACATGTATACCAGGAGCCTGATCAAGATGCTGGGACCAATGTCTGCACGAAGCAGCAGACCTAGTGGCCGGACCTGAATGGGAAACTAGAGTAAGAAAGAGTTCCTGCGATACATCCCACACAGCAGGGAATTCCTGGCCTCTAACACTTTGTATCATACAGTTTCCTCAAAGCATTTTCCATGTCTTTTCTGAGAATAAATTCCCCAATCCCCAATCCATCCTTGTGTACATCAGCATAGCATAAATCTCCAGCTTCTCTCAAAAAATCTTTCAGATCCGGCCCACTCTCCAATGGGGGAAGCTCTGAGATGAAGACTCTATATTCAGTTCACTGGAATGGGAGTCTGATACTATGGTGGCATCTTCCTTATCTTTCCTCTGGTACCTGGTTTGACCTGGGAAACTCCGCACATAACCGGCGAGAACCAAACTTGTAACCTTTGAGTCCAAACATGATGTCCTCTGGATCCTGGAAGCTGATGAAGGTGAACAGTTTGGCACCACCTCCCCAGTGATTTTTCAGCTTGATGGTACAGATCTGCCCTTACCAATCAAACAACTCCTCTAGATCCTTCTCCAGTATATCGACTGGGAAGCCCAAGTAAATGCACCCATTGCTCAACTGCTGGACCCCAGCCTTGGAGATGGTCACTTAGCATAAATACTGTTTTGGGAGGACAATAGCTGGGCTGACCAGGGTGATGTTGGACCCAGTGGTTGGAGGTCCCTTGGTCTGGATATCACTGAACTTGATGGGCTGGCAGTTGCGATGGAGGTTGACTGGTGTATGGTGGTCAATCTGTCATATTGAGTTGACAGGGTATATCACTTCATTTGCTACTAGTGTATCCCAGGGGTAGCATCCCTCAGGCCCCAGTGGCTCTTCTTGATAGAAACTGGAGAAACTGGCTGATTGGATCTGCAAATGGGCTCCAGGACTTACGTAGGTCTCGGCCCTGTAGACAATCTTTGACAATATGTCAGTGCCGTGGGTTGAGCAAATCATGGGTGCTGTTTGTATAACTTTTTACTGGTGAAATTTCTGCTGGGTAGTTGGATAATTGTGCTTGAATGGCTTGTGGCCTCTTGAATCCTTGGTTGAGGGGTCTCTTGTGAATGGTGGGCTTATTGGATTTCGAGTGGGGTCGACTGGCTGAAAAATCATCAGCCATTTGGGCTGCTTGCTCTGGGTATCAGGGTTTTGGTTAGCTACCCACTCTTGTATTTCTTGGGCCATTTTCTCCATAAGTTGCTCAAGCATGATTACATCCCAAAGGGCAGCAGCTGAGTGGACAAGTCACGGATACTGTTTATAAACCTTGTCCTGGTTGGGTTTCTGCTGGGTAGCAGGATAATCCTGCTTCAATCCGAAACAAAAAAATAGAGTAAATACAAAACCTCACAAATCATTATAAAATAGTAAATTTATTAGAAAAATACGAAAGAACAGTTTATCAAAACAACATAATACAATTTACACATTTGGTCTCCCCTTTGAGAAAGCTGGACCGCGAAACGCGCGTCAGGGGCGCCAGGGAGTCTGTGGGATTTACTTTTCATCATGGGTAAGCCTTTATGATCATATCAGTGTACTTTGTGGCTGGCGGCATTTTTACGTGTATAATTTGATTATGGATCTTATGACACGCTGTGCCTCTCTTATCTTGTACATTGGTATATGTACCGGGCCTCTACCATGATATACTATACATTTCTGTTCCCATGAACTCTCTGCTATACCACAAGTTTTTTCCTCGGATGTTTCCTGTGTAAATTGCATTATGTTGTTTTGATAAACTGTTCTTTCGTATTTTTCTAATAAATTTACTATTTTATAATGATTTGTGAGGTTTTGTATTTACTCTATTTTTCAGATCTGTCAGGGAGTATTCTCACACAAAAAAACTATTATTCTGATGGTGTTGATGGAAGAGTGATATTATTTTACTCTTGGCCACGGTGTAACCCTGTGCTGTATGACCCGCTAAATAATCCTGCTTCAATGTATGATGGCCACTCAAAACCTTGGTTGAGGGGTCCCTTGGGAATGGTGGGCATATCAGGTTTCCAACTGAGTCTCTTGGCTGAAAACTCGCAGGCCAATCAGGCTGCTTGCTCTGGGTGTTAGGCTTTCAGTCAGCTACTCACTCTCGTATTTCTGGGGACATTTTCTCCTTAAGTTGTACAAGCAGGAGCATATCCCAAGGGGGCAGCAGTGCAGTGGGCAGCCTGTCCATCGAGTAAGCAGTTGCATTGCCATCAGAGGTGACTGCTAAATTCTACATAGAAGGCCTTCTGGCAAGACAAAGTCTGGAACTTGGTGCAAAATCTTTTGAGGGTGATAGTAAAAAAAGAGCCAATGTCATGCCCTCAGCCGCAGGCAGACTGGTGCCTATCACGCAGCTCCACTGGTACTACTCACCCTGTCCATGACTCCAGATGATTAGTGTCTCCTTTCTCTGCTAAGAACCTGCATCCTCTTGGCAGGCCTCCTGGAAATGCTCTTAGGAGATGTTCCCTTCTTCCTGCACATACTTAAAACTGCAGGGCACCTGTTCTCTATTAGGGCTGACTGTGCTGTGATGCTCTGTTCATAAAATGCATCCTCTCCTTAAGGGTGGTGCCTGGGCAATGTGTTCATTCCCTGGGATTGTTGCCTCAGCTTCAGGCCATGCTTTGCTGTGCTCTGCACTATACTGACATCTCTATTTTCACAGAATCCACTTGAGGTGATTCCTATCCTGATTCCTATCCTGGATCCCTCTGGTCACTCCGGTTCCCACTCAAAGCTTACTTAGCCTCTCCTCAAAGAACCCTCCAGATACTGCTACTGGTGGGTTCAGCCTTTCTTGAATTTCATGGCGCTTCCGGGATTCTCTCCATCAGCAGAGCCAAATATTCCACAGTGTTTCTAGTCTGTCAATATGGGTCGTCCTCTGGTCCTGGATTCGCGGCATTCTGGCCACCAGGTGTTGTGATGGGGGAATCCCTGTATAGGGGT
Source organism: Ranitomeya variabilis (assembly GCF_051348905.1). Classification (NCBI taxonomy): domain Eukaryota; kingdom Metazoa; phylum Chordata; class Amphibia; order Anura; family Dendrobatidae; genus Ranitomeya; species Ranitomeya variabilis. The sequence continues at coordinate 307,659,693 of NC_135237.1, forward strand.
ACACCTTGCCTAATGCTTTACTACGTAGTACAGTGCCATGATACAGAGGTTCCTTCCCTCTGACACATTTTCCATTTTTGTTTAACCTTGTTAATAAATATCTTTTGGTTTATGAGATCCACTCTCCTGTCTTTTGAATATCAGGTATACAGCCACCACTGAACTATAAGTGGTCTAGTGAGTCCATTATACTTTATGACGCCCTGTGGGAATAACAGCCAACAGCATGTTCTTAATAGTCCAGGCAGTCCTGAGACCCAAGCTATCGGACAGCATCTTGTGCCCGGCCAGTGAAACTAGTCCACAAGTGTTTGACCTAATCAGATGCAGGCACCTGTTGCATTGGCATCAGAGTCTCAAAGCTTTGCAGATGTTCATAAACCTGGGTTGGACTCATTAAACACTGGTATGTCTTGTTAGAAGAGATTAGTGATGGGCCAATCCATGGTGGTTCAGGATTACCGGGTTCGTCCAAACATTTAAAAAAGATCAGTTTGGGTATCAAAATGGTAATGGTACATAAACTCAAACTCGAAACCAGAACCTCATTCAGAAGAATGGAGGGCCTGAACATCAGTTGCTTACTACTTTGTCATATGGGTGACAGTGCAGGAAACATAGGCTCTGATCTGTGGTAAGATTGTCACCGCAAATAAGAGCGCTGCAGTTTCCACCCTGTGAAATGATAGCATGTGAGACAACAGCTGTTACTTGCCGGTCACAGGGGTTGGCTGATGAGAGTACTACTGTCAACATCCTACATCTGCTCACGCTGATAACAGCGAGAGCAGGTGAGGCTCATGAGAGTATTGATCAGCCAGCTGATGTGCAATAGATAAATTTAAAAAATTATGTGGGTCCCCCTTTATTTTTGATAACCAGCAGAGGTTAAGTGGGACATGGTCAGCAATTGCCTTTTACAGTGGGAGATTTGCTTCTATGGATTATTGGTGGAAACTTGGGTATAACTTAACTTTTTTTATTTTTTGTGAATAAATGGGTAAAATACTTTATTCTGGCTATGTATTTTTTACAATCTGACAATAGGGTTAGTAATGGTGGGGGCGTCTTATAGAAGCCTCTCCATTACTAACCCCTGGGCTAAATGTTAAAGGCCATAATACAGCTGACATCAACCCCAAACCTACTGCTTCACTTGCCACCGCACAAGGGCAAGTGGAAAGAGCCAGGCAAAGCACCAGAATTGGCACATCTAATAGATGTGCCTTCTCTGGGGCGATTGTGGGCTGCTATTTTGAGCCTGAAGAGGGCCAATATCCATGGCACCTTCCAGTCTGTGAATGCCAGCTGTCTGCTTTAGCTTGGCTGACTGTCAAAAATTGGAAAGACCCCATGCCATTTTATAAATAATTAATTTAAATAATTAAAAAATACGGAATGTCGACCGCTCTATTTTTGATAGCCAGCCAAAATAAAGCTAACATCTGAGTGTTGCAGCCCGCAGCTGTCAGCTGTACCTGCGCTGGCTATCAAAAATAGATGGAAACCCACACTATTTTATTTATTTATTTAATGCACAGATGTCAGATGATAAATTCTCTCATTAGCCTCACCTGCTCTAAATTCTATCAGCTCGACAAGGTGTTTGATGATGAGAGTAATACTCTCATCAGAAAATGCCTGTGACCGATGTAACCTTTTTACCGCTGGACACAGCTGCTGGCTCACATGCTGTAATTTGTCGAACAGAGTAGGAACAGCAGTGCTCTGACTGGCAGTAATGAACTTACCACCAATTAGAGCCACCTATGTTTCTCGTGTTGTCAACAGTGTAGGAAACAGCCAATGTTCAGGCTGCTGAACCTGTAAAGTTACACAGACTTCTGGGACATTGGCAGTAGGTGTTTGGTACAGACCCCAAATGGTACAGTTTGGGTTATCCCATCACTAGCAGAGATGATTTCCTTGGTGGTGGGCTATCATTGAGGTAGGGTCCGGTGTTGCCAATAGGGGCACTAGAACTTCCAAATCAAATGTAGAAACCCAAGCCCTCTCCTTGCTTGAGGCTGCAGGTCCCGATTCCATTAACATTTTCGGGATTCGGGCTGCTCCTGACTGGGTATTTGATTCAAGACTACCTCTGGATCCTGGAATAAGCAAACAGTTTAATTCCTCTGGGTCCACTTAAGCAGAATTTTCATAGTCCTCAACAACATTCTGTGCATGCCAACGCACCAATCCCTGTATCAAATAAGACTGAGTGTCGGTGGTCCACTATTTGATCCGTTTAAGCTGGCACAGCTCCTGCATTCTCCTTTTCTTGTTGTCCGGTCCTCCTCCCAAGGCTGAGCTGGTGAGGGTGGACATGGTGGCATCCAAAACCTGCTGTGTATGCTTCATCTATGGTCTGCTGGGACTCTCTATCTGCCTCCCTGGTTGTGGAGTCCTTAAGAACACTATTCCCTTGCAGATCCACTGGGTCCACTGGGCTGAGTAGGATCCCACTGTAACCGCCAAGTGTGGAAACCCAAGGGTCAGTGGATGTTCTCATCCGCTGGCCCCGTCTTTAGAAAGACCGCATGGACCAGAGCTCATCCCAATGAACATACCGCACTCTTTTCCCATTGGCAGAATACTACTCAGGCAATACAGGGTGAGAGTAAAACAGTAAATACTTTACTGAACCACCAACAGTCATTAAAAAGATAGCACAGTCCCAGCAAATACGCAAGATGAAGAAAATTAGTTTCACCCTTCCATTGGCTTGCTGAGATTAAAGCAGCTGCAAACTCAGGGCTTCATAGGCCAACTATCGCAGCCAGTGGAATGCTACTTTTGGGCTGCACCCACAGAGAGGAGTTAGCAGCAATCTTAGGAAGGTGACAGTTCATTGTGGTATGTGGCCAGGTGACCTGATTGTCCCAACCTGTAACCTCTAAACGTCTCCTTGGGCACAGTGATAGACAGTGGCTAAAATTTGTATTCCTCCGGCCAATCACCATCAAGTACCGCCTACCTCACATCATAGTATAATGCTTTAACCAAATTTTAAAACAGACATCACATAATTATGTGCACATATACCTCATATAAAATCATCATCACCTTATTCATTATAATAATCTACATAGAAACATATAATAGAGTCTTTATTTACAATTCTCCTCTGTAGGTTCATTTATGCATCTTTGTTACCATAGTAATCAGCAACCAATAGAATATTCTACTTGTTGAACTTCCTGTGTAATGATTTTTCTTGCAGCTAAATGGCGCCAAAAGTCTCTTATATCCAATCAGTTTGATCCTTATCCTAAGGCTACTTGACTCACCCCAATCAAATTCGCTCTTACACCTTGCATGTTCACACACCATCGCCGGATTCCACCGGGATCATCACCAAAAGACAGGCATCGGGACAGTGGAGCGCAGGCGCAGTTGCGTCACGCCGGGATCGCACCTCGTCGCATGACTCGATCAGAGCCACGCAAACCCGCGCCACATGGCATCCACTCCATGCATCCGCCAATCAGGTGGGCCATCTGGGGAACGCAAGTAAACAATACTGCATCACCCTGGAAACTCACCTGAACGGCAGGTCGGGTAATGGAACAAGCGCGCAGGTGCAACGTGTCCGGGCCGTGCCTCGTCTAAACTCAGAGCCACGCCCAGCCACGACGCAATACCGCGTCACCTAGCAACCACCCTCCGCATCTGCCGAATAGACAAACAACCAGGGGAACGCATACAGATAATGGAGTATTTCCCTATAAGTTACAATTAGCGCATAGCTGCACCTACATTCCAAAATACCTATTCAGACCTATTCAGAGCACTGTTCTTCTGTGCAAGTAAGAAGATCAACACAGTCATGTAATTACTAGAAACTGTGGCCGCAAAAGATGCACAATAACTGCCAAGATTTGAGAAGAATCAAATATGAAGCAACCAGGAACCTATTATTCTCCAGTGATTTCATATTTCTGACCTGCAACACCCCTGTAGTACCCAAAAGTACAAGTTACTCAGAGCTCAGCGGCATGGCCAAGGTGAAGCTGAAAGTCAATCACCACTGAACAAAATACAAAAAAATGATCATCAAGACTTGATCAAGAAATATCAGAAGATAGATTTTTTAAAGGTTTTATGAACTGATGACTTGAATTTGACTCTTTATGGACCTGAGGGATAGGCTTGTGGCTGGATCTGTAACAGGCACACTCAGATGCCAGCTAGGTGGTGGTGGGATACTGCTATGGGCTGATATTATTAAAGATGAGCTAGTTAGACCTATTTCAAGATGGACTCAAACTCTAATCCCAAACCTTCTGTCAGTTTTTATTCAATAAGTGGTTCAGGGAAAAGTCTGCATCTTTCAAGAAAACCATGATTTTTAAACAGGAAAATGCTCTGTTGATTGCATTGAACTACTTATTGCTAGTAGGGGCCTTAAAGATTACATAATAATAATGTTGCTCCCCTTATTCGCAAGCCTATTGGAATATTTCTGGTTAAAGAAAACCAAAAAAACAACTGAAAAGTATTTGGGAGGCTTTGGTTGGTGCTGCCCAAAAAGTTGATTGTCAACATTTTAAGAAACCGACAGACTCTGTGGCTGGTAGGATTTTGACTGTTAATGAAAAGAAAGGTGGCTATTTTGGTTATATATATATATATATATATATATATATATATATATATATATATATATATATATATATATATATATATATATATAAACAATTGAGATGTGAACATTTACATTTTTAATTTAGTTGCAAATAATTCTGCACACTAATATTTACCCGATAATTTTCCACACATAAATATTTTCTCAATATAAACAAAACCTCACTTTTTGTTTTGTAAATAGTCAGGTTTCAGGTTAGTGACAGAGCCAATTTGGTACTTAATGACTGAGCCTATTTTTACAATTCTGACCACTGTCACTTTATGAGGTTATAACTCTTTAACGGATCCCTCTGATTCTGAGACTGTTTTTTCATGACATATTGTACTTCATGATAGTGGTAACATTTCTTCGATATTACTTGCGATTATTTATGAAAAAAATGGAAATATGGCGAAAATGTTTAAAATTTTGCAATTTTCAAACTTTTAATTTTTATGCCCTTAAATCAGAGAGATATGTCACACAAAATAGTTATTAAATAACATTTCCCACATGTCTACTTTACATCAACACCATTTTGGAAACAACATTTTTTTGTTGTTAGGAAGTTATAAGGTTAAAAATTGACCAGCAATTTCTCATTTTTACAACAATTATTTACAAAACCATTATTTTTAGGGACCATCTCACATTTTAAGTCACTTTCAGGGGTGTACATGACAGAAAACGCCCAAACTTGACACCATTCTAAAAGCTACACCCCTCAAGGTGCTCAAAACCATGTGGAAGGAAAAAATGAACATTTAACTTTTTTTTGCAAACATTTTACTTCAGAACCAATTTTTTTTATATTCACAAGTGTAAAAAGAGAAAATGAACCACAAAATTTGGTGTGCAATTTCTCCTGAATACGCGGATACCCCATATGTGGGGTAAAATACTGTTTGGGCACATGGAAGGGCTTGGAAGAGAAGGAGCACCGTTTGACTTTTTTAATGCAGAATTGGCAGGAATTGAGATTGGACACCATGTTGCATTTGGAGAGCCCCTGATGTGCCTAAACAGTAGAAACCCCCCCACAAGTGACACCATTTTGGAAACTAGACCCTTTAAGGAACTTGTCTAGATGTATGGTGAGCACTTTAAACCCCCAAGTGCTTCACAGAAGTTAATAATGAAGAGCCGTGAAAATAAAAAATCTAATTTTTTCTACAAAAATGATCTTTTCGCCCCCAAATTTTTATTTTCACAAGGGTAACAAGAGAAATTAGACTACGAAAGTTGCTGTGCAATTTGTCCTGAGTATGCCGAGAGCCCCTGATGTGCCTAAACAGTGAAAACCCCCACAAGTGAACCCCATTTTGGAAACTAGACCCATTAAGAAACTTATCTAGATGCGTGGTGAGCACGTTGAACCACCAAGTGCTTCACAGAAATTTATAACGTAGAGCCGTGAAAATGCTGATACCCCATATGTGGGGGGACCACTGTTTGGGCACACGTCGGGGCTCGGAAGGGAAGCAGTGACGTTTTAAAATGCAGACTTTGATGGAATGGTCTGCGGGCATCATGTTGCATTTGCAGAGCTCCTGATGTACCTAAACAGTAGAAATCCTCCACAAGTGACCCCATTTTGGAAACTAGACCCCCAAAGAGCTTATCTAGATGTGTGGTGAGTAGTGTTGAGCGATCCCTTCCGATATTCGAAAGTATCGGTATCGGATTGGATCGGCCGATACCGGCAAAATATCGGATCTTGCCGATACCGATACCCGATACCAATACAAGTCAATGGGACACAAATATCGGACGGTATCCTGGATGGTTCCCAGGGTCTGAAGGAGAGGAAACTCTCCTTCAGGCCCTGGGATCCATATTCATGTAAAAAATAAAGAATAAAAATAAAAAATATGGATATACTCACGCTCGGACGGCCCCTGGCTGTCACCACTGCAAGCGTCTGCCTCCGTTCCTAAGAATGCAGAGTGAAGGACCTTCGATGACGTCGCGGCTTGTGATTGGTCGCGTGACCGCTCATGTGACCGCTCACGCGACCAATCACACAGCCGCAACATCATCGCAGGTCCTACAATCACTGCATTCTTCGGAACGGAGGCTGCCGGTTACACCGCTAAGGTCCAGGATCCGCCGGAGGGGTGAGTATATCCATATTTTTTTATTTTTATTCTTTATTTTTTACATGGATATGGATCCCAGGGCCTGAAGGAGAGTCTCCTCTCCTCCAGACCCTGGGAACCACACACTGGGAACTTCCGATTCCGATTTCCGATATCATAAAAATATCGGAACTCGGTATCGGAATTCCGATACAGCGAATATCGGCCGATACCCGATATTTGCAGTATCGGAATGCTCAACACTAGTGGTGAGCACTATGAACCCCAACTGCTTCACAGAAGTTTAGAATGTAGAGCCTTGAAAATAAAAAATCATATTTTTTTCACAAAAATGATTTATCACCCCCAATTTTTTACTTTCACAAGGGTAACAGGAGAAATTGGACCTCAAAATGTATTTTTCAATTTATCCTGAGTACACTGATACCCCATATGTGGGGGGACCACTGTTTTGGTGCATGGCAGAGCTCGGAAGGGAAGGAGCACCATTTTGGAATGCAGACTTTGATAGAATGGTCTGCGGGCGTTAGTCCTGAGTACGATCATGCACCATATGTGGGGGTAAAACACTGGGCGCATGGCAGAGCTCAGAAGGGAGGGAGCAACATTTGACTTTTTGAGTGCAAAATTGGCTGTCGCGTTTGGAGACCCCCTGATGTACCTAAACAGTGGAAACCCCCCAATTCTAATTCCAGCCCTAACCTCAACACACCCCTAACTCTAATCCCAACCAGATCCATAATCCTTATCACAACCCTAACCATAACCCTAATCACAACCCTAGCCTCAAAACACCTTTAAACCTATTCCCAACCCTAACCATAACCCTAATCAAAATCCTAAGCTCAACACACGCCTAATCTTAATCTCAACCCTAACCTCAAACCTAACTCTAATCCCAACCCTAATCCCAATTCACCCCCAAGCCTAATCCCAAACCTAACCCTAATGCCAACCCTAGCCTAATGCCAACCCTAACCCTAATCCAAACCCTAACCCAAACCATAATCCCCAACCCTAACCCTAATCCCAACTCTAACCCTAACTTTAGCCCCAACCCTAACCCTAATTTTAGCCCCAACCCTAACCCTAAATTTAGCCCCAACCCTAACCCTAACTTTAGCCCTAACCCTAACCCTAGCCCCAACCCTAACCTTAACCCTAACTTTAGCCCAACTCGGTTTAGCCCAACTGTAACCCTAATTGGAAAATGGAAATACATACTTTTTATTTTATTATTTTTTCCAAACTAAGGGGGTGATAAAGGGGGGTGGGTTATTTACTTTTTTATATATTTTGATCACTGTGATAGGATCTATCACAGTGACCAAAATGAAACAAGAGGAAGAATCTCCCTCTGCCGGCCGGCAGATCACGGCGGGTGCACTGCGCTTGCGCCTGCCATTTTCTTACTGGAGGAAGAAGCCGGCGGCCAGGAGGGGAAGCAGGAGGACCCAGGGACACCGGTAGGTATGACAGGGTCCCCGATCCCCCTATTTCTCTGTCCTCTGATGTGCGATCACATCAGAGGACAGAGAATGACACATCACACTTTTTTTTTGCGCTCGCCGGTAAACTGTTAATACCGGCGATCGCAAAACAGGGTTCGCAAAAACTGACCCTGATCATATTCTTTGGGGTCTCGGCTACCCCTGGCATATATTAATATTGTGCCACGTGTTGTGCGGACTTCAGGTTCCTTAATGAAGTAAAAACAAATTGAAATATTTGTTCAGTTTTTTTTTATTTAATAATGCCACAGAAAAACAAATGTGCACTTCTTTATATGAAATGGAAGGCAAATGAATGTAAAGAAAGGCCTATAGTCTGCAAGCTTTATTGTATTCAAAGCTTGAGCACAACTTAACAGAGCTCTAATAAACTTTTCCATTTCCATGTAAAAAAAAATCCATATTCATTTGTCAACATTTACATATGAATAGGAGAAAAAAAAATAATGTTTTCATAATTAAATAATCATTCAAAATTAATTATTCTAAATAAAAGCAGATACAAAATAAAATATGTATTTAATCTACAAAGTATACAGATTCATCTTCAATGGTTTAAAATGTGCAATTATTTTGATGAAAATGACTGGGGATATTTATACATTTTAGTGTGTATGATACATAAATAATTAATGTTTTATTTTGAATCTTGATATCTACCACTCTGTAGCTGAACAGATTGCCTGCTTATTATTTATTTTCAACATCTCTGTTCTACCACTGCATATTTTTAGAAGTCTAATCTAAATCTAGATAACTGATATTTGATGTACCGTATATTTATTTCTGGATGACAACAAGCCTGAACATACACTTTCATGTTGCTGTTATCATTTTATTTTTTTAATAAGCAGGAATTATCCTTGCATTAGATGTATTTCCTTTGAATGCTGATTGCTTATGTATTTATGTAGTTGCTTTTGTTTTGTTAATGGCAGTTTCAATAACAGATAAAAATAAAAGATGTATTTGCAATCTAACAATACAGTAACTAATCATACCCTTTAAAAAGATTTCAATGGGGAATATTAACATGAAAGCAATATTTTGTCTATTGACTTATTCATTTTAATTTTGTAGTCAAAGATATGACTATATGAATTAAAAAAAATATGGCAGCCAGCAGAGCAGTGGATTCATCCAGCATAAGGTGAGCCATCAGCCCGACTCATGTGTCATTCTGAGGTCTCTCTGGGCGGCTTTTTTTTGCCACCTCTCAGAGTGGAATTCAGAAATTCTCCTGGCTGGCTTTCAACATAACAGCTAGCTCAAAACAGTTGTAAAATTCCTACTCCCATCATTCAATTAAACTCACAACTGTGTGACACAAGTACAATTCAAGCCCTGAAAGCCGGCACTTCAGAGCAATTTCAGCAGTGTGACCAGGTCATCTGATCATACTGCTGATGTCACACTTGCATGGAAGACAGCATGACAGAAGGGCTGGGAATGTGTAAGGAGAAAGTATAAGCAGGGAGACTAGGAATGTGTGAAGAGACAGTAGGGGCAATAGGAGAGTGGAATATGTGAGGAGAAAGTAAGGGCATGCAGGAGGGACTGGGAGTGTTTGAGAGGAAATTATAGGTAGGGGGATTGGAATATGTAAAGAGACAGTATGGGCAGGGGGACTGGGAATATGTGAGAATAGATAAAGATGGGAGAAATGTGTGAGTGGACAGTTTGGAAGGAAAATGTGTGAGGGGACAGCATAGGTGAGTGGGTAAGAAAAGTGTGCGAGGGAGCAATATAGAGACTGGGTAGTTTTGACAGGTGGCTGCATGGGCTCAGATGACACCACAGTTTTGAGAAGACAATATGGAGGAAGGGGACCAGTATAGAAACTGGGCAGCATATGGGATACGCATTGCAAGGGAATACTGTGAAAATGAACAGAGTATGGAAGAGAAACCACAGTGTGAAGGCTATGTTCCATAAGAAAGACAGTGTGGAGGTAATATTTTTGTAGGGAGCACAGTGAGGGGCAATTATCAGAATCACAGCATAGGGCAGCCAATTTTATTCAGGAGCATTTTAATTACACTGTTATTTTTAGGGCACTGTGTCAGGATGTGCTACATAAGAGAAAATAGAAGTCTATAGACACAAAATGTGAGTGTGAAAAGTAATCATGGCATCTGGACAAGATGAGAAAAAATGAAAGAACATGACTCCAATAAGAGAAGCTGTCACCTATAAGGTACCTGGGTGTAAATGTTTCTTTGTGATACAGACTACATCTCATTAATATTGTGATTCCTGTATGGTCCGCAGTCATATGATGATTGGTAACAACAACTTCCAGTATCTTCTTTCCATTGTTAAGGACATACTGGAAGTTGTAGTTTCATGCAATACAATTGTGTATGGGTCTGACCTGACATTCCAGTTGATCGCTACACTAAGCTTTGTTATTACTCATGCCCAAATGGTGGTTCTGGTGATGTATTTATGTACTGATGATGGTTCTCGTGATGTATTCCTGTTCTATTTGTGCTTCTAATGATGCTGTATGCCTGTACTGATGGCAGTTTTGGTGATGTTTCACTGTACTATTGTTGGTACAATACAAAAGTATTGTGTACATGTAGCAATCCATAACTTGTCGAATGATATGATACATGGCTACAATAGTAAAGAATTGTGCCATCTGATGGGTTAATTATTACTTCTTCTGTATGTTAGGAGCACTAATTATAAAATTAAACCTAACTATGCATTACACTCTCTCACTGTCACAATGTGCTCTGCTTGCCATTTCCAGCAATTAAAACATGATCACTCATATGTGACTTTCATGCTTGTGCTCATGTGCTGATTAGCTTCTCTTCCTGATTCTCTCAATGAATGAAGTAAAAATGTACCGGTCATATGGAGCATAAGTGACACAGTTCAGCTGGTATTAAAAAGACTTCATTTAATATTTCCACAACGCATTTCAATGGAATAGTTCCGTCTTCTTCAGGTATGTCTTCTTCATTTGACAGTAGATATAACCTGAAGAAGACGGAACTATTCCGATGAAACGCGTTGTGGAAATATTAAATGAAGACTTTTTAATACCAGCTGATCTGTGTCGCTTGCGCTCCATATGACCGGTCCATTTTTACTTCGTCCAGTCTTATCCTCTTCTGAGGCATCTGGCAGAAGCTGCAGTGTGCTACCTTCACTAAAATACTCCCATCACCAGCTTGGCGCTCCTGTGAAGCCGTCTATTCTGACTCTGTTCATGATTCTCTCAATGAAGCACATGTAGTTTTTCACTGAATGTTGAGAGAATCAAGAAGATTGAAAGTATGCAAAGTACATATGAGCAATCATATCATGACTACTCATATCACTTAGATGGACCATAAGAAGAGATGTCAAGGTAAATTTTTCCCTGCATGCAGTAAAACCCAGATTTGCCTCTGGCAGACAGGCATAACCAGGATCACAAAACCAGCAAAATGGGCTGTGCTACATTGTTCTACATTGTTCTTATAACGCCCATTCTCTCCAGTGGTCATTAGTGAAGAAACATAGCATTGCCTGTTTGGCTGTTTTCGTTATTTCACAGCATATTATTTCCATCTAATCTTTGAGGTGGTAATATCTATTTAAGAAAAAATCAGTAGGTTGGTTTCTTACCACTAGATTAATATTTTTATGGAAATGCTTTCAATGTTACAGAGGCTTCCAGAATATATAGAAGTTTCCACTGTACATGCCACATGCACAAATTTTCAGCACTATTTTCAATACACATCAGGTTTACTGCCCAATAATGTACGCACAAAACAAAGAATGAATGTATGCATTTTTCAAAGTTGTTTTGCCAAAATCACATATATAGCATTTCCTAACTTAAAACACAACATGTTAACAATACCATGTCATAGAAAGATATCACAGCCACAAAAGTATTATTTTAATCATAAAGAGTATCTATACAGTAGAATTTAAAAGTTTGTGCACCTTTGATCAAAATTACTGTTGTTCTGAACAGTTGAGCAAAGTTAATGATGACACATTTCATTTCGATTTTAGGCAAACAAATATATTGTCATCTTTTGCATTTCAAAAATTGCAAAAAGGAAAATGGACCAATGCAAAAGTTTGGACACCCTTGGAAATTTGTGTGCTCATAGATCTTTGACTAAGGTACCAGACCTTAATTAGCCTGTTAGGGTTATGGCTGGCTCAGTTCAGTATCATCGTTAGAAAAGGCCAGGTGATGCAACTTTCCCAACTTTATAAAAACTCAGAGCACTCTAACCTTATGCCAAAAAAAACAGCAGCCATGAGTTCTTCTGAGTAGCTGACAAGTACTCTGAAAATTAAAGTAATGGAGACCCACATAACAGGAGAAGGATATAGGAAGATAGCAAAGCATTTTCAAGTTGCCTTTTCCTCAGTTCGAAATGTTAGTAAGAAATGGCAGTTAACAGGAACAGCGTAGGTCAAGGTAAGGTCTGGAAGACCAAGCAAGATCCTATGAGAGCTGCTCATATGATTTCTAGAGAGGCAATTCAGAACCCCTGTGTTAGGCATCAGGATTATTCCACTGCATGGGATAGATCCCAAGCCTTATCTGCCTCTGTGATCTCGCATTCAGCTTCAGCTGCTGCGGGTGCTGCTGAGCATAGGTGTAGGTCCCAGTGTCTTGCTCAGGCTTGTGCTGTTTGTTTGGTTGATGATGGCTCTCCAGCCGAGCCCTTGGTAACCAGTAATATTCAGGTGCAGTCCAGAACTCTGGAGTCTAAGTCCAGAAATCACCTTACTGAGCATGCTGTGATGTAGCAGCTCTGAATTGGCCTGTGGGCGATGTCACGGCCGGCTAAGCATGAGTGTTTGGGGTGGAGCCTAATGTTAAAAAGTCTCTCAAAGGCATGCACCGATGTGCTAGTATCATTTTTTGCATGGCTATGTGAGAGAGTCTCTACCACTCTGTCTACAAGTGTTGTGAGCCTGTCTATGCTTTGGGACTGTACACGTAGGCAGGCAGCTAGCATCAATGGCGGCAATTAGCCATTGGCTTAGCATCTGGTTCCTACATGTGTGCGGTTAGAGCAGGAGAGTTCCAGTGTAAGCACAACCCTAGTCAGTGTTTTAAGCTCAGAGCATCTGTTCCGTTTCTGTGTGTGACTGACACAGCTTAGTTCCAGAGCTTCTCTTTTATTTCTGTGTGGAAGTGACACAGCTCAGTTGCAGTGCATCTGTTACATTGCTGTGTGTTAGTGATACAGCTCAGTTGGAGAGCTTCTCTTTTGTTTCTGTGTGCAAGTGACACAGCTTAGTTGCAGAACAGCTCTTTTGTTTCTGCACTGTTCCTCTCTGTGGATTAACAGAGGTTGGAACTCAGCTTCCTGTTCACACTGAGTGGCGTTAACCCAGTGTGTACAGGCAATTGCTCGCCGTGTGTTCCGTCATTGTTTACTAGCAGCAGTTTTCCATCTCTGCACGGTGGACCCCGGGTTGTGATTGTGCTTTATTATTTATTTTATTTAGCGCAATCCACCAACCCTAACACCCTGCTTGAGTGCAAAAGACCTTCAGAAAGATTTAGCATACTCTCAAGTTGTGGTAAATTGTTCTACTATTCAGAGACATATGCACAAATATGGCTTTCATGGAAGTATCATCAGAAGAAAACCTGTCCTGCATCCTCACCGTAAAATTCAGTGTCAGAAGTATGCAAAAAAAATCTTAACAAGCCTGATGCATTTTGGAAACAGGTCATATGGACCGATGAGGCTGAAATACAACTCTTTGGCCACAATGATCAAAGGAATTTGTGGAGAATAAAGGGCACAGGACTTCAGGAAAAGAACAACTCGCCAACAAACAAGCATGGGGGTGGATCAAACATTCTTTGGGGTTGTGTTGCAGCCAATAGGAACATTTCACAGGTAGAGTGTGATTAATTGTATCACTGGATACAATTAAATTTCAACAAATTCATGATGCAAACATAACACCATCTGTAAAAAAAAACTGAAGTTGAAAAGAGGATTGTTTCTACAAATGCATCTTAAACATGTCAAAAAAATCCACAATAGACTACCTTAAACTCTCAAGCTGAAAGTCCCCTCATCTGAACATCATTGAAAATCTGTGGCTATACCGTACAATAGCAGTGCATGCAAGACAACCCAGTAATCTCACAAAACTAATAGAAAATTCCTAAATAAAATGGATGAAGGTCCCTCAAATAAGAATTGAAAGACTCTTGGCTGGCTTAAAAAAAGTGATTACAAGCTGTGATATTTTCTAAAGGGGTGCTATTAAGTACTAATTATGCTGGGTGCCCAAACTTTTGCATAGTCCCATTTTCCTTTTTGTAATTTTGAAAATGTAAAAGATGAAAATATATAAATATGTATTTTGCCTAAAATAAATGCAACAGGACAAATGTCTGATGCACCATACTCCTGATCAACATTCCTGCTCCTTCCTCTTTAGTACTTTCAATATAAAATCCGACTAAAGTGGTTGCCTAATTCCTGACTAGGTTTTTATACAAGCAATGATAGTTGATTCTGATTGGAAGTGCTATACGATGTGATGTAGTAGCTGAAAGGCATGAAAGTAAAATTCACAAGATGGCACCTCAGATCTTGTTAGTCCTCTGTGACTATTGAATACTTCTGCCATTTGTAAAAATAGAGATTGTATTTTTTGGACAATTTCTTTTGAATTAAATCGCAAATCGTTTGAATGCTCCAGGACCTACCAATTTCATAAAATTTAAGTTGAATACAATTTGAGTCAAATTGATTTGATCATATTCTTATATTTTCATATTTTTAAACACTTTACTTCTTGCTGGCTCTCCAGTGACACGTAAGAAAACTTCAAGTTACTACATTTTGACAGTCAAGCTGTGTTGTACTAGATATTCACTAAACAAGTTTTGTTTTAGAGTCTGCATGATTTAATGAGACTCCATTCTTTTGTTATAAACATTGCAGGCAAAAAAAAATTATAGATGCAAACACTTTTTTCTTTCCTATTTTGCATTATTGTATTTTTTTTTCTTCACTTATGTTTTTGTTATTATATGCTTAGCTGAACTGTCTAGATCCATTTTCACAACTATATGACTCTAACTGTAATTCATCTACTGAAGTTCATCTTAATTTAATGTATTTGTAGAGATAATTAGAAATACTGGATCTGTTCATTAACATTTCAAAACTCATTTAAATGTAAATTGTAATATTTTTCTTTTTTGTGAGAGTTGGTAGTTAGTGTCATTCATGAGTAATAACTAATTTGCTTCTCATTAACTGTACAGTTCATGAAAGACATTTTTAAAAAGAACAGTAAAAATTTTAAATATCAGTATTCACCTGATTTTACCATAGCTTTTGAGCTTATTTGATTGTCCCTATCACAATGAACATTAAATATATTGGTACTTTAAAGGCATGATGTTTAGACTTTTATTATATTTTGCATGCAAAATGATTAGAGATGGACAGTTCTTTTTAAATTAAAATTTGACAGCTTCGCAGAATAAAAAATAAAAAATGCTGAGAATCGATTCATGATAAATGGCAAGTACTGCAAACCCTCCAATTGGACTATAAAAACATGCATAATACACTGAGATCTCTCAGGACTGCATTTAACCCCTATCATGCTCTCAAGCTCTTTAACGAAAATATTGCCTTGGTCATATCAAAGTGACCTTTTCATATATGAATATTGGTTAATGGATGGTAACTGCTAGTAGCACATAACCTGCTAAACAACATGCTTTACTGACAGTCCATTCTTTTTAAAATGTAAAAATAATCACAAAAGTATCCCCTTTATATGGGGCTGATGCCTGTCGTGTCTATGTTTGTACACAGCCAATGGCATGGAAGAAGCCGTGCCTGTTTGACAAGTCTTGCTGCAAATGCAAACCTTTATGGAGAGCGGTAACTGTTTCTTTGTTTGAAAAATAAAGAAATAATATGTTTTTCATAAGCCTTTTCAAATGTATCAATTTTTTAAAGCAGGACCAGATTTTCAGGTAGGAAACTGATAAAGAAATTGCTTTTTTAACCAGCTGTCAAAAAAAATATTTTTTTTTAGAAACAGGTAAGATGCTTGAAAACTTAAGATTCAAAGGATTTTTAAAAGGCAATGCACAGAATTATCACTTTTGTTTAAGCAGTTTTGATTATGATTACCATATGCAGGGTAAGATACCAAGCAGCAATACAGTATTGCAATAAAAAAATGGGCAGACAGGAGATCTTTGGCTGTCTATTGGCTGTGGTAAAGGCAGCAACAGCACAGTATTGATTATGGTACATATAAAGGGATAACCAGAGTGTATCTTCTTTCCTGTGTAACTTCCCGAGTCGATGTTCTATGTGGAACCTGAGATCCTGGAGGACTAATAACCTCTTAGTCACCCCGGCATTCTTACCCTTCTTTTCCCTTATCCATCTCAGAGGGGCATGGTCTGACACAAGTTTGAACATGTTGCTTAGTAGATAATACTTCAGCGTATCTGTGGCCAACTTTATAGGTAGACACTCCTTTTTTTTGCAATATGAGAGCTTCTGGCTCAGATACAGAATGGGATGTTCTTCCCCAATTACTTCCTGAGACAGTACAGCTACCAAGCCGACTTCTTACCATCTTATACAGACTCATGCTATCGTTGTGGGTTTAGAACATATCTTGGGTTCAGAGAGGGGTGAACACCTATAAAAATGATTACTGCAATCAGAATCCCCTTGGATCTATGAGTTGGGATCAATAGAACCCATAGGCCTTAAATGAAAACTACTCTTTACGGTATTGCTGGGTTGACTTCGCTATTACATCTATCATATTTCTCTATTCACAGGGGACCTTTTAGAAAAGTTGACTTGGGATACTCCACCAAAACCGATTTGTTTTTTTTTTCAAACTATGAATATGACACCATCTTGGCCGTGAAAACAACCATTTGAAAATATAACATCTATTCATCTAGATTGGGAGGAAAAACCTTTTGTGAACCCTAGGAATATATTATGGTGACTCCTAAAACTCAGTTCATATATAAAAACACCCTCTGTTTCTACTCTATTGTCATCAAGATCATATGGACTCCTCCATGCATTCACCTTATTATGGTCATCCACACTTACCCCTCCACTGTTTTTACTTACCATGAATTTGGGTAAGCCTCCATGATATTGTGCACTATATTTCATAAACAACGTTTTTATACTTGTCTCAGTCTATATTAAAGTTTAACTGCAATTACCATTTTGTTGCATTTTTTCTTAAGATCCTTCCATACTTGTTTATATTTACCTAGTTATTTTCTATACATTGTTTTTATTGTTTTTTTTTTATGTGAACATTGTTTCCCCTTTCCCTCCCCTCTTTTACCCTCCCCCTACTTTTTAAATTATTTTTATTTTTACATTATTTATATTGCTACTTTTTAATTTATTATCTTTTATTTACCTAATTTTCCTTAGATTTTATTTTACTATTTATTTTTTCATTCTCACTTTGTATTTCTTATTCCCTCTATGTTTTAATCTTATTCATCCACTTCCCATACCCCTCTGCCTATATTTTCTTACTTTTACTGTCAAGCTTATTGTCACGCTTCTCCATTAATTTCTGTTCCCTTCTCCACCTTCTAAATACCGCACTCTGCCAATTCAGCCCCTCCTACCCTGTTATCTGCCTGGCTGGTCTTGTGTAGGCCCGCCTAGGTACACAACAGTACCGTTCTTTACACAACAGTACCGATCTTTACTTTTATCTTACTTCCTCATGTTTCCCTGTTCATGCTCAAAAGGACATCTCTCTCAATCTGAGCACGTGCACTTCTTCTCTTTTTCTAAGGCTGAAGTATCTTCTCCTTTTCAATCAATCTATTATTCTGACAGAGACGTCTGCCCTCTACATAACAATGCCACATCCCATGCACTTTCATCCCCGCCAAGTTAGTATCCTTGAACACCAGTAAGTCAAATACCCATTAGGCTTTACATTTAAACATCCCACGAGACAACACAGGCTACACATTCCCTGATGAAGCCTTGCTAGACATTGCGTTACACATGGGGTTGGCTCCCAGACCGGTTGGGTGGCTTCTCCACCTCTGCACCTACTCTCTTTATTTTCTGTGGCTCTAGAGTTTTTCTTACCAAAGAATGGTATAAAATTTATCCATGCAGGTGTACCTTTCTGGCTGCAGCTAGCTGCACATTATCCATGCACATAGTGCAAATGGAATTATTCCACCTTTTCTTACAGCCTTCTTTCACTCCTATGCCATCTTTCCTCCTTGCATAGGTTTGCTGTTTTCTTTGGAATGCCCTTATTTACATTGACTCCTTTCTTTACCATGGAAGCTTTTGGTGTTTAGGCTCTTTCTCCATTTCATTTTTTGTTAGCCATATTGGCATTTACATTGAGTGAAGGCTAACCTTACCTGATTCATTTGGAGCTTTGTCTAAGTACCTACTACCTCATTACCTTATTACCTATGGGCATGTGTATTTGATCATTTTTTTTTCATTATATCATTATTGTGATACACTATTATTCTGCTATATATCTGATTATGTTGTTATTTTGGCTATTCAGGTCTGGGAACCATCTGTACATATTTTTAATTGTTTTTATTTAATTTTTGCCTGTTGTTTTCTTGTCTAAATAAAATTATACACTTTTTATATATTGGAGTGTGCACATTTCTACAGGTAGCCTTTCCCTCTCTCCCCTTTACAATTATGTATTCTACCTGATGTAGCACCTCTGTTCATATATAATTTTAGCTTTGATATTTTCCTCATGTGTGGCGCACCCTTATCTATATATTACTGATTTCCGATGCATCTTTTCTGCACCACAAATTCTCTGCTGAATTCCGGCGCAACCAGAGCCGAAAGTTTACACAGAGCGCGCTTCAGCTCCTGGAATGCCATCTCTGTGTCATCAGTCCATTTAATAATCATTGATTAGTGCCTTTAATAAGATCTGTAAATGGTTTGGTGACTATGGCAAAACTTGGGATGAATTGCCAGTAATAACCCACAATTCCAAGAATTTCCTCACTTGCTTCTTGGAAAGCAGTTGCGACCACTTCTGAACCTCCTCGATCTTGTTTAGGTGTTGCTTGATTTCTCCCTTCCCGACAACATAGCCTAGGTACTTGGCCTCTTCCTTCCCTATAGCACAATTTGGGGGATTTATGGTGAACCCTGCATTTCTTAAAGCATCCAGAACCACCTGTACTTTTAGCAGATAACTAGCCCAGTCAGAGCTTAAGACCACAATGTCATCAAGGTACGCTGCAGCATACTTCTTATTTGGAGCTAGGACCTGATCCATAGCTCTCTAGAAGGTTGCCAAGGTCCCCTTCAGTCCAAAGGCCATTCTGGTGTATTGGAAACACCCATCCGGTGTCGAAAAGGCCACCTTCTCCTTGGCACTCTGGGATATGGGGATCTGCCAATAGCCCTTCAACAGGTCAAGGGTTCAAATTTACCTCACTAGTCAGAGTCTCTTGATGAGTTCGTCCACACGAGGCATCAGGTATGCATCAAAACTTGAGACTTTATTCAGCCTGCGATAGTCATTACAAACCCGCCACTCACTGTCGGGTTTCGGCATGAGGACGTTGGGACTTGACCATTCACTTTTCGACTCCTCTATAACCCAGAGATCTAGCATCCTCTTCAACTCATTTGATATCACCTATCCACGTGCTTCTGGAATTCTATAGGGCTTGAGGTTCACCCTTACATGCGGTTCTGTCAAAACATCATGCTCTACCATCTGCATATGCCCTGGCAACTCTGAGAATGGGTCATAGTTCCGCTGCAACAGCTCCCAACACTGTTGCCTCTGGGCTGGCATCAGAGTCTCTGCAATGGTGACATCATCCACTGTGGCTTTGGGACTGGCTCCCAGGCAAGGGATATCCAGTGATTCCCGGTCTCATCAGGGTTTGAACAAGTTACCATGATAGACTTTGGTGCGGCTTTCTCCAGCCTGGCTAGTGTACCTTTTAACTCACCGCTCCCAGTTTTTCCACCACCTCATATAAGCCTTGCTACTTGGCTAGTAACTTGCTTTCCAAAATGGGGATAAGCACTAGCGTGCAATCACCAAGCTGGAACTGCCTCAGCCTTGCTGATCAGATATACACACTTGCCTGTGCCTCCTGTGCCTGGAGGAGATGCTCCTTCATGATGGGCATTACTTTTTTCATCCTCTCCTGCAGCTGGGTGACATGCTCTATGATACTCCGCTGTGGCATGACCACCCTCGCGGATGTCGACTGTGCAAGGGCTCGAACAGCGAGATGCCAATTGAGGCTTGGGTAACTTCTCTCATGGAGAAGAGCAGAAATGGAAGCAGATAGTGCCAGTCTCATCCGTCCTTTTCAATGACCTTTTTGAGCATGGCTTTTAATGTTTTATTGAAGCCCTCTACTTGGCCATTGGTCTGCGGATGGTAGAATGAGGTTCGCAGCTGGGAAATCTGGAGGATCCTACATAGCTCTTTCATTACCTTGCTCATAAAGGGAGTTCCCTGGTCTGTAAAAATCTCTGTCGGCATGCCCACCCTATCAAAAATATAGAAATATTTCCAGGCGATACTCTTCGCCAAAGAGTTCCTTAGTGATACTGCTTCAGGGTAACGGGTTGCAAAGTCCATGACCAATAGGATATACTGGTGCCCTCATGCAGACTTAACTAGAGGTTCTCCTAGGATCATGCCAATTCTCTCAAATGGGATCTCTATTACAGTTAATGAGAATAGAGGACTTCAGAAGTGAGAATAGAGATGCGGGGCAAGGCCTACAATAATTCAGGATCTTCAGAACCTCTGCATTATTCTCTCCTGCGTTTTTCTCTACCCCCAGATGTCACCCCAAAACATGAGAATGAGCCATGATTAAAACCCTCCTGGAACCAACAACTGCATCACTATCTCACCTACACTCAGTATGTTCACTCGATACAACAATTTGCCATTAACGGCAAAATGTAAGTACCTGGTGTCAGCTTCAGGCTCTTGAGCAACCCCATCAATCACAGACACATTTTCAAGGGCCTCTTTTTGGGTAAGATCCTGCATTTGAGAAGTCCCCACATTTTCCCCAGAAACCCCAAGTTCAGGAACCTCACCCTCACTGGTCACCGTTTCATCCTCATCACCAGCTAGGACACACAAGGGGAACTTCTCCACCTCTGACTGCAATAAAGATTCATCAAGGTTAAGCTGGCTCCTGTCTGAGTCACATGTCACCCCGGCCTTTCCCCACAATTCCCAGAACATGCTGATTAACATGTCGTGTAGCAAGCCTATGACTACTCGACCTCATGGGAATCCGTACACTGGCTTATTTTTATCAGCACTCTGGCAATAGGGTAGTTCTTCTGTGTTTTCCTGAGGATACAGAAAACACCCACATTTTTCCCTGGGATCAACTGGTGGGAAAGCATGGCTCTTAGCAAGGTCACCAAACTCCTTGAGTCAAAGAGTACACCAGTACTCTGTTTATGGTCACAGGACAAGACTGCAGCCCCTCTCCGGGCTGATAGTCCACACTGCAGGGGGGATAAGCATAGTATGAGGAGCAGAGGAGCGCTTCCCTAGGTTGCAGTCCATGTGCTCAGAGGACATTGGACAATGGGTGGCTATGTGTCCAGGCCCTTGACATCTCCAGCAGATCAGGTCTTTACCAGCATCCTTTGGCAACCCCTCAGCAACCCCTTGGGATCGTAGATTCCACCCAGTGGTGACTCTACTACCATTTTTAACTTAAGATATTCCTGGACATCCTTTAAGGCCAAGTCAAAATAGCTTTCTGGGGTTCCCCAGTTAGATAGGGGGCCATCACCTCCACCCACTGTTGTGGGGACAGCCTTTCCCACACTGCAACCCATTCGAAAACAGTCAAAAATGCCTCTATGTCAACCCCTGAGTTCATCTTATGCATGGCTTGTTTACCGCTTTCCGGTGTATGAGTCATCACTTTGATGTGGGGAAGGGGCGGTTTCTCTGCTGCAGAAATCTCCCACCAGGAGTTCTATCTGCCTTTTTGTTGTTGAATATGTTGCAACAGGAGCTTATTTGTCTCCTGCTGTACCTGCTGCTGCTCACAGTATTGTTGCTCTTGGCTCTGCTGCTACTGCTCATGTTACAGTTGGTGTTGCAGCTGTTGACTCAGGATCAGGTTCTTGTTTAGCTCCTCCATTTTGTCTGACCATTGTTCTATCTCTACAGCCGCCTTCACCCAGAAAATATGATTTGTGCACAGCTGCTACCCATGGTTCTGGAACATTGCCCACATCCGAAACACCACTTGTGGAAGGTCGGCTCACTTAGCTGCTCTATAAGGTAGACACAGGAACACTTTAGGTTAAAGTCTTTGGGTTGTTTATTAGCTCATTAATAGTGTTGAGTGATACCTTCCGATATGCAAAGGTATCGGTATCAGATTGGATCGGCCGATACCCAAAAAGTATCGGATATCGCCGATACCGATACCCGATACCAATGCACATCAATGGGACACAAAATATCGGAATGGTTCCCAGGGTCTGAAGGAGAGGAAACTCTCCTTCAGGCCCTGGGATATATATTCATGTATAAAATAAAGAATAAAAATAAAAAATATTGATATACTCACCCCTCTGACGGCCCCGGCTCTCACCGGTCCAAGCGTCTGCCTCCGTTCCCTAAGAATGCAGAGTGAAGGACCTTCGATGACATCGCGGCTTGTGATTGGTCGCGTGACCGCTCATGTGACCGCTCACGTGACCAATCACAAGCCACGACGTCATCGCAGGCCCTACACTCACTCATTCTTAGGCACGGAGGCTGCCGGTTACATCGCTAAGGTCCAGGGTCCGCCGGAGGGGTGAGTATATCAATATTTTTTATTTTTATTATTTATTTTTTACATGAATATGGATCCCAGGGCCTGAAGGAGAATCTCCTCTCCTCCAGACCCTGGGAACCATACGCACCGCACACTTCCGATTTCGATTTCCGATATCGCAAAAATATCGGAACTCGGTATCGGAATTCCGATACAGCAAATATCGGCCGATACCCGATACTTGCAGCATCGGAATGCTCAACACTATTCATTAACCATAAAGTCTAAAATAGTAACAAAAAAACCTTCCTGGCACAAATAAAAATAATAAAGTCCATACAAAGTCATTTCCAGTATGGCTCCCACCTTCTGGGACAAACACACAAGGCAGCTCAGTCTAAAGGCTTCCTTCCTCCAAAACAGTAAGGGTATGTGCACACGTCCGGATTTCTTGCAGAAATTTCCTGAAGAAAACCGGAAATTTTCTGCAAGAAATCCGCATTTTTTTTTTTGCGTTTTTTTCCGTTTTTTTCGTGGTTTTTTTAGCATTCTGCAAGCGTAATTAGCTTTCAGAATGCTAAAGTTTTCCAAGCAATCTGTAGCATCGCTTGGAAAACTGACTGACAGGTGGGTCACACTTGTCAAACATAGCGTTTGACAAGTGTGACCAACTTTTTACTATAGATGCAGCTTATGCAGCATCTATAGTAAAAGATAGAATGTTTAAAAATAATAAAAAAAATAAAAAAATGCTTATACTCACCCAGACATCTCCTCAGCGGCGTCCGTTCCTCTTCCTATAGCTAGTGTGTGCGCACAGGACCTTCCGTGACGTCACGGTCACGTGAGCGGTCACATGACCGCTCACGACCAATCACAGGACAGTGACGTCATCGGCAGGTCTTTCACCACACACCAGCTACAGGAACCGAAGCGACAGCGTGCAGTGGAGGCGGGAAGACATCAAGGGTGAGTATAGGACTGTTTTTTTATTTTAATTCTTATTTTTTGACCACTTATATGGTGCCCAGTGCGTGGAGGAGAGTCTCCTCTCCTCCACCCTGGGTACCAACCGCACATAATCTGCTTACTTCCCGCATCGTGGGCACAGCCCCGTGCGGGAAGTAAGCAGATCAATGGACTCCAAAGTGTGCGGAATCCCCTGCAATTCCGCATTTTAATGAACATGTTGCTTTTTTTTCCGCGATGCGATTTTTTCGTGGAAAAAAAGGCTACATTTGCACAAAAAATGCGGAATACACTTAAAATAATAGGAGGCATATGTAAGCGGTTTTTTCGCGTTTTTATCACGTTTTTATAGCGAAAAAACGCGAAAAAAACGCGAAAAATACTTAACGTGTGCACATGGCCTAAAAACAGAAAAAAAAATCACTGGATGGACATTTAACTCCCACCAACCACACTGCTGAGGTGAAGATATGTGAGTATCTCTTACCTACTCACCATGAAAGCCAGACCCTGGAGACGACTTATTACTCTCCACACATATCATGCTGGAGGAAAGCTTACGGCTTTCACATCATGCAGGATAATAACCTTTGCGACACATATCTCCCCTCACATACAGCGCCATTGACCCTGTTACAGTGGGCATACACATCGGAAGCAGTAGAACAGTATAGATCACATTTGACAGGCAGGCAGCTGCTACAGTTAATTTAATCATTGAAATCAATAATTTTAAATGAAAATCCACACTTATTCATGCCTGATTCATTTTAACTAATGCATGGTATTGGTTGTGTCAATGCCTTGGGGTCGGATCTCAGAGTATCTGCTGTAGAAAGTCTAAATTCCAGTTGACTGAATCTCGTTTTCAGTGATGAATCTTTGTTTTTTGATGTCCATCAGGTTGGCAAATGAACATATTTAAAATATGGTCCATCAAGTTATGTATACTCTAGCTGCTGCTCCCTTGACAAAATAAAAAAAGATTGTGATACTCTACCTCATGGCTAGATATCTACCTGAAGTCACATTAGCAATTTTTTGAGTATTACAGTACATGCCCAGAATAATTAGAATTTCTATCTGGATGATTTACATGCAAACCTAAAAACTACCCTTAAATTCCTGTTGAGTAAACATACTGATAGACTGGGAGCTTTAGTCTGATTCTTGAGAAAAAGCAATGTTAAAAGAGAGGCCTGTGACCGGCTACTATTTTTATTAGAAGATATGCTAAGTTACAGGTACATCTCACAAAATTGGAATAACATCAAAAAGTTAATTTATTTCAGTTCTTCAATACAAAAAGTGAAATTCATATATTATATATAGTCATTACAAACAGAGTGCTCTATTCCACATATTTATTTCTGTTAATGTTGATGATTATGATTGATATGATTATGATGATGATTATATTACAGTCAATGAAAACCCAAAACTCATTATCTCAGTAAATTATAATACTTTATATCAAAAGCTTGAAAAAAATATTTTAAAATCCTAAATGCTGGCCTACTGAAAAGTATGTTCAGTAAATTCAATCAATACTTGGTCATAGTAACATAGTAACATAGTTAGCAAGGTCGAAAAAAGACCTTTGTCCAGCCAGTTCAGCCTATATTCCATCAGAATAAATCCCCAGATCTACGTCCTTCTAAAGAACCTAATAACTGTAAGATATAATATTGTTAACGCTCCAGGAAGACATCCAGGCCACTCTTGAACACATCAACTGAGTTCACCATCACCATCTCCAAGGAATTCCAGATTCTCATTGCCCTAACAGTAAAGAATCCTCTTCTATGTTGGTGGAAACACCTTCTCTCCTCCAGACGCAGAGAATGCCCCCTTGTGACAGTCACGTTCCTTGGTATAAACAGATCCTTGGAGAAATATTTGTATTGTCCCCTTGTATACTTAAACATGGTTATTAGATCACCCCTCAGTCATCTTTTTTTTCTGACTAAATAATCCTAATTTTGCTAATCACTGTGGGCATTGTAGTTCCCTAATCCCTTTTATTTATTTTGTTGCCCTCCTTTGTACTCGCTCTAGTTCCATTATATCCTTCCTGAGCACCGGTGCCCAAAACTGTACACAGTACTCTATGTGCGGTCTAACCAGAGATTTGTACAGAGTCAGTATAATGCTCTCATCATGTGTATCCAAACCTCTTTTAATGCATCCCTTGATCCTGTCGTGCTCCTTTTGCATCAAATACTGCATCAATGCAGCGTGGCATAGAGGCGATCAACCTGTGGCACTGCTGAGGTGTTATGGAAGCCCAGATTGCTTTGATAGCAGCGTTCAGCTCATCTTCATTGTTGGGTCTGGTGTCTCCCATCTTCCTCTTGACAGTGCCAGAGGAGTTAGATGACTTTTCTGGCCAATCAAGCACAGTGATACTGTTGTTTTTAAACCAGGTATTGGTACTTTAGGCAGCGTGGATAGGTGCCAAGTCGTGCTGGAGAATGAAATTTCCACTTCCAAAAAGTTTGTTGGCAGAGGGATTTATGAAGTGCTCTAAAATTTCCTGGTAGAAGGCAGCAGTGATTTTGGTCTTGATAAAGCACAGTGGACCTACACCAGCAGATGAAATGGCTCCCGAAACCATCATTGATTGTGGATACTTCACACTAGACCTTTGAAATCAAGGTACCAGAGTCTAGAGGAAGAGTGGAGAGGCACACAATCCAAGCTGCTTGAGGTCTAGTATGAAGTTTACACAAATCAGTGATGGTTTGTGGGGCCATTGTTCCATTTTTGAAGACCAAAATGTAAAAGGGTCCAAATCCCCCTGATGTTATTGATAATGAGCTACAGATACTCCTGCACCATCCTCTCCACAATGTGACAGACTTGTACTATGTTCTGCTGGTGCATGTGCTGGTCTAAAAAAATGTGTTTAATGACCGACCAAAATTACTTAAGCCGCTTAGGCTACGTTCACATTTGCGGTCTGCGCCGCAGCGTCGTCGCCGCAAGACAACGCATGCGTTGTGCGGCCCTATCTTTAACATTGGGGCCGCATGTACATGCGTTGTCATGCGTTGTGTTACGTTGTACGCCGCATGTGGCGTTTGGGCGCACCTGTCAGGGTGTGGCAAACGCAGCATGTTGCATTTTTCGGGCGGCGCCGACCTTATAAAAAACGCATGCGTCGTGTTTGCGTCGTGTTTGCGTCGTCGATGCGCCTTATTCCCCATTGAATTGTATTGACAACGCAGATGACGCAAGTACTTGCGTCGTGGTGCATTGTACGACGCATGCGTTTTCAATTAAAAAATGCAAAACATTGTCTAGATTTTGTCTAGACACTAAAAAAACACTATATATATATAAAAAAAGGGGTTTGGCATTGTCTTTCACAAGGCTATTCCAGAGAGAAAAGACTGAGAGGAGAATCTGCTTTCAAAACATGTAAGTATATAATTTATCTTTGCATTTTTATTCTGTGTTTTATTTCTTGATTTTGATTGAAATTTGTGCAATGTTTGGTCTGTGCTATTGTATGGTTATGGCACTGTGGGTTGTTATTGAAAAATTGTGTTTTTTAATCTGGTTCTGATGTACTTCTGGCGTTATATGATGGCGTTTCTTGTCTTCGGCCTTGCTTGGTTTTGGATTGGTTTTAATGGATTTTGGGTTGTTCTGGTGTCATGCGGTTGTTCAATGTCCTTTTTTGGCTGATTTTTTCTTGTTAAATTTCTGGTGCATGTCTTTTTCTGGTTTCTATTGTTGGGGGTAACCGTATGGCGTTTTCTTGGCTCATGTCTTGCTGTGTTTTATTGTAAAGTATGCTGTTGCCATTTTTTTTTCTTTCCTTGAGTGTCTTTTCTTGCTGGTGGGGGGGGGCTACATTTATGATGTTTCATTTGTATTGTATTGTTCCGTGCGGCTATATGCCATTCTATTTTCAATTGTATTTTTTTTTTTTTTTTATCTCTAATGGTTTTACGTCGTTTTCCGTATGGCATATATCTCCTTCCTTGACTGTTTGCATTGCCAAGTGTGTAGTATTGTTTTTTTTTTTTTTTTTTTGGGGGGGTGCCCTTTTTTTTTATTTTCATGGGTTTTTTTTTCTATTTGACTATGGTTTATTTTTGGGTTGCTGTATATTGTAACAGCGGTTGGCCCGTAATGTTTTTTGCTTATTATCTAGAATGGTATTTATCACCTTTTTCTGATGTATTTCTGTGGTTATATGTCACCAGATGGTGTTGTTTTGGATCATGTCTTGTTGTAATTGTAAAGTATGGCATTCATTAGTTTGCTATTTCATTGGGCCTTTTTTTTTCTGTATAAATAAAGGTTTTTTTTTTAAAGTTTTTATTTTTTAAAATTTTGACATAGGTGTCTATTTTTGCTTAATTTTGTTTGGGTCTATTCTGGATGAAACTTTTTCATACTCTGCATTGTGTTGTATCTGCTATTGTATTCTCTTGCAATGTATGGTGTTGTGGTGTCGCATGTTGAGTTTGCATTGTCCTATCAGTCAACAGTCCATTGTGGGTTTGTTTTTTTTTGGGGGGGGGCTATTTTAGTGTATGTGACAGTGTTAGCTTTGGATTTTTTCATTGCAGAACAAACTTGCAAAAATGCCAACATCAGCATCTAGCCAATCGGCGCAGGGGAGTGCGGTGAGTAATTATGTCCAGGTGCTTACTATTCGCTGTCATTTGTAGCTTTGGCAATAATTTTTGTCTACAATTTTTACAGGCTTCTTCAAGTGAAGGGGAAGGCAATCAGCTGGAGCAGAGAGCTCGGGGCCAAAGTGTGGCGTCAAGCCGGCGAGTGAGTATTTTTTTTTTTTAATTTCTTTTCTTGACTAGCATCCTGCTGTGAGGAACAGTACATTTGAGTAGCATCCTGCTTTCACTAGGGATAGCTTTTAAGGGCTGCAAGTATTGGGGGAAGGTAACATACAGTTGAACTCCCTGCACAAGAACATACATAAATACAGGTGTAGAAACCAGAGATATACATACATCAAATGGCATATTATTCAAAGACAGGACAGGGCAAAGGTACATCTCATGACAGGTGCTGGTGGTTGTTCATATTTTCAAATCTTTAACCTTAATGTTTTCCAATTATTCTAGGTTTCACAACGGGACCACGGTGACAGTATTGATGTGGACCTCCTGATCACCAGCATCCAGGAGCGTGGTCCATTGTGGGACAGCCGTGACCCCCGGCACATGGACCAGGTGGTGTTGAGGCGTTTGTGGGTTGAAGTGGCAAAGTCGCTGTGGGATGGCTTTGAATGCGCTTCAGGCATGGACAAAAGCAACTTTGGTGAGTATTGCTGATACACCGTGCTGATACGCTGCTATAACCCATCATGCCAGGATAAACACAACTGTGTGTGATGCGATCAACGCCTTCAACTTTGCATCGCACACGGTTGTTTTATCCTTTTTAAATGCTAAATATGTAACCTTTTTTTTTCTTTGCATTCACAGTTAAAAAGTTGAGGACCAGATGGCGATCCATGAAGGACGGTTTCAATAAGGGGCTCCGTAATGAGGAGGAGCAAGCTCAGAGTGGTGCTGCTGCGGCCAAGTCTGTGCCCTATAAATACCACAGGGCATTACAGTTCCTAAGACCAGTCCTTGGCCGCCGACAGTAAGTATTTTGTCCACATACCATATTGCACAGCCACATTGTACATTGCCCAGCCACGTACATTGCGCATCCACATAGTATTGCCAGGCCACTATATCGCAGCCACATAGTACACGTTCTAGCCACATATCCACATAGTATATTTCCCAGGCACATAGTGTATTGGCCATCCATGTAGTCAGCGTAGCATATTGGCCATCCACGTAACTTTTTCCATAGTGGGATGGTATATTGCCCATTAGTAATTTTTTAAGCGGGAGTCCTTGTAGTCCATGACAGGTTACGTTCTCAGTCAGGGCAGTTCTGATCGCAGGAATAATGATGACGTCTCGATCACATGATCCCAACGTCATGGCAGTTTAAGCGATCAGCGTTAACATGGCAGACATCAGCAAAGTAACTGTGTATATATATATTTTTTTTTAAATGTTTTCTCTTGACTTTAAATTTTATACTAATTTTGCGGCATAGGCAGCGTCAAGAAAGAGTTTTTGACAACAAACATTTTTTTTGCCGATGACAGTGGTATGCGGTCAAAAGGCTTTGGCAGTGTGAATGAGCATTCATTTTCTGCCATTGGTATGTCCATGATTGTTATCGTCAGCCATAACGGTCAGCTGGCGATAACAATCAGCAATTTATTATAGGCCACACAGACTGAGAGACAGAGGATTGTAATGTATTGTTGTGTCATATAATGTTAATTTTTTTACAGGAGTTGGCATATGTGATAGGTTATTAATTGAAGACTAATCTTTCCCTTATCTTTTCACAGAACACACAGCAGCACCCTCGAGCGTGCTCGCCCATCTGGAGCGGAACTTCATGAATCGCCATCTGACCCGTCACAGCCATCCCACAGCGACAGCAGGCTTGCACCACCATCTGGAGAACCGGCAGCCGGTCCATCAGGTGTTCCACTGGCCGAGGCCTCTGGTGCTCCTTCGTTCGGGAATTCCCGACAGCGCCAGCGGGCCTCGGACAGGCCAACCATGCCCGAATTTTTGCATTTGAGCACGGTCTTCCAGAACTGTTTCAAGGCGCTGGGCAATAGAATGGACACTGCTCTGTCCAATATAGACCGGTGCCTTGAAAATATGGAATCCGAGCTCTCGAGGCCGGCCAAACATTTTTTTAGTGCCATTGCTAAGGGCATGGTGGCACACCTCACGCCGGAACTCCAGATTTCGGTGATGCAGGCCTGCAACACTGCCTACGTGAGGGCTCTGCAGCAGGCTCGGGTCATGCAGTCAGCGACTACAATGCCCGTAGTGCCGTCGCTGGCTAGCATGACTCCAACTCCTGCTGCAGAGCCACTCCAGCCACCCCACCCAGGTCCGCGTGCGGAGCGACTCCACCGCAGGCACCGTAACATTGTGCCACCGACTCCTGCTCCTGCCAGGCCCTCATCCTCCCGTAGGCGTCATTCTGTGGGAGCTGCCGCGGGAGAACAGAGGAGGAAGCGAAGGAGGACACACACTGCGGCTCTGGCTGCTCCAATCATACAGACACCAACTTCGCGGCAGGGGTCTAGCCGCAGCAGGAGCAGCCAGGGCCATTCAAGAAACAGTGCAAGACTGGTTTTGCCTCCTCTCTCCCCTACAGAGGTTGCGGTTTCGTCGCCAGTGTACCCTGAGGAGGGCTTGGAATTGCCGTCGAGCCTACTGGACTCTGGCTCATCCTCATCCTCCTCTTCCTCTCCCCATTCCCAACCAGAGACTTACCACTCACCCATGGTAGCTGAGGTTGATACCCCCTAAGTTTATTTCCCCTTTTTTTTCCTGTTTCCCCAATAAAAATTGTTATTTTTAAAACAACAATATTTGTTCTTATTTTGCAGTATACTTCTCGGCAATTCATGCCGTGCGCCGTCTACACATATTTTGGGCTTCAAACACCTCATATATGCAATGTCAGACAGTATTTTTACAATTTTTATTTTGCCTTTTTTTGGGTGTCTCTCATTGCTGTATAAGGTGTTTACAAACACTAAAGGTACCTTCACACTTAAGCAACGCTGCAGCGAAACAGACGATGCAGATCGCTGCAGCGTCACTATTTGGTCGCTGGAGAGCTGTCTGTGTGACAGCTCTCCAGCGACTAACGATGCCGAGGTCCCCGGGTAACCAGGGTAAACATCGGGTTGCTAAGCGCAGGGCCGCGCTTCCGATGTTTACCCTGGTTACCAGTGTAAAATTGTAAAAAGAAAAAATACATATACTCACAATCGCGTCCCCCGGCGTCCGCTTCCCTGCACTGACTGAGTGCCGGCCCGCTGGTCACGTCACCGCTGTGCTGTGCATTCACTTTACGGCCGGCACTCAGTCAGTGCAGGAAGCGGACGCCGGGGGACGCGAAGGTGAGTATATGTACTGTTGGTTTTTTTACATTTAACACTGGTAACCAGGGTAAATATCAGGTTACTAAGCGCTGCCCTGCGCTTAGTAACCCGATATTTACCCTGATTACCATTGTAAAACATCGCTGGTATCGTTGCTTTTGCTGTCAAACACAACGATACACGGTGATCTGACAACCAAATAAAGTTTACTGTAACCAACGACCAGCGATATCACAGCAGGATCCTGATCGCTGCTGCCTGCCAAACTCAACGATATCGCTAGCCAGGACGCAGCAACGTCACGGATCGCTAGCGTTATTGTTTAGTGTGAAGGTACCTTAACTGTTATTGTATACATATAATAAGGTCAGTGCTCCAGGGGTTGCAATGGTCACATAGCAAAGTGTTGACACTATTTGAATCAGGATGTATTTCTGCATCCTGACTTCAATACTTAATGGAGCGAACAAGATGGGCTCCCTCGTTGGCAAACTGAACAGTTTCCAATAGCATATTGAAACGGCTTCCTGGTGTGCAGTTGCCGATCTGCTTTTTTCCGGCACTGCATCCGCATGTTCCAAGGCTGTGTGAGTGGCACAACCCATACACAACCGAAGCCTATTGGCCTCGCCATGGTGTGGTGCCAGTCACACTGCCGCGTCACATGCAGCTGCATGGGGTGAAAATATATTATCAGCAAGTGCGCTCATTGAAGCCGTGTTCCACATGAAACTAGTCTGCTATCTTGACAGTTTGCCTATGAAGGAGACTAGCAACTAGCGAACACACGACCACGTGAACAAAAGTGTGGGGGTTTTGCAGACCATTTGGGAGCTGGTGATCACCAGAGTACATTTTGGGCGGTACACCGTTTTAGCGCAGTTGGTATAAATATGTTCTTTGAAGCAGTGTAGAAAACTTAGAAAAAATTTTTATTAAACAACAACAGTTTAAAATAAAGGGTTCCAAGTTTTTAGATAAGGCACATTACAGTAACAAACATTTATGAAGTATAGGTAGATGCAAAATTTGACCTAACAAAACCAACCTAAACAGATGACATCTATTGCACATAATACTGGAGAATTAATTTATTATTATATTATATTTTTAGCACTGTCACATAGAGGTATTTATTGGTGTAGTTAAAACCAGAATACAGTCCAACAGTAACACTACACCATTGTATCTTGCCATGACACACGGCCAACATCTGAAACAAAATAGGCCGCAAAACGATCCCTCATCTGCGCAATTTCAACACTTGTCCTCAGAGGATGATCTTGGTAATCGGGCAATGGGTTGGCCATGGGTTCATTGAGTTCCACGTTCAGTCTCTCTTTGGCCATAATATAATTGTGGAGAACCACACAAGCCTTCACCACCTCATCCACTGTTTCAATTTTAAGATTAATGGCGGATCCTAATATACGCCATTTGGAGACAAGGATGCCAAAGGCTCACTCCACAGTCCTTCTGGCCCTGGAGAGTCTGTAATTGAAAATCCTTTTTGTATGGTCCAAGCCCCTACTGGAGTAGGGTTTCAATAGGTTGGCAGACATTTGAAATGCCTCATCCCCAAAAACAACAAATGGCATCGCAGGGCCTTCGGTGTGGGGAAGAGGTCGTGGCTGGGGGAAATTAAAATTGTTCCCATATAATTTTTGGCCCATATCCGACTCCTTAAAGGTCCGTGAGTCATTTGCACGGCCAAACGCACCAATGTCCACTGCGAGAAACCTGCAGTCCGCACCTGCAATTGCCATGAGCACAGTTGAAAAGTATTTTTTATAGTTAAAAAAAAGGGATCCACTTTTTGCAGGCTTGGTAATCCGTATGTGCTTTCCATCCACTGCGCCAATACAGTTCGGAAAAGAACACACTTGCTCAAATTTCTGGGCGTTGGCCTCCCAGATTTCACTTGTAGGGACGGGTAAAAATTCCTCCCAGAGATTATCCCACAAAGCGCGGCATGTGTCAGCAATAATTCCGGAAAGAGTGGAGACTCCAATCCTGAATTGAAAATGAAGGGATCTCAAGGTCTCTCCGGTAGCCAGGAAACTGCCAAGAAGATAAAGAAATTACATTAAAGTACATTGTAATTTATAAAAGTACATTGACCATACCAACCCCCAAAAAAAATTTTAAAAAAAGGTAAACAAAGGGAAGAACATATCACAGTCATTCAAACAGCTACGTACCGTAGAGTCACCAGCAGCCATTCCTCTGCGGAAATTGATCGCCGGAGCTGCGTGTCCTGCCTGCTAATGGCTCCTTCCACCCGACGCAGAAGATAGCGGAAGCTGTCTTGTGACATCCTGGTATACTCAAAATATTTCTCCAGGTTGTCATTGAGTTCGCCAAACAAGCAATGGTAGGCTCCACGGCTCTCCCGGACTTCCACGATAGGGTGTATCCAAAAGCGGCGACAACTCCATCTCCGTTTTTCCCTTTCCCTTTGATGAAAACAGGCGAGAGCATAGGCATTAGCCAAGGCAAATTCCATCTCCATTTCCATGTAGATACTGTCCATGGGACGCTCCATCATGAATACCAGCAAAATGGGAGGAATTCATCTCTGCCAGGATATATATACACAATTACATTACACCAACCCTCTTCTAGCCATTGGTGGTCCTTATCTAGTGTGTAGACACAATTTTTTTTTTTGGGGATGAAGAATGACTCACTGTAGGAAAACGCATGCGTCTGGAAACGCAGCGTTTTTTGGTCAAAACGCAACTGCGTTTCCAAAAAACGCTGCGTTTTTCGACGCATGCGTTGAACGCATGCGTCGAAAAACCATGCGTTTTGATTGCGTCGTGCGTTGCGGCGACGACGCTGCGGCGCACACCGCAAATGTGAATGTAGACTTACACTGCTGTTGCTGCTGCAGCTAATATTTTGGCGATGATGCCTTGACGTTCCCGATGTTAGACGTCTAGAACTGGGATGCACACTGCGTGCCTCACTGCTGTCTTAATGAATTTGTAATTCACCGCACACTCAAAATGAATATTGCACAATATGCAAATAAAGTGTAAATTTATTCTAAATCTGGGAGCATAACAGAATAAAGCAGCTTATGCGATCATATACAACGTTTCGGCTCCACCGGAGCCTTTCTCACGTAATCGCTTTCTTTCAATGAGTGGAAAACGTGCAAAAGAGTAGGTGGAGGGAAGAAGTTCCAGTGGTGACACTTAAGCTAGTAGTAGTGTGACTGCCTGTGTATAGCTGGTGGTGGCCAGATGGGGTCACTGAAAACGTCCGTCTGTTGATGTCACTGAGATAAGCGGCGCTCCCGCGCCTTGCTGGTAGCTGGCCACCACCAGCTATACACAGGCAGTCACACTACTACTAGCTTAAGTGTCACCACTGGAACTTCTTCCCTCCACCTACTCTTTTGCACGTTTTCCACTCATTGAAAGAAAGCGATTACGTGAGAAAGGCTCCGGTGGAGCCGAAACGTTGTATATGATCGCATAAGCTGCTTTATTCTGTTATGCTCCCAGATTTAGAATAAATTTACACTTTATTTGCATATTGTGCAATATTCATTTTGAGTGTGCGGTGAATTACAAATTCATTACTAATCGGGACTGATTGTCCCATTACACCGGCACCTCACCTTTACTCTGACTGAGTGCACGCCAAAATCTTACTCTCACTGCTGTCTTAGGCAAAACCACTCTTAAGATTGTCTGCAAGCGCAAATCGATACTCCGCATGCGCACATCTGTTTTCAGGTATGGAAACATCTGGCTAAATATACTCATGCACCGCTTCTGAGGAAGAACTGCTGAAACGTGCGTGCATTAAAGAGGTCCACTGTTGCAGATTGGAGCTCTGGTAAATATGCCTGTCTGTATGCCTATACTGAATGTTGCTAAGATATCTGCTTAGTAAACCAAATTTGTTTCACTGCCCCTTCTCTGTCTGCTAACAGATTGTTTACAATCATGATATTATAGCCCAGTTTCTAATATCCAAGCAGTGTGGTCTGCACCATACACCTGGGACAGTCTCCAGCCTCTTTCAGCATCATGTGTAAATATTAAGCACTTTCTTGCATAATAACCATTACTATCTTGAATGTTCCTTTGTGATGTATATTGCATTGTTAGTATGATTAGGACTGCAGCATGTATTTTCATCATCAATATTAGGTACTTACTAGTTTGCATGCTCTATATGTATAAACCCCAATAAATGGAGTGATTCTTAATATAAGCTCTGCACAGTTTTTTATTTTGCCATCTCCTTTTTTAATTATGTCCTTTCTAAAATAATCTAATATATAAAGCTGAATGTGGGTGTGTATGTGTGTATGTGTGTATGTCCGGGATTGGCATCTGCACTGTCGCAGCTACAGCCACATAATTTTGCGCAGTCACACGTCTGGACCCTGAGAGTGTCATAGGCTATGTTGTGAGGTGAAATTTTAACCCTGCGCGTTCCAATTCACCAAACAATTTTGCCCCTATTTACATAATGGGGAAAAAGTGAAAGGAAAAGTGTTGGAGGCACACATTTCACCACACATACACCAACCTCACCACATAAAAGTCAAAACATAAAAGTCGCCGCTCAAAACTCGCTACGTGCAAAACTCGCCACATGCAAAACTAGGCTCACGCAAAACTCGCCACACGTGCAAAACTCACCTCATGGAAAACTTGCCACACGCAAAACTTGCACACGCGGAAAAATTGCCACATGCACAAAAGTTGCAACACATGCAAAAGTTGCCTCACACAAAACTTGCACATACTCAAAACGCACTACACATAAAACTCGCCACTCGCAAAACTCGCCATACGCAAAACGTGCTGCACACAACTTGCTACACTAACCTGTCACATGCAATGCGACACACAAAAAGTTGCTACACGCATGTCGCCACAAAAAAACTGATCTCACAAAAGTCGCTACATGCATGTCACCACACGCAACTCAACACACACAACTTGACACATGAAACTCGCCCTAAAACACACACAAGTCTGGTATTATCCTTCAAAAATAAAAATCTGATTAATAAGCAGACAAACTACAAGAGCAAGCACTGTGCCATATAGGAAATATGGCAGCTGTCGGACACATGACCTGTGTATTGTGTGAGCTAATATATACTGCCAGGGGGGAGGGCTTCCTGTTGGCTGGGGATTTATCAGGCTACCAATTTAGCTTACAAATACTGAGGTAAAAATACTGAGCAAATAACGTGTGAATGAGGTCTAATACAGGAGGAGATGACACACAGATATATACTATATACAGGAAGAGATGACACATTGGTATATACTATATACAGGGGAGATGACATACAGGTACATACTATATACAGGGGAGATGACACACAGGTATATACTATATACAGGGGAGATGACACACACCTATATACTATATACAGGGGAGATGACACACAGGTATATACTATATACAGGAGGAGATGACACACAGGTATATACTATATACAGGAGGAGATGACATACAGGTACATACTATATACAGGAGGAGATGACATACAGGTACATACTATATACAGGGGAGATGACACACAGGTATATACTATATACAGGAGGAGATGACTTACAGGTATATACTATATACAGGAGGATAAGACACACATATATACTATATACAGGAGGAGATGACATACAGATATATACTATATAAAAGAGGAGATGACACATACACTCACCGGCCACTTTATTAGGTACACCATGCTAGTAACGGGTTGGACCCCCTTTTGCCTTCAGAACTGCCTCAATTCTTCGTGGCATAGATTCAACAAGGTGCTGGAAGCATTCCTCAGAGATTTTGGTCCATATTGACATGATGGCATCACACAGTTGCCGCAGATTTGTCGGCTGCACATCCCAAAGATGCTCCATACAAGGCAGGATGGATCCATGCTTTCATGTTGTTTACGCCAAATTCTGACCCTACCATCCGAATGTCGCAGCAGAAATCGAGACTCATCAGACCAAGCAACATTTTTCCAATCTTCTACTGTCCAATTTCGATGAGCTTGTACAAATTGTAGCCTCAGTTTCCTGTTCTTAGCTGAAAGGAGTGGTACCCGGTGTGGTCTTCTGCTGCTGTAGCCCATCTGCCTCAAAGTTCGACGCACTGTGCGTTCAGAGATGCTCTTAGGCCTACCTTGGTTGTAACGGGTGGCGATTTGAGTCACTGTTGCCTTTCTATCAGCTCGAACCAGTCTGCCCATTCTCCTCTGACCTCTGGCATCAACAAGGCATTTCCGCCCACAGAACTGCCGCTCACTGGATTTTTTTTCTTTTTCGGACCATTCTCTGTAAACCCTAGAGATGGTTGTGCGTGAAAATCCCAGTAGATCAGCAGTTTCTGAAATACTCAGACCAGCCCTTCTGGCACCAACAACCATGCCACGTTCAAAGGCACTCAAATCACCTTTCTTCCCCATACTGATGCTCGGTTTGAACTGCAGGAGATTGTCTTGATCATGTCTACATGCCTAAATGCACTGAGTTGCCGCCATGTGATTGGCTGATTAGAAATTAAGTGTTAACAAGAAGTTGGACAGGTGTACCTAATAAAGTGGCCAGTGAGTGTAGGTATATAGAGGAGGAGATGACATACTGCAGGTATATACTATATACAGGGGAGATGACATACAGGTATATACTATATACAGGAGATGACATACAGGTATATACTATATATAGGAGGAGATGACATACAGGTATATAGTATATTCAGAAGAGATGACATACAGGTATATACTATATACAGGAGGAGATGACACATAGGTATATACAATATACAGGAGGAGATGACATACAGCAAGTATATACTATTTACTGGGGAGGTGACATACAGGTATATACTATATACAGGAGATGACATACAGGTGTATACTATATATAAGGGAGATGACAAACATGTATATACTGAGGGGAAAATGAGAGGTGTGAGGTGAAAATGAGGGGTGTGAGATGAAAATGAAAAGGTGTGAGTGCAAAATGAGAGGAGTGAGGGAAAATAGTGGAGTGATCGGAAAATGACAGATGTGAGGTCGAAATGACAAGTGTTAAGGGGAATGAGAAGAGTGAGGGGGGAATGAGAGGAGTGAAGGGGAAAATAAGAGGAGTGAGGGGGAAAATGAGAGGTGTAAGGGAGAAAATGAGAGATGTGAGGGGGAAAATGAGAGGCGTGATGGGAAAATAAGAGAAGTGAAGTGCTAAAACTAACCACAGATATTTACTATGCCCAGGCAACGCCGGGCTCTTCAGCTAGTTGTTAAATAAAAATCAATACGTTAGGCCCTATTTTATGTTTTTGAGGGTCCTTTTTTTCCCTTATTGGCTCTCTGCTGGTGCACGGGCTGGTCTAAAAAATGGCTCACAGAAATTGCTTATACCACTTACACTGCTGCTGCTAATATTTTGACAATGACACCTTGATGTTCCCAGAAATAGACATCTAGAACTGAAATGCACACTGTGCGTTTCACTGCTGTCTTGGGGAAAACCATTCTTTTTATTGTCTACAAGCGTATATTGATACTCCAGCATGCATGCATCCCTTTCCAGGGAAGGCGTTATCTGGCTAAATTTACTCTTGTACCATGGATCTAACAGAGTGGCAACCCAGTAGTCAGCACTATTTCTATCTCCAAGAATATGGGCATAATGCTGAATATAGTGCAGCAAGAAGGTGTTCATGTGTCAGGCACTTCCATGAGATCCAAGTCCATGCTGTGTTAGCAGTTGGGTAACACTCAAGGTTGCTTCCTCCGTCCTCTCCTGCCAACCATGGAACAAAAGAACACATCATTATCCTCTTCATATCCTGACTGTGATGCATCCATCACCTCATCCTCCTCAATTTGCTAGTGCACCTTCACTAACAGTTTGTCGGGTACCATGAGCACTCCTTCATCGCTATAAGCCACCCTCCCATTGCACCCGAATTCGCAACGACAGTCCAGAAATTTGAGATATTGTTATCCCTTCCACATCCTTCTCTGCTTCCAACTATTCCTCTGGGACCATCACCTCCTCTTGCAGACTATTCAAAGTATGCTACAGCCTGTAGATGACCGGAATAGTGATGCTGAAGATGGCATCATCAGCGCTAACCATCTTAGTAGCCATTTCAAAACTGTGCAGAAGAGTACAGCGGTCCTTCATCTGTGCCCACTCTGCAAGCGTAATTTGCACCATATCCGTACTGCGTTGGCACATGCTATGCAAAAAGACATACTGTACCAGGGCTCCTCACTGCTGCCACAGCCACTGCAACATGTGCAGAGTGAAATTCCGCCATGTCGGAACATCGCTAACCAAACAGTTAACTGATAGGCAAATAGATCTCTGTAGCGATGCAAGTCATCAGAAGTGAGCACACAGCTTCCATGCAGCAGCATATTTAGGCAGGGACAGGGGTGTAGAAATTGCTGTACTACCTGGTTGTGTATTTGAGCCATGCAAAGCATGTGTGTGAGGTTGCCACGGCGTAGGGTCACTACCAGGTTTGCACCGTTATCGCACACTGCCTTCCCTGGCTTCAGGTTTAGTGAAGACTGCCATTGTTCTAACTCAGCCTGGATACCTGTACACAATTCTTGACCTGTGTGACTGCAATCTCCAAGGTATATTAATTTAAACAATTCCAGATTGTGGTGAGCTGTGGCTGCACATTAGGGAAGTGGTGGAGATTTTATCTTGTAGTGCTAAGATGTTAATGGCTATCAGGAATCCATATTGGTAGCCTGTCTTTATGGAACCTTTAAGATATTAGACCGTAACAATTCAGCTTATATTAGCCTTGTATTTTCTGTAATTTTCCCAACACCTAGACCGCATAGCTCCTGTATCAATGTTTGGTAGGAAAGCATATGTTTTATAGTATAATCCAATTACTGCACAGTTCTTTTATCAATGTTTAGTGAGAAAATGACATGTTTATAGTATGGTACAACATTTGATACCAAGAGCGTCTTTGGTAAGTTTCATCTGGTGATGTATTTGTCCGATGTCGATTGACGTCTGAAGAGTTGGCCACTTAGACAGAGGGATACTATATTGGACAAATAGAACTTGTTAGTGCTTATGTAATACTTGGTTACACAAGCATTTGTTTCTAAACAAATTATAAGCTGGGGAATACTTCAACTAAGACAGAAGCCCTGTTAACCTGTGGAATAAAAAGGGGACACCTGTGATGCCACAGTGTGGATCCCAGGAATTTCTCTGTATTCACTGTGCTGCTTTTCACAGCTGATGTTCTCTGACAGATGAAGTGCTATTCCTGATTAAGTTTTTCCTCTGTAGTGTGCAATGTAAGTACTTTACCTTTGTGATTTTTATTATGCAAAAGTTCACAATATCCCACTATTTCCTATTTTCTGTAATTTAATTATTATAATAAAATTAATTGCCTTCTTTAAAGCCATATCTGACCCCTTCAAGAACTTGGCAAAACAAATCTGCACTTTTGGAATGCATGTCTGATTAAGGGAGAGCTTGAGGGCACAGATGGAGGCCATAGAGGAGGTGGAGGAGGAGGATGTGTAAACAGCTCTTCAGAATTGCCTATCTGAGATTCCTCAGAATCAGTTAGGCGTTTGGAAATATTTGCTGTGGGAGAAAACAAGGGTGATTGGGGTATCACCTCTGAGGATTGTCCTGTGTGTAATGTTAAGGTGGAGGAAGAGGAGGAGAGGCCACGTCATGACGCTTGTCATCCACTGAAGCACATGCTCTGTCTGAGCCTCATCTAAAAGGTGTACAGCTGTGCAGCTGACAAAGACAGGGAGACGAGAGGGCTGGCCAGTAACAGATGTTGTCAGTGGTCAGTTGGATAAGACAAGATGGTTTGTTTTGTTGAGCTTTAATTCAAATTAACACCAAACCCACGCACATGTTGAAAATCAAGCCGATTCCCCCTTTTACCATGAACTCACATGTTGTAAGTAGCCCTCTCCTCTTGTACCCTGTTGTTTCAAAACCTTAGACCCACAGCTGTCAGTCACCTGTCGCTAAATGAACAGTCACTATTTTTTTTCTTAGCTAGTGTGCCTGAACAACACTGCTATGCCTAATGATTTTTAAGTGGAAAGATAGCCTTCTGTTTTGCCACTGAAACACAGTTTTAACACAAAAGATTAGTAGTAGCTAATTGGGCCCTGTGGCTTCACTACCCTATTAGGCCTAACAATTATTAAGTGGAAATCTGGCCTCCTGATTTACCACTGAAACACAGTTCTTGCACAAATGATTAGGAGTATCTAATTGGGCCTCATGGATGCACCACTATAGTAGGCCTATTGATTTTTATGTGGAAATCTGGCCTTCTG
Organism: Ranitomeya variabilis; assembly: GCF_051348905.1. NCBI lineage: Eukaryota > Metazoa > Chordata > Amphibia > Anura > Dendrobatidae > Ranitomeya > Ranitomeya variabilis. The sequence continues at coordinate 307,702,052 of NC_135237.1, forward strand.
TTTTGCCACTGAAACACAGTTTTAACACAAACGATTAGTAGTAGCTAATTGGGCCCTATGGCTGCACTACCCTATTAGACCTAACAATTTTTAAGTGGAAATCTGACCTTCTGATTTGCCACAGAAACATAGTTTTAGCATAAACTATTAGAAGTGTTGTGAAATTGGATTCTGGGCTCCCCCGGTGGCCACTTGTGGAATTGTACTTTTGTGCATCATCCCCTCTGTTCACCTGCTCCTATCAGGATTTGGGAGTCGCTATATAACCTTGCTCCTCTGTCAGTTTCATGCCGGTCATCAATGTAATCAGAAGCCTTTCTGTGCATGTTCCTGCTACTAGACAACTCCCAGCTAAGTTGGACTTTTGTCCTTGTGTGTTTTTGCATTTTGTTCCTGTTCACAGCTGCTGTTTCGTTACTGTGTCTGGAAAGCTCTTGTGAGCGGAAATTGCCACTCTGGTGTTATGAGTTAATGCTAGAGTCTTAAAGTAATTTCTGGATGGTGTTTTGATAGGGTTTTCTGCTGACCATGAAAGTGCCCTTTCTGTCTTCTTGCTATCTAGTAAGCGGACCTCGATTTTTGCTAAACCTATTTTCATACTACGTTTGTCATTTCATCTAAAATCACCGCCAATATATGTGGGGGCCTCTGTCTGCCTTTTGGGAAAATTTCTCTAGAGGTGAGCCAGGACTGTCTTTTCCTCTGCTAGGATTAGGTAGTTCTCCGGCTGGCGCTGGGCATCTAGGGATAAAAAAACGTAGGCATGCTACCCGGCCACTTCTAGTTGTGCGGCAGGTTTAGTTCATGGTCAGTATAGTTTCCATCTTCCAAGAGCTAGTTCTCATATATGCTGGGCTATGTTCTCTCGCCATTGAGAATCATGACAGTTTGACCGGCCCAAAAAAAAAAAAGGGTTAAATTACTGGCTGAGAAAGGAGAGAAATAAGAAGTCTGCTACAATTTTTTTTTTTTTTTTTCCTCTAGTTCTGAGTGTGCTCTTAATTGAATCACTTGCTAGTCTGCCTATACTGCAGCCTTCCTCTCTTTCTCTCCTTCTTATCCTTGAATGGCTCTGTGTTCACCTGTTTCAAATGGATCTTCAGAGTGTAGCTACAGGTTTGAATAATCTCGCCACAAAGGTACAAAATTTGCAAGATTTTGTTGTTCATGCACCTATGTCTGAGCCTAGAATTCCTTTGCCTGAATTCTTCTCGGGGAATAGATCTCACTTTCAAAATTTTAAAAATAATTGCAAATTGTTTTTGTCCCTGAAGTCTCGCTCTGCCGGAGACCCTGCACAGCAGGTCAGGATTGTAATTTCCTTGCTCCGGGGCGACCCTCAAGACTGGGCTTTTGCATTGGCACCAGGGGATCCTGCGTTGCTCAATGTGGATGCGTTTTTTCTGGCCTTGGGGTTGCTTTATGAGGAACCTCATTTAGAGCTTCAGGCGGAAAAGGCCTTGATGTCCTTGTCTCAGGGGCAAGATGAAGCTGAAATATACTGCCAAAAATTCCGCAAATGGTCTGTGCTTACTCAGTGGAATGAGTGCGCCCTGGCGGCGATTTTCAGAGAAGGTCTCTCTGATGCCATTAAGGATGTTATGGTGGGGTTCCCTGTACCTGCGAGTCTGAATGAGTCCATGACGATGGCTATTCAGATCGATAGGCGTCTGCGGGAGCGCAAACCTGTGCACCATTTGGCGGTGTCTACTGAGAAAACGCCAGAAAATATGCAATGTGATAGAATTCTGTCCAGAAGCGAGCGGCAGAATTTTAGACGAAAAAAAGGGTTGTGCTTCTATTGTGGTGATTCAACTCATGTTATATCAGCATGCTTTAAGCGTACTAAGAAGCCTGACAAGTCTGTTTCAATTAGCACTTTACAGTCTAAGTTTATTCTATCTGTGACCCTGATTTGTTCTTTGTCATCTATTACCGCGGACGCCTATGTCGACTCTGGCGCTGCTTTGAGTCTTATGGATTGGTCCTTTGCCAAACGCTGTGGGTATGATTTGGAGCCATTGGAGGCTCCGATACCTCTGAAAGGGATTGACTCCACCCCATTGGCTAGTAATAAACCACAATACTGGACACAAGTGACTATGCGTGTTAATCCGGATCACCAGGAGGTTATTCGCTTTCTGGTGCTGTATAATCTACATGATGTTTTGGTGCTGGGATTGCCATGGCTGCAATCTCATAACCCAGTCCTCGACTGGAGAGCTATGTCTGTGTTAAGCTGGGGATGTAAAGGAACTCATGGGGACGTACCTTTGGTTTCCATTTCATCATCTATTCCCTCTGAGATTCCTGAATTCTTGTCTGACTTTCGTGACGTTTTTGAAGAACCCAAGGTTGGTTCACTACCTCCGCACCGGGAGTGCGATTGTGCCATAGACTTGATCCCGGGTAGTAAATACCCTAAGGGTCGTTTATTTAATCTGTCTGTGCCTGAACACGCGGCTATGCGAGAATATATAAAGGAGTCCTTGGAAAAGGGACATATTCGTCCTTCGTCATCTCCCTTAGGAGCCGGTTTTTTCTTTGTGTCTAAGAAAGACGGCTCTTTGAGGCCGTGTATTGATTATCGACTTTTGAATAAAATCACGGTTAAATATCAATATCCGTTACCACTGCTTACTGATTTGTTTGCTCGTATAAAGGGGGCCAAGTGGTTCTCTAAGATTGATCTCCGTGGGGCGTATAATTTGGTGCGAATCAAGCAGGGGGATGAGTGGAAAACCGCATTTAATACGCCCGAGGGCCATTTTGAGTATTTGGTGATGCCTTTTGGTCTTTCAAATGCCCCTTCAGTCTTCCAGTCCTTTATGCATGACATTTTCCGCGATTATTTGGACAAATTTATGATTGTGTATCTGGATGATATTCTGATTTTTTCGGATGACTGGGACTCTCATGTCCAGCAGGTCAGGAGGGTTTTTCAGGTTTTGCGGTCTAATTCCTTGTGTGTGAAGGGTTCTAAGTGTGTTTTTGGGGTTCAAAAGATTTCCTTCTTGGGATACATTTTTTCCCCCTCTTCCATCGAGATGGATCCTGTCAAGGTTCAGGCTATTGGTGATTGGACGCAACCCTCTTCTCTTAAGAGTCTTCAGAAATTTTTGGGCTTTGCTAACTTTTATCGTCGATTTATTGCTGGTTTTTCTGATGTTGTAAAACCATTGACTGATTTGACTAAGAAGGGTGCTGATGTTGCTGATTGGTCCCCTGATGCTGTGGAGGCCTTTCGGGAGCTCAAGCGCCGCTTTTCTTCCGCCCCAGTGTTGCGTCAGCCTGATGTTGCTCTTCCTTTTCAGGTTGAGGTCGACGCTTCTGAAATCGGAGCTGGGGCGGTGTTGTCGCAGAGAAGTTCCGACTGCTCCGTGATGAGACCTTGTGCTTTTTTTTCCCGTAAATTTTCGCCCGCCGAGCGGAATTATGATATTGGGAATCGGGAGCTTTTGGCCATGAAGTGGGCTTTTGAGGAGTGGCGTCACTGGCTTGAGGGGGCCAGACATCAGGTGGTGGTATTGACTGACCACAAAAATTTAATTTACCTTGAGTCTGCCAGGCGCCTGAATCCTAGACAGGCGCGCTGGTCGTTGTTTTTCTCTCGGTTTAATTTTGTGGTGTCTTACCTACCGGGTTCTAAGAATGTTAAGGCGGATGCCCTTTCTAGGAGTTTTGAGCCTGACTCCCCTGGTAATTCTGAGCCCACAGGTATCCTTAAAGATGGAGTGATATTGTCTGCCGTTTCTCCAGACCTGCGGCGAGCCTTGCAGGAGTTTCAGGCGGATAGACCTGATCGTTGCCCACCTGGTAGACTGTTTGTTCCTGATGATTGGACCAGTAGAGTCATCTCTGAGGTTCATTCTTCTGCGTTGGCAGGTCATCCTGGAATCTTTGGTACCAGGGATTTGGTGGCAAGGTCCTTCTGGTGGCCTTCCCTGTCACGAGATGTGCGAGGCTTTGTGCAGTCTTGTGACGTTTGTGCTCGGGCCAAGCCTTGTTGTTCTCGGGCTAGTGGATTGTTGTTACCCTTGCCTATCCCGAAGAGGCCTTGGACGCACATCTCGATGGATTTTATTTTGGATCTGCCTGTTTCTCATAAGATGTCTGTCATCTGGGTGGTGTGTGACCGTTTCTCTAAGATGGTCCATCTGGTTCCCTTGCCTAAGTTGCCTTCTTCTTCCGAGTTGGTTCCTCTGTTTTTTCAAAATGTTGTTCGTTTGCATGGTATTCCGGAGAATATCGTTTCTGACAGAGGGACCCAATTCGTGTCTAGATTTTGGCGGGCATTCTGTGCTAGGATGGGCATAGATTTGTCTTTTTCGTCTGCTTTCCATCCTCAGACTAATGGCCAGACCGAGCGGACTAATCAGACCTTGGAGACATATTTGAGGTGTTTTGTGTCTGCGGATCAGGATGATTGGGTTGCTTTTTTGCCTTTGGCGGAGTTCGCCCTCAATAATCGGGCCAGCTCTGCCACCTTGGTGTCCCCGTTTTTCTGTAATTCGGGGTTTCATCCTCGATTTTCCTCCAGTCAAGTGGAATCTTCGGATTGTCCTGGAGTGGATGCTGTGGTGGAGAGGTTGCATCAGATTTGGGGGCAGGTGGTGGACAATTTGAAGTTGTCCCAGGAGAAGACTCAGCTTTTTGCCAACCGCCGTCGTCGTGTTGGTCCTCGGCTTTGTGTTGGGGACTTGGTGTGGTTGTCTTCTCGTTTTGTCCCTATGAGGGTTTCTTCTCCTAAGTTTAAGCCTCGGTTCATCGGTCCGTACAAGATATTGGAGATTCTTAACCCTGTGTCCTTCCGTTTGGACCTCCCTGCATCCTTTTCGATTCATAATGTTTTTCATCGGTCATTGTTGCGCAGGTATGAGGTACCGGCTGTGCCTTCCGTTGAGCCTCCTGCTCCGGTGTTGGTTGAGGGTGAGTTGGAGTACGTTGTGGAAAAGATCTTGGACTCTCGTGTTTCCAGACGGAAACTCCAGTATCTGGTCAAATGGAAGGGATACGGTCAGGAGGATAATTCTTGGGTCACTGCCTCTGATGTTCATGCCTCCGATCTTGTCCGTGCCTTTCATAGGGCTCATCCTGATCGCCCTGGTGGTTCTGGTGAGGGTTCGGTGCCCCCTCCTTGAGGGGGGGGTACTGTTGTGAAATTGGATTCTGGGCTCCCCCGGTGGCCACTTGTGGAATTGTACTTTTGTGCATCATCCCCTCTGTTCACCTGCTCCTATCAGGATTTGGGAGTCGCTATATAACCTTGCTCCTCTGTCAGTTTCATGCCGGTCATCAATGTAATCAGAAGCCTTTCTGTGCATGTTCCTGCTACTAGACAACTCCCAGCTAAGTTGGACTTTTGTCCTTGTGTGTTTTTGCATTTTGTTCCTGTTCACAGCTGCTGTTTCGTTACTGTGTCTGGAAAGCTCTTGTGAGCGGAAATTGCCACTCTGGTGTTATGAGTTAATGCTAGAGTCTTAAAGTAATTTCTGGATGGTGTTTTGATAGGGTTTTCTGCTGACCATGAAAGTGCCCTTTCTGTCTTCTTGCTATCTAGTAAGCGGACCTCGATTTTTGCTAAACCTATTTTCATACTACGTTTGTCATTTCATCTAAAATCACCGCCAATATATGTGGGGGCCTCTGTCTGCCTTTTGGGAAAATTTCTTTAGAGGTGAGCCAGGACTGTCTTTTCCTCTGCTAGGATTAGGTAGTTCTCCGGCTGGCGCTGGGCATCTAGGGATAAAAAAACGTAGGCATGCTACCCGGCCACTTCTAGTTGTGCGGCAGGTTTAGTTCATGGTCAGTATAGTTTCCATCTTCCAAGAGCTAGTTCTCATATATGCTGGGCTATGTTCTCTCGCCATTGAGAATCATGACATAGAAGTATCTAATTGGGCCTCATGGCCTGTAACTATAGTATGGCTTAATGAGTTTTACATGGAAATTTGGCTTTCTGATTTGACACTGAAACACAGTTTTAGCACAAATAATACAAAGTAGCTAATTGGGTCTCGTGGCTGCACCACTATAATAGGCTTTATAATTTTTCCGTGGAAATCTGGCCTTCTGATTTGCCAAGATTGTGCACCACATTATGGGTGTCAGGTCCGAGCATTCCTACATGAACAGTTTCCTGGAAAGTGGATTGGTCATCGTGGGCCAGTTGAATGGCCACCAAGGTCTCTGCATCTGAAACAATAGATACTGGAAGCCTGTGCTAGCATTTCTTCTGCGTTGTTGCTATCGGTGTATCAAGAGTGGGAGAAGAGGGTTGCATTGACAATCCAACACAATGGGCAGAACTTTGAACACATTTTACAAGTGGTCATAAACTTGTATATAACTCATGAAAGAATAAAGTTACGTTAAAACCAAGCACATCATTGTTTTTCTTGTGAAATTCTCAATAAGTTTCATGTGTCACATGACCCTCTTCCCATTGGAAAAAATAAAGTTGGATCCAAAATGGCCAACTTTAAAATGGCCACCACCCATATTGAAAAGTTTTCCTCCTCCCATATACTAATGTGCCACAAACAGGAAGTTGATATCACCAACCCTTCCAATTTTTTTATATGTATCCATATAAATGGCCCACCCTGTATAATGTAAAATATTAACTGTTATGGCGCAAGAGGCAAACTGTGCAGAACTAATAATGTCACTGTTAGAAGTAACATTACCCTGCTACGACTGAGACAAGGGATACTCACTATATTCCATTACATTCTCCACTTGGTTCCAATTTAATATGCTTGATAAAATCACAGAAGGCTAATTGACTCCTTTGTCTGATAGTATACCCAAACAGCGGATGTCAGTGGTAGTAGTGCTGCTGGTTTCATTTTTCACATCCTTATTATCAAATGCAAAGGTATGTTTTATTTTCTTTTACATTATCCCGTTCACAGCCATTGCCACTTTTTGTTTAGCCATATTTATTTTTCATTATACCAAAGTTAACTTTTGATGAACAATGAATGCTTAATTTGTGTTTAAAGAACACCAGCAACAACACGCAGCAGTATTAGTGGGCATATTCAATCGTCAAATAAGACTAGCATACTAGGCGTGCAAAGACTCTGCACCATAGTAAGTGATATCCACATTTTGTCTGGCATACACTGTCTATGTTTTTTTTTCATTCATTCAGCTATATTGCTTGCAAGTAGTGTTGAGCGATACCGTCCGATACTTGAAAGTATCGGTATCGGATAGTATCGGCCGATACCCGAAAAGTATTGGATATCGCCGATACCGATACCCGATACCAATACAAGTCAATGGGACACCAAGTATCGGAAGGTATCCTGATGGTTCCCAGGGTCTGAAGGAGAGGAAACTCTCCTTCAGGCCCTGGGATCCATATTACTGTGTAAAATAAAGAATTAAAATAAAAAATATTGATATACTCACCTCTCTGGAGGCCCCTGGACATCACCGCTGGTAACCGGCAGCCTTCTTTGCTTAAAATGAGCGCGTTTAGGGCCTTCCATGACGTCACGGCTTCTGATTGGTTGCGTGCCGCTCATGTGACTGCCACGCGACCAATCACAAGCCGTGACGTCATTCTCAGGTCCTAAATTCCGAATTCTAGGAATTTAGGACCTGAGAATTACGTCACGGCTTGTGATTGGTCGCGTGGCGGTCACATGAGCGGCACGCGACCAATCAGAAGCCGTGATGTCATGGAAGGTGCTGAACGCGCTCATTTTAAGCAAAGCAGGCTGCCGGTTACCAGCGGTGATGTCCAGGGGCCTCCGGAGAGGTGAGTATATCAATATTTTTTATTTTAATTCTTTATTTTTTACATGGATATGGATCCCAGGGCCTGAAGGAGAGTTTCCTCTCCTTCAGACCCTGGGAACCATACACTGGGAAATTCCGATTCCCGATACCACAAAAGTATCGGATCTCGGTATCGGAATTCCGATACCGCAAGTATCGGCCGATACCCGATATTTGCGGTATCGGAATGCTCAACACTACTTGCGAGCTGACCAGCCTTTAACCCCTTAAGCCCCGAGGGTGGTTTGCACGTTAATGACCGGGCCAATTTTTACAATTCTGACCACTGTCCCTTTATGAGGTTATAACTCTGGAACGCTTCAACGGATCTTGGCGATTCTGACATTGTTTTCTTGTGACATATTGTACTTCATGTTAGTGGTAAAATTTCTTCGATATAACTTGCGTTTATTTGTGAAAAAAACGAATATTTGGCGAAAATTTTGAAAATTTCGCAATTTTCCAACTTTGAATTTTTATGCCCTTAAATCACAGACATATGTCACACAAAATGCTTAATAAATAACATTTCCCACATGTCTACTTTACATCAGCACAATTTTGGAACCAAAATTTTTTTTTGTGACGGAGTTATAAGGGTTAAAAGTTGACCAGCAATTTCTCATTTTTACAACACCATTTTTTTTAGGGACCACATCTCATTTGAAGTCATTTTGACGGGTCTATATGATAGAAAATACCCAAGTGTGACACCATTCTAAAAACTGCACCCCTCAAGGTACTCAAAACCACTTTCAAGAAGTTTATTAACCCTTCAGGTGTTTCACAGGAATTTTTGGAATGTTTAAATAAAAATGAACATTTAACTTTTTTTCACACAAAATTTATTTCAGCTCCAATTTGTTTTATTTTACCAAGGGTAACAGGAGAAAATAGACCCCAAAAGTTGTTGTACAATTTGTCCTGAGTACGCTGATACCCCATATGTGGGGGTAAACCACAGTTTGGGCGCATGGCAGAGCTTGGAAGCAAAGGAGCGCCATTTGACTTTTCAATGCAAAATTGACTGGAATTGAGATGGGACGCCATGTTGCATTTGGAGAGCCCCTGATGTGCCTAAACATTGAAACCCCTAACAAGTGACACCATTTTGGAAAGTAGACCCTCTAAGGAACTTATCTAGATGTGTGGTGAGCACTTTGACCCAACAAGTGCTTTACAGAAGTTTATAATGCAGAGCCGTAAAAATAAAAAATCATATTTTTTCACAAAAATTATCTTTTCACCCCCAATTTTTTATTTTCCCAAGGGTGAGAGAAGAAATTGGACCCCAAAAATTGTTGTGCAATTTGTCCTGAGTACGCTGATACCCCATATGTGGGTGTAAACCATTGTTTGGGCGCAGGGCAGAGCTCGGAAGGGAAGGAGCGCCATTTGACTTTTCAATGCAAAATTGACTGGAATTGAGATGGGACGCCATGTTGCATTTAGAGAGCCCTTGATGTGCCTAAACATTGAAACCCCTAACAAGTGACACCATTTTGGAAAGTAGACCCCCTAAGGAACTTATCTAGATGTGTGTTGAGCACTTTGACCCAACAAGTGCTTCACAGAAGTTTATAATGCAGAGCCGTAAAAATAAAAAATCATATTTTTTCACAAAAATGATCTTTTCACCCCCATTTTTTTATTTCCCCAAGGGTAAGAGAAGAAATTAGACCACAAAAGTTGTTGTGCAATTTGTCCTGAGTACGACGATACCCCGTATGTGGGGGTAAACCACTGTTTGGGTGCATAGCAGAGCTCGGAAGGGAAGGAGCGCTATTTGACTTTTCAATGCAAAATTGACTGGAATTAAGATGGGATGCCATGTTGCATTTGGAGAGCCCCTGATGTGCCTAAACATTAAAAAACCCCACAAGTGACACCATTTTGGAAAGTAGACCCCCTAAGGAACTTATCTAGATGTGTTTTGAGAGCTTTGAACCCCCAAGTGTTTCACTACAGTTTATAACGCAGAGCCGTGAAAATAAAAATTATTTTTTTTTTTCACAAAAATGATTTTTTAGCCCCCAGTTTTGTATTTTCACAAGGGTATCAGGATAAATTGGACCCCAAAAGTTGTTGTCCAATTTGTCTGGAGTACGCTGATACCCCATTTGTGGGGAGGGACCACTGTTTGGGCGCATGACAGAGCTCGGAAGGGAAGGAGCGCCATTTGGAATGCAGACTTAAATGGATTGGTCTGCGGGCGTCACGTTGCATTTGCAGAGCCCCTGATGTACCCAAACAGTACAAACCCCCCACAAGTGACCCCATATTGGAAACTAGACCCCCCAAGGAACTTATCTAGATGTGTTGTGAGAACTTTGAACCCCCAAGTGTTTCACTACAGTTTATAACGCAGAGCCGTGAAAATATTATTTTTTTTTTTTTCACAAAAATGAAATTTAGCCCCCAGTTTTGTATTTTCACAAGGGTATCAGGATAAATTGGACCCTAAAAGTTGTTGTCCAATTTGTCCTGAGTACGCTGATACCCCCTATGTGGGGGGGAACCACTGTTTGGGCGCATGACAGAGCTCGGAAGGGAAGGAGCGCCATTTGGAATGCAGACTTAAATGGATTGGTCTGCAGGCATCACGTTGCATTTGCAGAGCCCCTGATGTACCCAAACAGTACAAACCCCCCACAAGTGACCCCATATTGGAAACTAGACCCCCCAAGGAACTTATCTAGATGTGTTGTGAGAACTTTGAACCCCCAAGTGTTTCACTACAGTTTATAACGCAGAGCCGTGAAAATAAAAATTATTTTTCTTTTTCACAAAAATGATTTTTTAGCCCCCAGTTTTGTATTTTCACAAGGGTATCAGGATAAATTGGACCCTAAAAGTTGTTGTCCAATTTGTCCTGAGTACGCTGATACCCCCTATGTGGGGGGGAACCACTGTTTGGGCGCATGACAGAGCTCGGAAGGGAAGGAGCGCCATTTGGAATGCAGACTTAAATGGATTGGTCTGCAGGCATCACGTTGCATTTGCAGAGCCCCTGATGTACCCAAACAGTACAAACCCCCCACAAGTGACCCCATATTGGAAACTAGACCCCCCAAGGAACTTATCTAGATGTGTTGTGAGAACTTTGAACCCCCAAGTGTTTCACTACAGTTTATAACGCAGAGCCGTGAAAATAAAAATTATTTTTCTTTTTCACAAAAATGATTTTTTAGCCCCCAGTTTTGTATTTTCACAAGGGTATCAGGATAAATTGGACCCTAAAAGTTGTTGTCCAATTTGTCCTGAGTACGCTGATACCCCCTATGTGGGGGGGAACCACTGTTTGGGCGCATGACAGAGCTCGGAAGGGAAGGAGCGCCATTTGGACTGCAGACTTAAATGGATTGGTCTGCAGGCGTCACGTTGCATTTGCAGAGCCCCTGATGTACCCAAATAGTACAAACCCCCCACAAGTGACCCCATATTGGAAACTAGACCTCCCAAGGAACTTATCTAGATGTGTTGTGAGAACTTTGAACCCCCAAGTGTTTCACTACAGTTTACAACGCAGAGCCGTGAAAATAAAACATATTTTTTTTCCCACAAAAATGATTTTTAGCCCCCCAAATTTTTATTTTCCCAAGGATAACAAGAGAACTTGGACCCCAGAAGTTGTTGTTCAATTTGTCCCTAGTACGCTGATACCCCATATGTTGGGGTAAACCCCTTTTTGGACGCACGGGAGAGCTCGGAAGGGAAGGAGCACTGTTTTACTTTTTCAACGCAGAATTGGCTGGAATTGAGATTGGACGCCATGTCGCGTTTGGAGAGCCCCTGATGTGCCTGAACAGTGGAAACTCCCCAATTCTACCTGAAACCCTACCCCTAACCTCACCCCTAACCGTTTACTGAACATTTTCTGACAGTCATAAGTGCCACGTATATAAGTGCCACGTATATAAGTGCCACGTATATAAGTGCCACGTATATAAGTGCCACGTATTTAAGAGCCACGTATTTAAGTGCCACGTATTTCAGTGCCACGATATTTCAGTGCCACGATATTTCAGTGCCACGTATTTCAGTGCCACGTATTTCAGTGCCACGTATTTCAGGCACTGAAAAATACGTGGCACGTAAATACGTGGCACTTAAATACGTGGCACTTAAATACGTGGCACTTAAATACGTGGCACTTAAATACGTGGCACTTAAATACGTGGCACTTAAATACGTGGCACTTATATACGTGGCACTTATATACGTGGCCACTGAAATATCGTGGCACTTATATACGTATATAAATGTATATTTCAGTGCCACGTATTTCAGTGCCACGTATTTCAGGTTAGGGGTAGGGTTAGGGTTTTTTGTTTTTTTCTTGTTTTCTTGTGTTTTTCTATAAAAACGCATGCGTTTTACCGCGTTTACATGCATTTTTTTCACACATGCGTTTTTTTAAAAAACGCATGCAGATAAAAACGCAAGTGTGAAACCAGACTAAAAGACGCTTTTTATAGCAAAAAAGTTTTTGCATCTCCACATTTTGAGACCTATAATTTTTCCACATTTTGGTCCACAGAGTCATGTGAGGTCTTGTTTTTTGCGGGACGAGTTGACGTTTTTATTGGTAACATTTTCGGACACGTGACCATTTTTTATCACTTTTTATTCTGATTTTTGTGAGGCAGAATAACCAAAAACCAGCTATTCATGAATTTCTTTTGGGGGAGGCGTTTATACCGTTCTGCGCTTGGTAAAATTGATAAAGCAGTTTTATTCGTCGGGTCAGTACGATTACAGCGATACCTCATTTATATCATTTTTTTATGTTTTGACGCTTTTATACGATAAAAACTATTTTATAGAAAAAATAATTATTTTGGCATCGCTTTATTCTGAGGACTATAACTTTTTTATTTTTTTGCTGATGATGCTGTATGGCGGCTCGTTTTTTGCGGGACAAGATGACGTTTTCAGCGGTAACATGGTTATTTATATCCGTCTTTTTGATCGCGTGTTATTCCACTTTTTGTCCGGCGGTATGGTAATAAAGCGTTGTTTTTTGCCTCGTTTTTTTTTTTTTTTTTCTTACGGTGTTTACTGAAGGGGTTAACTAGTGGGCCAGTTTTATAGGTTGGGTCGTTACGGACGCGGCGATACTAAATATGTGTACTTTTATTGTTTTTGTTTGTTTTTTTTAGATAAAGAAATGTATTTATGGGAATAATATTTTTTTTTTTATTATTATTTATTTAGGAATTTTTTTTTTTTTTTTTTTACACATGTGGAAATTTTTTTTTTTACTTTTTTACTTTGTCCCAGGGGGGGACATCACAGATCGCAGATCTGATAGTGTGCACAGCACTCTATTAGATCTGCGATCATCCTTTCATCGGAGCAGGCTGCAGCTTTCATCTGCAGCCTGCTCCGACCCGGAAGTGCTCCCTGCAGGACCCGGATACAGCCCCTCGGCCATTTTGGATCCGGGGCCTGCAGGGAGAAGACGTTCGGTACGAGGTGAGTACATCACCTTGTACCGATCGTCTCAGGGAAGCCCGCAGGGAGCCCCCTCCCTGCGCGATGCTTCCCTGTACCGCCGGTACACCGCGATCATGTTTGATCGCGGTGTGCCGGGGGTTAATGTGCCGGGGGCGGTCCGTGACCGCTCCTGGCACATAGTGCCGGATGTCAGCTGCGATATGCAGCCGACACCCGGCCGCGATCGGCCGCGCTCCCCCCGTGAGCGCGGCCGATCGCGTATGACGTACTATCCCGTCACCGGGAATTAAGTCCCAGGTCACCTTGACGGGATAGTACGTCATACGGGATTAAGGGGTTAATTTGTAGAGCATATTTGTCTGTTTTTTAGGCCTCTTTCACACGTCAGTGTCTCCGGTACATGTAGTGACAGTTTTCTCACGTACCGGAGACACTGACACACGTAGGCACATTAGAATCTATATGTTTCTGCACATGTGCGTGTTTTCACATGGACCGTATATCCGTGTGCAAAACACGTAGACATGTCCGTTTTTTTCCGGCAGCATGTACAGCAATACATCCTGCACACGTGCACACGGAGAACAGTGTGCACTCTTCTCCGTGTGCACGTACCACCCGCAGGAGAGACAGCGCTACAGTAAGCGCTGTCCCCCCGCTGTGGTGCCGAAGGCGGCATTCATCTCTTCTCCCCCGCAGGAGAGAAGAGATGAAAAATCAAGTTTTTGTTATTTTTTGTGAAAAATAAAGTTTGCATGTGACCCCCGCCTCCCACCCCCAGTGCGCCGCCCGGCCCCTTGCAGAAGAAATACTCACCCATCTCCCATGATGTCTCCTCTCAGCGCTGGCCCCTTGTCCTGTGTAAGCGGTCAAGTGGGACCGCTCATTACAGTGAGGATTATGCGTATATTCCTCACTGTAATGAGCGGTTCCACGTGACAGCTCACACAGGACAAGGGGCCAGCACTGAGAGGAGAGTGGAGACATCGCAGGAGCTGGGTGAGTATTTCTTCTGCAAGGGGCCGGGTGGCGCACTGGGGGTGGGAGGCGGGGGTCACATGCAAACTTTATTTTTCACAAAAAATAACAAAAACTTGATCTTTCATTTCTGCTCTCCTGCGGGGGAGAAGAGATGAATGCCGCCTTCAGCACCACAGCGGGGGGACAGCGCTTAGTGTAGCATTGTCTCTCCTGCATGGTCCGTGTGGTCCTCAGGCGGCACATGGGTGGCACACGTATGCCGCACGTGTGCCACACTGATGTGCCACGTGAGCACACGTACACGGATAACTCCGGTACCGATTTCTCCGGTACCGGAATTATCTGGACGTGTGAAAGAGGCCTTAGGAAGAAATTCCATGTTGATTTTTATGTTCTTGTTTTTGCTCTTGTCTATTGGGTATCTGCCTGCAAAGTCTAAATTGCCAGCACTGACTTACCAATGTCATAATGTGTAAGGATACACTTCAATTGGCAGGAAAACTAGTTAAACCTAAATGTCAATTTATTTATACATATCCAGGAGGAAGTGATCAGAAGAATGCATTAAATTTCAAGAAAAGATACTGCCGCATTGTTTTTTTTCTTTATGGAGACTGCAAGTGTTAACAATCGGACAGTTTAGGCCACGTGCACACGTTGAGGAAAGTGGTGCGGATTTTTCTGGACTGATTTTGGTCAGTCCCCAGGTAAACCGCACTGCAGATTTCCTTCGGAATTAACGTGGATTTACTGCAATTTTTTGGCAGATTTTGTGCGGATTCCACCTGTGGTTTTACACCTGCGGATTCCTATTATGGAGCAGGTGTAAACCGCAGTGAAATCTGCACAAAGAATTGACATGCTGCGGAATAAACAATGCTATGTTTTCACGCTGTTTTTTCCACAGCATGTGCACTGCGGATTTTGTTTTCCATAGGTTTACATGGTACTGTAAACTCATGGAAAACTGCTGCGAATCCGCAGCGGCCAATCTGCTGCAGATCCGCAGCAAAATCCACAGCGTGTGCACATACCCTCGTTGGTCTCCTTGTAGGAAGGAATTGCAGTAACTTTTCTTGCACCACACAGAGTTTTATCAAATAGCAAGCACTTGAAAGATATACAGTTATACTACTTTTATTTTTTACAGTATTATGCTTTTATTAAATTAAAACAAATTATTTTTATAACGGTATATCATACATCCATGGTTTGTGTAAAAATATAAAATTCTGAAGACATAACTGGAATTTATTATTGAATTAGTAATATAATGAAAAAAAATAGAAACTATTTTAATTTTTTGTTACATCTGGTTATAGTCATTAAATTGTAAGAAAACATTGGATATTAGCAATGATTAGAATACAGGTACTCAGTGACAGGAATCCATTAAAATCAATTTTTAATTTCATGCGATTAAAACATACAGATATTTGCGTCATGTGGCCTGAAACATACTGCACATTTTAGATTACTCATCTATCACAGTATAACCAAAAATATGTTTCCAAATCTTGTATACCCTGTATCTGAATCTCCTAGGACTGCATTTCAATTAAAACAGAAGAAAAAGAAAAAAATAAATCCTATGGAGAAAGAGAAAACAAAACCTCAAATAATATAAAGGCCATACTAATCTATTATATGCATATACAAAGGATATTTATGCTGGTATAATCAAATAATTAATTTTGAAAAATAGGACCCTGCTTGATATTTAACCCATATGGAGATCTGGTATTTAATGAGAAAATCCAATTTGATTCTATAGTTTCCTATTGGAATCTCCCCCTCATAATAGTTAAAGAACATTCTCAATACTCAAAAATATTATTTTTTATAACCATGTGTCCATATTTTGTGTAAAAATGTAAAATTCTGAGAACATAACTGGAATTTGTTAGTGAATTAGTAAGATGATAAAAAAAAAACAATAGAAGCAATTTTCATTTTCTCGTTCTATCTTGTTATAGTCATTAACTTGTAACAGTACAAGGGATATATTTGTTTCGAATTATTCATCCATATATTCATTAGTTTATATCAGAAAGATTATGTGCAAGGATGACTAAGGATACCAGATGGATTTAGTTCACCTCATGCATTTGATTTTTTTCCACCTCATTACTTACTATTTTGAGTTATTTAATAGACATTTGCAAGTATTAAGCTGGGTTTATTAACAGTAAAACATATGTCAACAACACAACATCATTAATTATAATCTCCTAAAATAGAAATGCACTTTATGCTGAATTAATTACTTGTTTATAGCTTTCTCATTGTTGGACATGAAAATTGATAGGAACCATTCACCCTATACCCATTATTTGTTATTTTAATAAATTAATAAGAACCTCCAGTAATGGTTGAATTAAATATTCAGTGACTGTACAACCAGACTGTAAAAAATATTTAAAGGGGTATTCCCATCTCCAAGATCCTATCTCGATATGTAGTAGGTGTAGCAATAATAATAACACCTTTCTGACATCTGACGTACTATCCTGTCGAGGTGATCCAGGCCCGTATGACCATCCACAGGATAGTACATCATATGCGATCAGCCGTGCTCACTGGGGGAACCCGGCTGATCGTGGATGGGTGTCAGCTGATTATCACAGCTGACTAGTGTTGAGCGATACCTTCCGATACTCAAAGGTATCGGTATTGGATGGGATCGGCCGATATCCAAAAAATATTGGATATCGCTGATACCGATACCCGATACCAATGCAAGTCAATGGGACACAAGTATCGGAAGCTATCCTGGATGGTTCCCAGGGTCTGAAGGAGAGGAAACTCTCCTTCAGGCCCTGGGATCCATATTCATGTAAAAAATAAAGAATTAAAATAAAAAATATGGATATACTCACCCCTCCGGCGGCCCCTGGACCTTACCGATGTAACCGGCAGCCTCCGTTCCTAAGAATGAGGAGTTTAGGACCTGCGATGACGTCGCGGCTTGTGATTGGTCACGTGACCGCTCATGTGACCGCTCACGCGACCAATCACAAGCCACGACGTCATCGCAGGTCCTAAACTCCTCATTCTTAGGAACGGAGGCTGCCGGTTACATCGGTAAGGTCCAGGGGCCGCCGGAGGGGTGAGTATATCCATATTTTTTATTTTAATTCTTTATTTTTTACATGAATATGGATCCCAGGGCCTGAAGGAGAGTCTCCTCTCCTCCAGACCCTGAGAACCATACACTGGGAACTTCCGATTCCGATTTCCGATATCACAAAAATATCAGAACTCAGTATCGGAATTCCGATACCGCAAATATCGGCCGATACCCGATACTTGCAGTATCGGAATGCTCAACACTACAGCTGACATCTGGCACTATGTGCCAGGAGTGGTCACGGACCGCTCCCAGCACATTAACCCCCGGGACACTGCAATCAAACATGATCGCAGCATTCCGGTGGCATAGGGAAGCATTGCACAGCGTGCGTGCTTCCCTGAGAACCTCAGAACAACGCAATGTGATCGCGTTGTTCCGAGGGTCTCCTACATTTCCCTCCCTGCAGGCCCCGGATCCAAGATGGCCACGGGGGTCCTTCTGGGTCCTGCAGCGAGGTGGCTCGGAAGCACCTGCTGAGAGCAGGCGCTGGCAAGCCTTCAACACTGCCTGTCAGATTGCTGATCTGACACAGTGCTGTGCAAAGTGTCAGATCAGCGATCAACAATACATAGTGATGTTAGCCAAACCCTGAATCCACATACACAAACTCCTCACCGGAGGTGCCAGTATTCTAGGGGCTTATTTCAGCCAAACCCTGACCACCACATGCAAGCATGACCACACTGGCGCTGAGCTCATAACTTAGGTTAATACTAGCGCATGGCCGTGTGGCCATGCAAACCTTTTATAGCAGCAGCAACTTCATGACCTTCTTAGAGGACCAATGGGAGCTGTTACAGTACCTGAGCAACTTCAGGACCTTCCTAGAGGACCAATGGGAGCTGCTGCAGTACCTGAGAATGTGACCCTCGACCTCCAATGAGAGGTCTTACCCTGGGCATGCTCAGAAGGGGAAAAGCAGGACTTAGTCCCAGAAACGTCTGCTCACCGCTGACCCATACTGGCTACAATGGCTGAGCCTGGAAAGGCAGCAGTAATCATCCACACCACATTAGGCTGAGCCAGACACTGGGACCGAAGTCTCCGCTGAGCAGGCTCCACTGTGGCTGGAGAAGAATGGGAGACCGCAGCAGACATGGTTCGAGATACCCCCTGTGCAGAGGCAGGAACTCATCCCTCAACTTTACCCCCCTCCTAGGGCCGCCCCCTCCTTGGACCTCGCTACGCTCGAAGGCTGCAATGAGCTGTGGAGCTCGAATGTGCTCAGCAGGTTCCCAGGACTTGTCCTTTGGGCCATAACCCTTTCAGTCCACCAAATAAAATTTCTTACCATGCACCCCAAAATAGCGTTCACCTTGTAATCATCCGTAGACGAACCCGATGTCCCGGCAGATGATTAGGAAAACCGGGACATGTATACAGGCTTCAAGAAGGACTCATGAAAGGTGTCGGTGATACCTAGGCATGGAGGAAGGGCCAGATGATAGACCACAGGGTTAACCTGTTCGAGGATCCAAGTAGCAAGGTGCAAACTTAGTGGACTCAACTCGCAGCCTGATGTTATGGGCGGAGAGCCACACTAAGTCGCCAGGAGCAAAGGATGGAGTGGGGCGCTGATGAGTATCGGCGGAGGACCTCATTCTCTCCTTGGAGGCCCGAATGGCATCCTGAGTGCGGTCCCAAATGTCCCGTGCCTCCACAGCCCAGACTGCCACCCTGGAGTCAGTGGAAGACACGGGTATGGGCACTGGAACACGCGGATGCTGGCCATAATTAAGGAGGAATGGAGTCTGACTGGTGGAGTCGGCTACGGCGTTGTTAAGAGCAAACTCCGCCCACTGTAGCAAGCATGCCCAGTCATCCTGCCTGGCAGAAACAAAATGACGTAGATATGTGACCAGAGTCTGGTTGGCCCTCTACCAACCCATTTGTCTCGGGATGATATGGCGAGGAGAGATTCAACTCAATGCTGAGTATACAACAAAGCTCTCTCCAGAATCGAGATGCAAACTGGGGACCCCTGTCACTGACAATTTTGTCTGGCATACCATGTAGGCGAAAGATATGTTTGATAAACAACGTTGCCAGCACCCATGCAAAAGGTAACCATGGAAGCGGCACCAAATGCACCATCTTAGAGAAATGATTGTTGACAAACCAGATAATGGTGCAGTTACGAGACTTGGGTAAGCCCACCATGAAGTCCATCCCGACCATCTCCCAGGGCCTGTCTGACACCGGCAGGGGGTAAAGTTGCCCAGCAGGCTGTTGCCGAGGAGACCGATTCTTGGCGCAGGAGACACACGCCCGAATATAGTCCCCGATGTCACGGGCCATATGCAGCCACCAGTATGTCCTCGCCAAAATCTCAGATGTCCTCTTCGTCCCAAAATGTCCACCCACCCTGGATGAGTGAGCCAAAGAGAGAACCTCCAGACACAGACTGGATGGTACAAAAGTCTTGCCTGGAGGCACAGACTCAAGCGAAACTGGAGTCACATTTCTCAGACTCTCGGTAGGGTTAATAAGCTGAGGCTCCTCCTCATCCTCCTCAGATGACACAGTGGAGTGAGAGAGAGCGTTGGCACAAATGTTTTTCTCCCCAGAAAGGAAATGTAGGGTGAAATGGAACCGGGAGAAGAATAAGGACCATCTGACCTGGCGAGAATTTAACTGCTGGGCTATCTGTAGGTAAACCAAATTCTTGTGGTCTGTGAACACTTGGAAAGGAAAGTGAGCACCCTCCAAATGATGTCTTCACTCAGAGAAGGCCAACTTCATTGCTAGCAACTCCCTGTCCCAGATGGAATAATTCCTCTCCATTGGTGTGAATGTCCTGGAAAAGAAGAAGCAAGGATGCTTCCGACCTTGAGCATCCTTTTGGAAGAGGACTGCTCCAGCACTAACGGAAGAGGCATCCACCTCCATTATAAATGGCTTATCTACATCAGGGTGATGTAGGTTGGGAGCGCTAGCAAAATGGGACTTAATGGAAGTGAAGGTCTTGGAGACCTCCTCAGACCACAATTTGGGATTTGCTCCCTTCTTGGTGAGGGCTACCAAGGGAGCTACCAAAGTGGAGAAATGAAGAATGAACTGGCGATAATAGTTAATGAACTTCATAAAGCGCTGCACCGCTTTAAGAGTATGGGGTTCTTGCCAGTCCATCACAGCCTGTAGTTTGGCAGGATTCATAGCCAATAACTGGGTGTAGATGATATAGCCCAGGAAAGGTAAGGACTCCTGCTCAAACACACATTTCTCTAACTAGGCGTAGAGGGAGTTAGTTTGTAAGAGGTCGAAGACTCTGCAAACATCTTTCCGGTGGGAGTCAATATCTGGAGAGTAGATGAGACTATCATCCAGATAGACTACGACCGAGGTGGAGAGCACATCCGGGAAGATATAATTTACAAAGTCTTAAAAAACAGCGGGGGCATTACAGAGCCCAAAGGGCATCACTAGATATTCATAGTGCCCATCACTGGTGTTAAAAGCAGTCTTCCATTTGTCCCCCTCATGGATTCGAATCAGGTTGTAAGCAACCCGCAGATCTAATTTAGTAAATACCCTTGCTCCCTGAAGCCTATCAAAGAGCTCAGATATCAGGGGCAGGGGATATTTGTAGTCTATACAGGGACGTAGTTCCTCGTTATTCGTCTGCACGAAGAAGAACCAAGCCCCTGCAGGTGACACTGACTTCCTAATGAATCCCCGTGCCAGATTTTCCTTGATGTACTGTGACATTGCCTCCGTCTGCGGGAGAGATAATGGACAAACTCTACCCCGGGGAGGCTTAGCACCAGGCAAGAGGTCTATTGGACTGTCATAGGGGCGGTGAGGCGGAAGGGTGTCCACAGCACTTTTGGAGAACACGTCCGCATAGGGCCAATATTGCTTGGGGAGAGAGGAAAGGTCTGCGGGTTCCTTGGTAGTAGCAACCTGAATGCATTCCCTCTGATATCTACCCCCACAAGATTCACCCCATCCCACAATTCTGCCTGTGGACCACTCAATATGTGGAGAGTGGTACCATTACCAAGGTATCCCTAACAGGACCTCATTAATTCCCTCAGGAATGATGAGCAGAGATATAATCTCCTGATGAAATGGCGACATAGACAGAGTGAAAGGTATGGTCGGGTGTGTTATCTGAGAGGGTAGTGTTGACCCATTCACCACTCGTATGGTAACTGGTTGAGCTAGCATTACCAGGGGAATTGCGTGACGTTGGGCAAAGGCTGAAAACATAAAATTGCCCTCCACCCCAGAATCCACGCAAAGCTCTACCAAGTGGGAGAATGAGCCTATGGTAATTGTCCCCTTAAAGGACAATTTGGAGGCAAATGTTGCTGTGTCTAGTGTACTTACACCTACTACCACTAGACGTTGACTTTTCCTCGGCCGCTGGGGACATCTGATGTCAAGATGTCCTGACTGCTGGCAAACATGACAGACCTTGAGTGTACGAGCGGTCCGGGACTTAGATCTCGCTCGTGACACCTCCATGGCCTCATGTGACTTAGGGACCAGGACCGGAGATTCCAAAGGTTTGGTGAAGGTGGGAGCCAGCCGAAACCTCTGCCTACACTGGGCTCGCTTTAACCTCCGCTCGTAAAAACGGAGGTCAATACGAGTGGACACAGCTATTAACTCCTCTAGTGTGGCGGGAATCTCCCTAGTAGCCAGATCATCCTTCACGTGGTCAGCCAGCCCCCTCCAAAATATTGGGATAAGGACTTTATCTGACCACTCCAACTCAGATGCTAGGGTACGGAAGTGGATGGCAAAATGGCTGACCAACGACGAGCCCTGAGTCAATGCCAACAGTTGGAGTACCATATCATGGGTGACTCGAGGTCCTAAAAAGGCTTGTTTTGGAGTGCTCAGGAACAGTCTCATGAAACCCCTACAAGATTTACCATCACCAGAAAAATTTTCTGGCAGCGGGAGGCGAGATAGAGTCAGAACAGGGGTGGCAGTGGACAAGGTTGCATTTACTAGCCGGACCCTGGCACTAGTATTCTGTTAGGGTTGGCGGAACGCACCGAGTATATATATATATTGAGTAGTAGGTGTGTTCGCAACCCGGGGTCCACCGTGCAGGAGAGAACCTGCTGCTAGTAAAAGACAGTACTATATGGCGGTATAAGCGAACTCTGTTGCTTCACAGATTCGCTTGAGAAAGAGAACGCTGTACCCTGTTAACCTCACAGGGGAACAGCTACCTGATAGAGCCTACAGTGGTCATGCAGTCAGCATAGCACACACAAAACTCCTCACCGGAGGTGCCTGTATTCTAGGGTCTTATTTCAGCCAAACCCTGAATCCACATACACAAACTCCTCACCAGAGGTGCCGGTATTCTAGGGGCTTATTTCAGCCAAACCCTGACCACATGCAAGCATGATTACACTGGCGCTGAACTCATAACTTAGGTTAATACTAGCGCATGGCCGTGCGGCCATGCGAACCTTTTATAGCGGCAGCAACTTCAGGACCTTCCTAGAGGTTTAATGGGAGCTGATACAGTACCTGAGCAACTTCAGGACCTTCCTAGAGGACCAATGGGAGCTGCTGCAGTACCTGAGCATTTGACCCTCGACCTCCAATGAGAGGTCTTACCCTGGGCATGCTCAGAAGGGGAAAAGCAGGACTTAGTCCCAGAGACGTCTGCTCGCCGCTGACCAGTACTGGCTACAATGGCTGAGCCTGGAAAGGCAGCAGTATTCATCCGCACTGTATCAGGCTGAGCCAGACGCTGGGACTGACGTCTCCACTGAGCAGGCTCCACTGCGGCTGGAGAAGAATGGGAGACCACAGCGGAGATGGCTCGAGATTCCCCGTGTGCAGAGGCGGGAATTCGACCCCTAACACACACGATCAAAAATACGGATATAAATAAACATGGTACCGCTGAAAACATCATCTTGTCCTGCAAAAAATGAGCTGCCATACCGCGTCATCAGTGAAATAAAAAAATGATAGCCCTCAGAATAAAGCGATGCAAAAATAATTATTTTTTATATAAATAGTTTTTATTGTATAAAAGCACCAAAACATAAAAATGATATAAATGAGGTATCGCTGTAATCGTACTAACCCGAATAATAAAACTGCTTTATCAATTTTACCAAACCAGAACGGTATAAGCGCCCAGCAAAAGAAATTCATGAATTGCTGGTTTTTGTTCATTCTGCCTAACAAAAATCGTAATAAAAAGCTATCAAAAATGTCACGTGCCCGAGAATGGCACCAATAGAAAATTCAACTTGTCCCGCAAAAAACAAGACCTGTCATGACTCTGAGGGCCAAAATATGTAAAAATTATAGCTCTCAAAATGTGGTGACGCAAGAACTATTTTTTGCAATAAAAAGCGTCTTTTAGTGTTTGACAGCTGCCAAACACATAAATTCGCTATAAAAACCCGCTATAAATTGTAAATCAAACCCCTCTTTATCACCTCCTTAGTTAGGAAAAAATAATAAAATATATAAAAAAAAGTATTTTTTTTCCATTTTCCCATTAGGGTTAGTGCTAAAGTTAGAGTTAGGGTTGGGACTAAAGTTAGGATTGTGATTAAACTTAGGGTTAGGGTTGGGGCTAAAGTTCGGGTTTGGGATGGGGCTAAAGTTAGGGTTAGGGTTGGGGCTAGCATTGGGGTTAGAATTTGAATTATGTTTACAGTTGGGTTAGGGGTGTATCAGGGTTAGGGGTATGGTTAGGGTTATGGATAGGGTTATGAATAGGGTTAGGAGTGTGTTGGGGGTAAGAGTGTTGGGATTAGGGTTAGGGGTGTGTTCAGGTTAGGGGTGTGGTTAGGATTATGGTTAGGGTTGGGATTAGGGTAAGGGGTGTGTTGGGGTTAGCGGTGTGTTGGGGTTAGGGGTTTGGTTAGGGTTGGGATTAGGGTTAGGGGTGTGCAGGGGTTAGGGTTGGAGTTAGAATTGGGGGGTTTCCACTGTTTAGGCACATCAGGGGCTCTGCAAACGCAATGTGACACCCGCAGATCATTCCATCAAAGTCTGCATTCCATAATGCAACTTCTTTCCTTCCGAGCACCGACATGTAACCAAACAGTAGTTTTCTTCCACATATGGGGTATCAGCGTACTCAGCACAAATTGGAAAACAACTTTTGGGGTCCATTTTCTCCTGTTACCCTTGGGAAAATACAAAACTGGGGGCTAAAAAATCATTTATGTGGAAAAAAAGGATTTTTTATTTTCACGGCTCTGCGTTATAAACTTTAGTGAAACAGTTGGGGTTCAAAGTTCTCACAACACATCTATATAAGTTCCTTGGGGGGTCTAGTTTCCAATATGGGGACACTTGTGGAGAGTTTCTACTGTTTAGGTACATCAGGGGCGCTGCAAACGCAACGTGACACCCACAGACCATTCCATCAAAGTCTGCATTCCAAAACGGTGCTCCTTCCCTTCCGAGCTCTGCCATGCACCCAAACGGTAGTTCCCCCTCACATATGGGGTATCAGCGTACTCAGGACAAATTGCACAACAAATTTTGTTGTCCAATTTCTCCGGATACCCTTGGGAAAATAAAAAATTGGGGGCAAAAAAACATTTTTGTGGTAAAAAATGATTTTTTTTCATTTTCATGGCTCTATATTATAAACTTTAGTGAAACAATTGGGGGTTCAAAGCGCACACCACACATCTAGATAAGTTCCATAGGTGGTCTAGTTTCAAAAGTGAGGTCACTTGTGGGGGGTTTTCCACTGTTTAGGCACATCAGGGGCTCTCCAAATGCAACATTGTGTCTGATCTTAATTCCAGCCAATTTTGCGTTGAAAAAGTCAAACAGTGCTCCTTCCCTTCCGAGCTCTGCCATGCGCCTAAACAGTGGTTTACCCTAACATATTGGGTATCGGCGTACTCAGGAAAAATTGTACAATATTTTTTTAGGTCTGATTTTTCCTATTACCCATGGTAAAATGAAACAAATTGCATCTGAAATAATTTATTTTTTTGTGAAAAAAAGTTAAATGTTACTTTTTTTAAACATTCCAAAAATTCCTGTGAAGCACCTGAAGGGTTAATCAACTTTTTAAATGTGGTTTTGAGCACCTTGAGGGGTGCAATTTTTTAAATTGGTGTAACTTTTTGGTATTTTTTATCATATACACCCCTCAAAGTGACTTCAAATTTGATGCGGTCCCTAAAAAAATGGTGTTGTAAAAATGAGAAATTGCTGGTCAAATTCTAACCCTTATAACTCCCTAACAAAAAAATGTTGGTTCCAAAATTGTGCTGATGTAAAGTAGACATGTGCAAAATGTTACTTATTAAGTATTTTGTGTAACATATCTCTGTGATTTAAAGGCATGAAAATTCAAAGTTGGAAAATTGCGAAATTTTCAAAATGTTCTCTAAATGTCCATTTTTTTCACAAATAAACGCAAGTAATATCAAATAAATATTGCCAATATCATGAAGTACAATATGTCTTGAGAAAACATTGTCAGAATCACCAGGATCCGTTGAAGCGTTCCAGAGTTATAACCTCATAAAAGGACAATGGTCAGAATTGTAAAAATTTGCCCGGTCATTAACGTGCAAACCACCATTGGGGTAAAGGGGTTAATATTAGCAAATACCTTTAGTTAGAAATGTAGAATGATGAGATACAGTATATCTCTTACCCCATGTGCAGGACATTGCAATAGCTTAGGTATCCATGTTTACTACCAGTCATATAGTGAGAGTAAGGGTACCGTCACACAGTGGCATTTTCATCGCTACGACGGCACGATTCGTGACGTTCTAGCGATATAGTTACAATCTCGCAGTGTCTGACACGCAGCAGCGATCAGGGACCCTGCTGAGAATTGTACATCATAGCAGAACGTTTGAAACTTTCTTTCGTCGCTGGATCTCCCGCTGTCATCGCTGGATCGTTGTGTGTGACAGCGATCCAGCGATGCGTTCGCTGGTAACCAGGGTAAACATCGGGTTACTAAGCACAGGGCCGCGCTTAGTAACCCGATGTTTACCGTGGTTACCAGGGTAAAAGGAAAAAAAAACAAACCATACATACTCACCATCTGATGTCCGTCAGGTCCCTTGCCGTCTGCTTCCCGCTCTGACTGAGTGCCGGCCAGAAAATGAGAGCAGATCACAGCGGTGACGTCACCGCTGCACTCTGCTCTCACTGTACGGCGGCACTCAGTCAGAGCGGGAAGCAGACGGCAAGGGACCTGACGGACATCAGATGGTGAGTATGTACGTTTTTTTTTTTTTTACTTTTACGCTGGTAACCACGGTAAACATCGGGTTACTAAGCGCGGCCCTGAGCTTAGTAACCCGATGTTTACCCTGATTACCAGCGAACCTCGGCATCATTGGTCGCTGGAGAGCGGTCTGTGTGACAGCTCCCCAGCGACCACACAACGACTTACTAACGATCACGGCCAGGTCGTATCGCAGGTCGTGATCGTTGGTAAATCGTATAGTGAGACGGTACCCTTAGTTATTTGTTAGTGGTCATAACTGTGGATATCTAATCTACTACAATGCCCTGCAAATAGGGTAAGCAACAGAATCAGAAGAACTATACTACATTTCCAATTGGAAGTATTTGCTAGTATTGATATTAGTAGCATTATTACACCCACTACTTATTGGGATAGGATTTTGAAGATGGGAATGTCCCTTTTATGCTATAGTTAACCCACTTATAGGACAAAATTTTAAAAAATGGTGGAAACCTTATAATTATATGTCACATTATTTCAGAAACATATTGTATTTCTATCCGATGAACATTGGTGGGTTTGTGGCGTGTCCCTGTAAGGAAATACTGTAGAATACAATGTTCATTAGTGGAAGAGTACAGTAGTGTCTCCACTCGTAGATGATAGAATAAAAGCAGACAAACCCTAGAGTCTTTAGGTGCCACTCACTCAGGCAGAGTCTCTGTGTCATTCGCATTTCATCACAGCACATTCTCTTTCAATGCTTCATTTATTGGTGGCTTCTTTTTTACAGCAATGCATTGCTCTTGGAGAAAAGTGGATCGATCTACTGCTAATCGAATTTCCTGAAATCAGCAAGTCTAGGCAAGTTCTTGCAATTTCAAATTCAATTCATGCAGACTGCAAAAAAAAAAAAAAGCCCTACGTCATTTCTCACATTCCCGAATATCAGCCAGAAAACATGGGTTATCATTTCGCATAAAAGGCAGCCAATCAGGGAGATTATCAAGGTGACAATAACAGATGAATGCAGGGAAAGTATTGGCCATTTTAGGATTTTGCAGCCTAAGGTTAGGAAGTCAGAATGTACAGCTCTTTATTACAGATAGGGGTAAAATTGCCTAAATCTGATTGTGATGTACTACTGGAAGCGGTAGGCTCAGTGCATAATAATTCAAAGACTTAAATGGGTATTCCCATCTCCAAGACCCTATCCCAATATGTAATAGGTGTAAAAATAATATTAGCAAATATCTTCTATTAAAAATGTAGCATAGTGCAGGGCATTGCAGTAGCTTAGGTATTCTATGTTATGGCCAGTCATAAAGTAACTAACTGCCACTATATCTGAGCTACTGCAAAGCTCTACACATGGGGTAAGAAATGTAGTGAATCAGAACTATACTACATTTCTAATTGAAGAATTAGGAGTAGTGTTGAGCGATACCGTCCGATACTTGAAAGTATTGGTATCGGATAGTATCGGCCGATACCCGAAAAGTATTGGATATCGCCGATACCGATACCCGATACCAATACAAGTCAATGGGACACCAAGTATCGGAAGGTATCCTGATGGTTCCCAGGGTCTGAAGGAGAGGAAACTCTCCTTCAGGCCCTGGGATCCATATTACTGTGTAAAATAAAGAATTAAAATAAAAAATATTGATATACTCAACTCTCCGGAGGCCCCTGGACATCACCGCTGGTAACCGGCAGCCTTCTTTGCTTAAAATGAGCGCGTTTAGGGCCTTCCATGACGTCACGGCTTCTGATTGGTTGCGTGCCGCTCATGTGACCGCCACGCGACCAATCACAAGCCGTGACGTCATTCTCAGGTCCTAAATTCCGAATTCTAGGAATGTAGGACCTGAGAATTACGTCACGGCTTGTGATTGGTCGCGTGGCGGTCACATGAGCGGCACGCGACCAATCAGAAGCCGTGACGTCATGGAAGGTGCTGAACGCGCTCATTTTAAGCAAAGCAGGCTGCCGGTTACCAGCGGTGATGTCCAGGGGCCTCCGGAGAGGTGAGTATATCAATATTTTTTATTTTAATTCTTTATTTTTTACATGGATATGGATCCCAGGGCCTGAAGGAGAGTTTCCTCTCCTTTAGACCCTGGGAACCATACACTGGGAACTTCCGATTCCGATTCCCGATACCACAAAAGTATCGGATCTTGGTATCGGAATTCCGATACCGCAAGTATCGGCCGATACCCGATACTTGCGGTATCGGAATGCTCAACACTAATTAGGAGATTTATAAGCCATGCATGCTCCGCTGAGTCATTAATTATACAAACTGTCTTTTGCATGGCTTTTATGTCTCCTCACTCAGACTTATGAGATCAGCTGTCATGTGCTGGAAAAGGTGCAGGCTACAGCGCTAATCTGATCGGATGTCATATGTCTTCTGTGAGTGAAATAGCGATCGAACCACGGCTGTTAACTAGATCAATGTTGCTTTAAATCTATGATATAGGCATTTAACTTGTGCAAGCATGGTTCACTTCTTAGCTCCACACTGTCACATGATGGCCTGGGTGGTCGACGTTCACAGCAGATGAGCATGTTTGCTACACATAGCAGGGCTATGCAATCAGATGATTGCAGCTTCAAGTCTCCCGTGGAGACCATTCAAGCAAGCAAAAAGTAAAAAAAAGTTTTTCAAAATATAAAAATATATATATATAAATATATATATACAGTATATATATATATATATATATATATATGTATATATATATATATACCGTATATAAATATATATCTATATATATATAAGTTCAAATTGCCCCATTTAAAAAAAAAAATTTTAAAATGAAAACAAAAACACATATTTAGTATTGCCACATTCAGAAACGCCCAATCTATCAAGTTATAAAAAGAATTCCAAATTTCGGTAAATGGAGTAATGAGAAGAAAATCAAAACGTCAGAATTACATTTTTTTGGTCACTGTGAAAATATAACGAAATGCAATAATGGGCAATCACAACATTGTATATATGCCAAAATGGTATCAATAGAAATGTCATCTCGGCACACAAACAATAAGCTCTCATCCAGACCCAGATCACAAAAATAGAGACTCTACGGATCCCAGAGTATGGCACCATTATTTATTTATTTTTTTACAAACTTTGAATTTTTTTAACCACTTAAATAAAGAATAACATATACATGTTTGGTATCTACAAACTCATAATGATTTGGGGAATCATAATGGCAGGTTAATTTTAGAATTTAGTGAACATTGTAAAAAAAAATTGTGGCATTGCACTTTTTTTTTGCAATTTCACGTCTTACTTTTTCCTGGAATTTTTTTTCCCATTTCCAGTACACGATATGATAAAAGTAAATTTGTCATTCAAAAGAAAAACTTGTCCCGCAAAAATGAGCCCCCTCATATGGCCATATTGACAGAAAAATAAAAAAGTTATGGCTCTGGGAAGAAGGGGAACAAAAGATGGAAATGCAAAAATGGAAATATCCCTGGTCGCTAAGGGCTTAACTTATCTAACTAGGAGAAAACAGTTGGTAAATAGGTGGTAAACAGCAGCTGACTTATCTACACGATACAGCTTGTGTGCTACTTTAATTGCATAATTGGTCCAAAAATTATTTATTTTGGCACAGATTAGTGGCTGGATGTTTCTACACAAATGCAAATGGAAGAAGTCATGGCTTATTCTAATGAGGAGTAATGGGGAGTAAAAAATATCCCTGTTTGAGAAGTTTCAAAAGCTTTTCTCCTTACTTAATGAAGGAGCAAAAACGTTTTCATGAGCATTCAAACAAATTATCCCTTTATTGATGGAAACAAAACAAATCTATTAAAATTATCATCAGTGCATTAATACATCACCATAACTATTATCAATCTGTGTACACAACATCAGATCCACCAACAATAGATACATACTGCCAAGCTTAGCACAGCAATCCATTCTAATGTCAGGTCAGCTCCACCATATACATTTTTATCACATGAACCTACAGCTCCCTGTATGTTCTTAATAATTGTAAAGAACTAGTTATTGTTACTAGTCATCATCAGACTGCAGACCATGCTGGAACCACAGTACTGATTAAACATAGGAAGATTCACAAATAAAAATTTACACCCAAGTACCTTTTAAGTGACATCCTGTCTGAATCAATGAATGTGAGAGGCCCAAGAATTTTATTGCTCGCTGAAATGGGGGGATGGACGAGTAATTATGAGGAGCATGTGTAAAGATTTTTTTTAGCATTTTGATGGCCCTTTGTAATTTAGTAAAACAATGTCCAGCGGCTGCCATTCTGCTAAATCCTCATGCAAGCACATTACAAAAAGTCCACATTTTGACAAAAGCGTATTTTTGTAAAATTCAATTCAAATTAAGTTCCACTTAGATTTATTCACTTAACTCTAAATGTCACGATGACTTTTAATATCCACAGCTCTTCTCTGCAAACTTCTCTATTATCTGTAACACATTCCAACACAATGCTTTTAAAAACAACAGTCATTACAATGCTCCTGAATAAAAAAAACTGCCCTGATTAACAAGTGCCTCTCACTGTAATCCTGCACAAAATATAATTCCTACACTGGCATTCTTATTGCACGTAGTCTTTACATTGTCCTCTTTTAAAAAGTGATGCCATTACATCATCTGCCCTTATGATCTATAACCGCCACACCATCCACCATTATTATTATTTATTATTATAGCGCCATTTAATCCATGGCGTTTTACATGTGAGGAGGGGTATAAATAATAAAAAACAAGTACAAAAATCTTAATCATTACAAGTCATGACTGGTGCATGAGGATAGAGGACCATGCCCATGAGAGCTCACAATCTACAAGGGATGGGTGAGAATACATTAGGCGAGGGTAGAGCTGGCCGTGCAGTGGTTTGGTGGATCGGTGGTTACTGCAAATTGCAGGCTTGTCGGAAGAGGTAGATCTTCAGGTTCTTTCTGAAGGTTTCCATGGTAGGCGAGAGTCTGATGTGCTGGGGTAGAGAGTTCCAGAGTAGAGGGGATGCACGGAAGAAATCCTGTATGCGATTGTGGGAGGAGGAGATAAGAGGAGAGTAGAGAAGGAGATCTTGTGAGGATCGGAGGTTGCGTGCAGGTAAGTACCGGGAGACGAGGTCACAGATGTATGGAGTAGACATCTTGTGGATGGCTTTGTATTTCCTGGTTAGGGTTTTGAACTGGAGTCGTTGGGTAATGGGGAACAAGTGCAGGGATTGACAGAGGGGAGAGGCTGGGGAATAGCAGGGGGACAGGTGGATTAGTCAGGCAGCAGAGTTTAGAATAGATTGGAGGGGTGTGAGAGTGTTAGAGGGGAGGCCACAGAGCAGGAGGTTGCAGTAGTCAAGGTGGGAGTTGATGAGGGCATGGACTAGGGTTTTTGCAGATTCTCAGTTGAGGAATGTACGGATCCAGGAAATATTTTTGAGTTGAAGTCGGCAGGAAGAGGAAAGGGCTTGGATATGTGGTTTGAGGGAGTGTGGCCTGACAGCACTGGAGACCAGATGCACATGTAAAGAGCTCCTGCACACACCAGGGATTTTTGATACATTATCATCCCAAAAGCGGCTATCTAACTCCCTGGGCAGATATACCGACAACAGCTGGCCCTAAGGGAAGCTTCTGGGGTGAGGTGCCCTGCTTTACCAGCCTGAGACGTGATCTTTGGTCCAGGAGGGAGAACGGCGAGGGAGAGATCCGCCATATTAAGCCTGACTACAACGGCGGTCTGGAGGCAAAGAAGGCTAATCAGAGGTACCATTTGCCCTGTCCCCAGGATCACTCCCACTCCCCACCTCACCGCTAACTGAAACTGGCTCCCCGCCGCTTCCAGAGAAGCCAGTGAAGCAGCCACCGAGCAGCCATCTTGAAAGAGAGGCTGCCCACACTGTTAGCCTCTCTCTCCCACCGCAGATGGCAGGCACCGATACCTAGCCACTGCTGGTCTTGGCGCCAGACACTCAGCTCAACAGAGAAGAGAGCAGCATTGCTTACCCGGCGCCGACGCTTGATCCCGAGCTCTTTCCACACCTGAGGCTGCTCCTGGAAGCTGATCTCTCATGCCGTGTCCCTGGCCAGCCTGGAAACACCGGAACGGAGGTACTGATACCCGCTCCCTATCCCTCACCCTGACTAGCCACTTGCCTGCGCTGTCCTCCCACCGCTCACACAGATGCTGGTGAGGTAAACGCCGCATCACCTTGGCGCAGCTGAACAGGACCATCACTGACACTATATGCCCTCAGTGCTCTCATAAGATGCTTCAAAAGTCTGAGAGAGACATTTGCAGGACAGGAGAGAGACCCGAGGGTCTATTTGATTCAAATCACTGCGCCTTACCCACTAACAGGGAGGCTCCTGGGCAGTCACTTTGAGCGGGGGACCTACTATAGAGGTGGCTTCCCACCCAGATTGGCGCCATCTTCCCATGCACCACGCTACAAGAAGACCAGGCTGCTTTCAGATTTTGGGGAGAAACAAATTAACCCCTTCAGCACCCATGGAAGGGGCCTACCTTTACTGCCCTTGCCCTGACCCCATCGAACATAGAAGGTTTCGTCACAAATCTCCTATAAACAGTGCCTTCACGACTATACACACATAATCTAATACCCAATAGGCCCTATTGGCTGCATCGTACTTAATACATTGAATGAGCCTGTCTGCTATCCCGCAGACTTAGGGTACCGTCACACAGTGGCATTTTTATCGCTACGATGGCACGATTCGTGACATTGTAGCGATATCGTTACGATCTCGCAGTGTCTGACACGCTACTGCGATCAGGCACCCTGCTGAGAATCGTACGTCGTAGCACATCGTTTCAAACTTTCTTTCGTCGCTTGATCACCCGCTGACATCGCTGGATCGTTGTGTGTGACAGCGATCCAGCGATGTGTTCACTGGTAACCAGGGTAAACATCGGGTAACTAAGCGCAGGGCCGTGCTTAGTAACCCGATGTTTACCGTGGTTACCAGCGTAAAAGTAAAAAAAAAAAAACCGTACATACTCACCATCTGATGTCCGTCAGGTCCCTTGCTGTCCGCTTCCTGCTCTGACTGAATCCGGCCGTACAGTGAGAGCAGATCACAGCGGTGACGTCACCGCTGTGATCTGCTCTCACTTTCCGGCCGGCAGACAGTCAGAGAGGAAAGCAGACGGCAAGGGACCTGACGGGCATCAGATAGTGAGTATGTACGGTTTTTTTTTTTTTACTTTTACGCTGGTAACCACGGTAAACATCGGGTTACTAAGCGCGGCCCTGCGCTTAGTTACCCGATGTTTACCCTGGTTACCCGGGGACTTCGGCATCGCTCCAGCGCCGTGATTGCACAGTGTGACCGCAGTCTACGACGCTGGAGCGATAATCATACGATCGCTGCGACGTCACGGATCGTGCCGTCGTAGCGATGTAAATGGTACTGTGTGACGGTACCCTTACTCTGGAGTCAGTTTTCCTGAGAAATCTCCCTAGAGCTAAAATCAGGAGAACTAAGATTACCTGAGAAAATTAGATGGTCTGAGGCTGACACCTAGTGGCCATACGGGAGATTTGTTTATTTCTCTATCTTGAATACTCCCAATACTCTTTGGGCATGCATCGCATTGGCTTCAATAATTGATTAGCCATTTTCGCTATCTTGAATAAAATTCATGCTAAATGATCACCTATTAACACGCTCCTGCTAGCTGGGGGAGGAACTAGAAGCTTCTCTTTTTACACCCACATATCAACATACCACACAATGGTGAAATCTAGTGCTAAGACACCAAAGCCAAACAAAGTTTATGCCCTAACCTCTCAATCAGATCTAGACAAATACTTAAAAAAACGCCTTACAACCTCTAGTATTGCCAACACAAACTATCCATCAAACTCTGCCCCAGAAGGAGAAACAGATACAGACATGGAGAGCCACTCTGATATTGGATCTAACTGCAAAGACCAAAAAGTAACACACTCCTTCATCAAATGTATATTGTCCAAAGCCTTAGAACCCATTGGAAACTAACTTACAGACATCAAACAAGAAATACCACAGCAAGGTCATAAATTAGAATCTTTGGAAAATGCACAGACCAGCTATACTGAACACTCTAACGCCTTCCTCTCTTGCATCAAGGCCCAGGAGGATCAACTGCAAATTGTCCACTCCACCCTAGAGGACCATGAAAATATAGAGTGCAGAAACAACATGCGGATAAAGGAACTACCCAAATCTGTCGCCTTTAAGGCCTTAAATAAGGTTGCGACTGAGACTTTCCGCTCAATTCTCTTAGAGCAAGATCCTCAAAGCATTGAAATTGTGAGAATACATAGGGCGCTACGCCCCAAACCTAAGCAAGGAGACCCACCCAGAGATGTACTGTGTAGATTTCTTGATTTCCATACCAAAGACCTGATTCTGAAACGTGCAAGAGAGGCGCGGGAGATTATATTCGAAGGTTTGCACCTCAAGTTATTCCAAGACCTCTCAGCTATCACACTGAAGAAACGTCAACTTCTCAAACCATTCCCCTGAAGCACTTCTTCAGAAAAAGCTACAATATCAATGGCTTTCCATTTGGGATACAAGTTATTACAGAAGATAAAAGGCTCCATGCCAGATCCTCAGTTGAAATCCGAAAGCTATGTAAAGATCTCAACATATCCTTGGACCAATATCCGGACATTGAGACTCTCCACGCTGCTTCCTCACTACAACCCCTTCTCCTCCCATCCCCATGGCAACACGTTTCCACTCCTAAGTCACAGAAGTCAAGGTGTAAGGGCTCAAGGTTGACTCCCACCAAAGACCCAGACACCTGAGGAAGATGCATCTACAGGCGACAGAAATAATTCCTTATGGGGTTTAACCCCCCTCCCTCCTGGATAATTTTGACATTGTCTTCTGTGAAACTCAGGTTTCTAATGGAAACTTATCAGCTACTCTCTTTTTGGTTAACCATTGTGTGTAATCTATATACTGTTCAAATGTTTGTTTAAAATTGAGCATTATAATACTCAATGTAGGATAAATTGCCTTCCCCCTAGCTGGCAGTATTTAGTATACCCCAGCTCTTTGATTCTTAACATGTTGCAGATAGTTAAAAGTTTATTTAAACCTTTTCAATATATACTAATCCATCTTTGCAATCTCTCTACACCTCTTCTTTCCACCCACCCCCTCCTTGCACCCCCCTCTCTCCCTTTCCTCCCACAGGCACCTTGGAATGTCCGCCCTTGATGAACAATACATCAAGATGACCGTCTCTCCAAAGGTACTTAAACTTCTAACCCTTAGTATGAATGGGTTCAACTCTCCAATCCCCAGAGGCCAAACTCTCTCAGGTTTCAGGAAAAAAGGCATAGATTTGCTACTGTTACTGGAAACTCACTTTACTAAAGAAAAAACTCCCTCATTTGGGAAAGCTTATTATGACAAATAGTTCCAATGCTCATCGCCCCAAGCAAAATAGAGAGAAGTGTCAATAGCCATAGCTAAAGATATTCCATTCCTCCTCCATGACCAGCTGATAGATGTGAATGGTCGCTTTATTTTGATAAAAGGAATCCTGGCTGGTGAGACGGTAACCATCTGTAACATTTATGCGCCAAATAAGGAACAAATGAAATGGCTTCTAGCCATACTTAAGAAAATAAGAGATTTCAGAGAGGGTATCCTCATTTTAGGAAAATATTTTAATTTAGCTTTTGAACCTTCCATTGATACAACAAAGAACAGAAGTGTAATCTCTTTGAGAGATCTGGCAAGATTAAAGACTGCTCTACATTCTCTAAATCTGATAGACCTCTGGCGCTCCTTCCACCCAGCAAAACGAGACTACACGTTCTTTTCACATCCACATGGTTTGTATCATCGAATTGATTATCTCTTTGCTCCCAGGTCTTTACTATCTAATGTACAACAAGCTAATATAGTTCCCTCTATATTCTCAGACCATTCCTATGTCTCAGTCAAACTAATTCTGGCTAAACAATTTTCCCCATGTAGAACGTGGCAACTGAATGATTCCCTACTGGAAAATCCTTCTACCAAAACCCGCATTAATAAGGCCATTCAAACATATTTTGAACTCAATAATAATGCCAAGACTTCACCCATAATACTTTGGGAAGCCCACAAATCAGTGATGAGAGGATAACTCATCTCCATTGCATTCTATTTAAATAAAATGAAAAACAAAGAAATCAAGTCTCTCCATGGAGAAATAATTAGTTTAGAAAACCAACATAAAAAAACACTACTCCCACAAATTCTTTTAGAGCTCACTACCAAGAGGCAAAAATTAAAAGACCTTCTAAGAGAACAATGAACTAAATTTTTTGCCTCGTGGAGAAACCGTTTATTTGTTCATGGAGACAAAGCTTCTAAATTAACCATCTCTTTAATAAAGAAAAGGCAGGCCCGCACCTTTATACATACTATTAAAACCAAAGACAGTTCTAAGACCCAAATCTACTCCCAGATTGAAAAATAATTTTTACATCTCTACAAATCTTTGTACCATATACCAACAGAACATCAGTATAAATAATCAAAAATATCCTAATGGCGACTCAATTAGAATTATAATTACTAAGGAGAACTATAAGTCACAAAATGCCAAAATCATTTTTATATA
The DNA here is from genome assembly GCF_051348905.1 of Ranitomeya variabilis. Classification (NCBI taxonomy): domain Eukaryota; kingdom Metazoa; phylum Chordata; class Amphibia; order Anura; family Dendrobatidae; genus Ranitomeya; species Ranitomeya variabilis. Next base: position 307,739,258 of record NC_135237.1, read on the forward strand.
TAATCATCAAAATTTTATTGAAAATATTTTACATAAAACATTAAAATCATGTACCAAAATTCATGTGATGAGTCATAAGTGCATCCAAAAATCCAAGATACATGGAAAAGGACTATGCTGAGTATACTGAGGTATCCGTATGCTAAAATACAGCTATATCATTATCATCAGGTCTGACCAAAAAATGCATAGGCTGTGACACATATAATAACAGTATCAGTGCATTTCATTCCCACATTACTTGTCACAAGCCTAATGACAATCAAATTATAATGCGCATTGCAAGTGGATTAAACGGATTTACCCAGGCTGTGACGCAACTTAATAATAACAATGTCAATGCATATCATGCCCGCAGTATTTGTCACAAGTCTGATAATCACATTACAGTGCGCATTGCTAATAGATTAAGCAGAGTTTACCCATAACATTGCGGTAGGTCAGATTATGATGTATATTATGAATAGGTTAGACGGATTTACCCATAATGGTGCAACAAGTCCAATTCCGGTCCCGGAAAATTACCCCAACGCACGTTTCGCGTGTAGTGAAT